>NC_073303.1:258098318-258458345 GCF_027595985.1 Sorex araneus
TGGAGTATTCGACATGCCAAAAACAGTAACAACAAGTCTCACAACGGAGACATTGCTGGTGCCCACTCATATATATATATATATATATATATATACACATATATATATATATACACATATATATATATATATAGGACTGGAGCAATAGCACAGCGGGTAGGGTGTTTGTCTTGCACGTGGCCGACCTGGGTTCGATTCCTCTGCCTCTCTCAGAGAGCCTGGAAAGCTACTGAAAGTACCCACACTGCAGAGCCTGGCAAGCTACCCATGGCATATTTGATATGCCAAACACAGTCACAACAAGTCTCACAATGGAGACCTTACTGGTGCCCGCTCAAGCAAATCGATGAAAAATGGAATGACAGTGCGACAGTGCTACAATATATATGTATATATACACATTAATTTTCCTTTATTAAAATTTTATTTAATCACCATTAATTACTGGGTTTGAGGTATACAATGTTCCAGCACCCATCCCTTCACCAGTGTCTACTCCCTCCACCAACGTTTCCAGTTTCCCTCCCTACCGCCTCGCTTGCCTCTAAGGCAGGTACTTCTCCCTTTGTCCTTTTCCCTTTTAGACACTGTGGTTTTCAATAATGTTACTGCTCAGGTATCATGCATGTTCCTTTCCCTCCTTTCAGCACCCGGTCCTCATCAGAGGCCCACTTCCTACTACCAATGCCATAGTGGTCCCTTCCCTGACCTGTCTCGTTACCCTTACATCAGCAACTTTTCCACTGTGGGCCAGTTATCCTGCTCTTCCGATTGCCAATCCTGATTTTCCCACCCCTGTCTCTGCCCGTTAGCCATCTGGGGCTTTAAGTGCTAAGTCACACCAAGCTCTTACTCCCCTCCAAATCCCTGGCACCTTCTGTCACTGACAATGAAAAAGGATTTCCAGTTTCCCTTTCGTGGCTGGATTCTTTCCCCTTCATCATCGTCTCGGCTTCTTATTCGTTACTCAGACTGATCTTTCCTGACATATTCTATTGGAAGTAAATATTGTGCTGATTTTTCCCATCGCACCACACTTTCAACTTCTTCATTTCCCATAATGTCAAGTTTGCCTGCCTGTTCCCAGATTGCATCGTCAAAGAATTAGAAGAGTGTCCATTAGTCACAAGTGGTTGTGCAGAAACAATGTAGAATGAGCAAATCCACAAATACATATTTATGTCAGAAAGACAGAGGGCAAGAAACTAGAGATGTGTCCCCATTGCATTCATTTTAACAGAGCACTTGAGAGCTCAACAAGACTCAAATGACATCCCATAGGATTCCATTTCAAGGAGAAAACAGTCGGGAATCATGGGCTAGAATCAGTCCAGAATCATTTTTTAGTCTATGGGCTGAGATAAATAGCTAAATCTAAAATATGTACTTGTTTATATAATTTCCTTCAGAGGATTTACATGTTAGCCAAAACAGAGGTAAACTTAATATAAGAAAATGTATATACATAAATAGCAACAATTTAATATATATACACATAATGTGTATACATGCACATATACAATAATCATTTTTATATATACTATATGTTATAAGGCTATGTATGGAGGAAATGAAATTCAATCTCTAATGTATGAACAAAGGTAATAGTTTGAGGTATAAAACAGTTAAATGAAACTACAAAGCATATATGAAAATATCTTTGCAAACTTGGAATCATCTAAAATTTCTAAGACCAGAAAACACATCAGAAAATACCATGATAAAAAAAAAGATAAAGTGAACTTGATAATTATGCATTGCTCATATAATCAACTTGAAGACTGGAAAGTTATTTCCACGAGGTAAATCTGACAAGAATCTTTTTTGTTAACCAATAATAAAAAGGTTAAGAAAAACTCTAACTTGAATGGATACAAGTTTACACCTACTATAAAGTCTCAATTCAATGTGACTGACTTGTCCCCCGGTGATCTGAACCTCTGAAATCAAAATTTTGCCTATACCTTTTGCACAGTGCTGGTCTGCATTACAAATAGTAAATGGCACATCTATTCACTGCCCTTTTCTGTTCCCCACTACCTCTTCACAGCCCCCAAGTCTTTTCATTCTGCTTCTCCATCAACATGGAGACACCATCAGTGAAGGGACTAGAGCCCTCTATTAATAGACATATCGGACTGGGCTTAGCAATACAGTGTCCAATACTTTCAGATGACTGGAACCTTATTGAGCAACTTGATTGCAGCCAAAAAAAGATTCTGAACCAACACTCCTCAACTAAGTGACTCCAGGATTCCTGATGGCCTCAAACTTTATTAGGTCATATTGGGTTCTTATTTTAAGCTACTTGGGTTTGGATTACTATAGAAATAAGATAATACAAAGGCAGGCAACAGTTAAAACTGTCAGGATTGGGAGCAATTTGAACTTGTAAAATAGTTACATATAGTAAAAACATAGTAAAATGCTTCTGGCAATTTCTTAAAGAATAAAAATACACCTATTCCCAGCAACTCTGCCCAGATAAGATTAAAAGCTGGCCCTAAGAAGTACGTGTACCATAATCCATAATCCATGTTTGTCAAAGTAGCCTCAAAACAGTAGTACCAAGAACCAATCAACAGATTGGAATTCAACTATGGAATTCATATTACACGAACACATGAAGTATGCAACATTATTGTAGCTCAAAAAATATTGAACAAAAGACACAGAAGAGCACACACATTGCTAATTTCACCAATATGAAGCTCTAGAACAGAAAACAGTAGAGAGAGAAATCAAGGAAGAAGCAAATAGAACGGACGGGTCAGGGACAGAAGAGTAATTAGAAAAAGACACAGTAATTTACCTGCAGGTAGAAGCAATAATATACATGGATACATACGAACACACATATAGCAGTTATATTGGTGCTTTCACTAGAAAACATTTCATCTTCCTGTACACTTGAGTCCTGAAGTTAAACAAATCTGAATTATATATTTAAAATATATGTTGGGGGGAAATCTGAATTATTTTATCTGAATATATATAAAGGGGAAAATTTCTCTGCAGTGGTAAATGAATCACAGGTAGCAAAAGTGATGTCAGCAAGGTACTTTAGGCAGCAGATGCAGTAACCAAAGTGACAGATGACAGCGAGTTTCATTCTATAACCAGAACTATGAGGCACAAAGAGAAATGAGGAGTTAGTCATGACCTTGAACAGCAAAACATCAGCTTGGATTGTCTCCCTTTTCATTACTCTCCAGGCAACAGCCTTGCTTTCCCCTTCAGGTTTCATAATAGATGTGGTCATCAACAGAAGCAACATGGGCTCCCTCTGAATAATGATCTGAATAATTTGACTTCAAACACTCCAAGACAATGGCTTCCCACTATCTTTAGAAAAAGACATTTCTCTGCAAATCTGTCTTCAGGAAAATACCCCATGTGTCACCATATACAACTTTGGCAACTAATCCATCTCTGCTAGAAATTTTAGTAGATTTATAATGGTGATCTAAAAAGAATGTTCAGTCCAGCCATTCCAGAAACCTTGGGACTTCCACCCAATTCTCAAATTCTCATATTACACAAAGGCGGGGGACTAGAGAATGAGAATTTTTATTAAAAATCCTTCTCCTGCATTCTCTCCAGTTTAACAAGGATGGAGCAGCAATGTATGTCTCTAGAGCCGTGAAATCCCCGTAGTGCTAACAAAAGAGCTTATCAGGGCTGCTCACTCAGTGTCAAACCCTTAGCCTAGAACATGCCAGTTCCTACTCAACATAACTTACTAAGAAGTATGTTCCTTTCTGAAGCTATCAGACATTGATAGAAATTTGAATTCTGACCAAGCATGGCTCCAGGAGGGCCCCTCCTAAGGATCCCAATACTCAATAGAGTGTGTTCACCTTTCTGCCTTTGTTGGCAGCTAGCTGTATATGCTGGACTTAGAATTACCATGGAAGAAACTAAGAGATGCTTCTTTTTTTTCCAAAAGAAACAAAATCAGGAAAAAGTAGATGCAATTTCCACTAATTAAGCTACTTATTGAGCATCTATTAGGTGCTTGGCACTTCTCTAAAAGTCTGGGTTGAAGGACTGGAGTGATAGCACAGTGGGTAGGGTGTTTGCCTTGCATGCGGCCAACCCGAGTTCGATTCCCAGCATCCCATATGGTCCCCCAAGCAGTGCCAGCAGTGATTCCTGAGTGCAGAGCCAGGAGTAACTCCTGAGCATTGCTAGGTGTGACCCAAAAGAAAAAAAAATTAAAAAATAAAAGTGTGGGTTATACCAGGGGAGGAAAACAAATTCCTGCTCTCATCAAACTTGAATTTTAGCTGAGGGAGCTTAAAAAATTGAAAATACCAATAAACCAATATTGGCAGAGGTCAGAGAGACAGTGGAGCAGGAAAGGTGCTTGCCTTGCACACAGCTGACCCAGGTTCTATCCCAAGCATCACACAGTTTCTATTCTACGAGCTCTGCCAGGAGTAATCCCTGAGCAAGATCGAGGAATAAGTCCTGAGTATATCCAGGTATATCCAGGTATAGCATTGAAGAGGGTGGAGTGGGGGGTGTAAATGTGCATTAAAAATAACTGTCTACTTACTGAAAGCTCAAAGTGCTACGAAAAAAGTGTAAGTAGAAAAGGACAAGTAGAACAGTGAGTCTACTAGGGCAAAGACATGGAGAAAATGAATCAACAGGAGACAATCTAGGAGAAATACAATGCACAGGAAACTGAGTATCTGATGTATTTTTCCTGTCTATATCCTGATGAATGTCTCAGGACTGGGGAAAATCCAAGAAAAGTATGACACTCCCATATAACACAAAGATAGCACACAATCAAGAAGCAGGACTTCCCAGAGAAAAACGGTCCTGGGTCCTTCTTCATCAACCTCTAGCCACATCACAGAGGTGAAATTGATTCAGGTTTGGGGAGATTTTGAAGAAGAGGGTTATTGGCGTGAGAGAAGGGTGATACATTTCCTATCCCCTCTTTACCTGTCTTGCTTGTTCCACCCCAAGCCACTTGTAAAAGATATCCAATTTTCTCAAGGATACCGCTCCTTGATATCCTTGGTGAATGTACAAAATTGGTAAAAGCGTCAGCCCCACAAAGCCACACAGGGCAAGAAAGGCAAGGATTCTCTGTATGCCCAAAGAAAGCAGCCTTAGGACCGGAAGCAGAGAGCTTATGGAGGTCAGACCATGCTGATTTTCCAGGAAAAGGCAAAAACTACAAGAAGACTGGTTGAAATTTGAATGCAATGAGCCCAACTGCAGATCTAAGATCAGTCTGCCCATGAAGAGACGAGAGCATTCTGAACTGGAAGGAGAGCTAGAAAGGAACAAGTGATCCAGTTCTCAGCTCCAGTTTTTGTTTTGAAGACAGAGACCTTGGATAGTGTTAAACTGGAAAACAGTCGGTGAATGCTGAGGGAAAGTAGAGTCAGGAATAAAGTGTCCCAAGGGGAAACTTGCTTTGAAAAAGAAAAGGAAGTCCAGAGGCCTATTTGCATCTGTGGATCAGTCTGGGTTCTCATCCCAAAGAGAAAACTCAATATCTGCTCAATACTCTGAACGCAAAATGTCAAAGAGAATCCTTTGAGAAAGCTCACTTGATTTCTCTAGAATCTGGGCTATCTCAAGGACATCACTTAGTAGATTTAAAGGGACCAGGCTGTTTAGAACAATCCCAAGGAAGAATCTGAGTATGAAAAAGCTCCCCTTTTGCATCTAACTGGAAATTTTGCAGCATTTATTTTCATATGCCCCATCCTTCCATCACCATCCATCCAGGAGGTAAAGGATGCCAGGAAAAACAGTCCTATTGTAATTAGGACTGACAACATTTCCTGTTCTTTTCAGCAAGCAAATGCTCCTGGTGGTCTCTGGAGAGTGGGGGTGTCTTTGGAGTTGAGTTGAGGGAATGAGGTACAAACTCAGCCATCACATGGCATAACCGTCTTCAGGAAACAGTATGATGCTGAAGTTTAGTTCACTTCCCTATGCACTGCATTTCTCCCAGACAGTCATCATAAGAGGAAAGAATGAAGGAGTTTATTTTCACAGAACCCACCCAATGCCCAGAAAGCATAATCTAGCACTTAAGCATCAGCCACTCAGTGAGTACAAATGAAGATTTTTCTGATCCTTTATAATCATCCTCCCTCCCTCTCAGTTTTTTTTAAAAAAGCCAAAAGCAGTGGAGAGCTCCAATAAAAACAAAGGAAGAAATAAGGTCAGGCTACAGATATTTGATGTCAGGACTTTCGTAGGAAAATGAAAAAAAGTAAACGAAACAGGACTGGAAAGGACAGCTCAAGATGAGTTCTTGTTTATTTTTATGCCTGAAAATGAAATTGCTCTAAGCAATAAGGTGAATGAGAAAACCATGCAATTTATCTTAGATATTGCTCAGATATGGGGAGGAATCAACCGATAAACTTTAAAAATAAAAAGGATTTCTAAGCCCTACCTACTTAACTCTAGCATGTTCAACCAATCATGTTGGGAAATGTTGACCAAAGGAGTATCTCATAAAGGGAAATAAAATTAAAGTTCTTAAATAATATCTAAACATAGCTATATTTCTATAATCAGTTACTGTTCATATTTTATAATTCAAGGTATCACATGAAGCAAGTCTCATTTAGATGTGAGGAATTTCTCTAACATAACTTAGTTCCTAAAAATCACGTGGGGAAGGGCTAGAGAGTTGTGGTCAAGGGCCTAGGGTTCATAATCTGCATGCAGGAGGCTTGGGTTTGATCGCCAGCATTGCATGGTCCACCAAGCACCATTGGGTCTATATTTGCCTTGCTACACAGACTTTGGTTATAGAATTAAACTTGAGTTCATGGCAGGGTTTCAATTATCACGAAGAATAGCTGTTCATAAAACATTTCTTGTTTTCCCCACTATTGTGTTGCTTGGTATTCGTGGCTTTCTTTGTGAATGGGTAGGAAGTGTCCTATCAGTACTACTTATTTAACATTTACATAGTGCTTCATCTATAGAGTTGTAGAATAATTTTTAAGGAATTATGACTATATTTTACACTCATATCATAACATTGTAGGCATTAATATCTCAGTAGTTAAAAGTACTCCACCTTTCTCTACTCAGTCTTTGCAATTATACTAAGGTTATTAGATTATCTACCTCATGGAACTCATGATGATTGAGAATATGAATGTCCAGGTAAGATATTTGCAAAAGATTAAAGCACCAATTTCTATATATGATTTCTTTCCTTTAGAAGTTAAAATGCAAGTATTCTGATACTGTTCTATCTGGAAACTTAATTGCTTATGAAGTTTAGGTGATTAAAAAGGTCAATCTTAAAGCCTGCCTGAAAATTACCTTTTACTTTCCTAAATAATTTTGTTGAAAAATGTAGAATTAAAAGTATCATTGGGCCAGTTATCCTGCATATTTGTTCAACATGATCTCTTTTTAAAAAGTGAGACAAGTAGCAGTTGAGTTTCTGGGTAACAACTGAGCTGTAAACTTACATTCACACAGACACAATCTTTGGGAAAACGTATTCTCTAAGTTAATTTTGGTGCAGAATCTAAATGACGTTACTTGGTATTTGGGGGACACACCTGGCTGTGCTCAGGGATCACTCCCTGCAGGGCTCAGGGGAACATATGCAGTGCTGGGATTCCACATGGGTTTGGCTATATGCAAGGCACATGAATTATCATATGTAGTATGATTTTTAAGTACGTAAGAAGCACTGAATAGTGAACTATTTCTAGAATTTCTGTCCAGGGCTTTCAATCTAATTGGTAAGATAAATTTAGGGATGTTGTGATTAAGACTGAGACTGTCAAATCATACTCCTATATAGATTTAATATTTTACAGATTGATATAGGTTATCAGTTCTAGATTCTAGTGTCTGAAAATAGACTCATCTGTAAAAATCAAAGCTGACAAGTGCCTAGAGACTAATTGTTAAGTTATGAGAAGATAGTATCGATGGGATCAAGCTGATGAGTTAAAAAATCAGAAGATAATTAGTAACATTGAAAACATAATCAAATAATCAAGGATATATGTTAATGTATTTCTATATATATATTTCCATAAATAACATATTTCCATATATAAACTCATTATATATGGAAATGTATTTCTCATTACATATCTATATCTTTACATACATATTATTTTGATATTTCTATTTCCTTTGAGCAAATTTTAAAACCATGAAACTGCTATGGGATAAAAACAAAAAAAAGTTTGGAAACTAAAAAAAATTTAATAAGTAGTCTGAAGAATCTTTGTTCAGGTGACAGAAAATTCTTAAGTTTTATTTTTTGTAAAAACTTTTATTTCTAGGTGTGTTCACTCAAACTAAGACTGTCTGAAGTAGAATATTCATGCATGCGCTGAAGTGTGTTCATAGAGTGCAATGCTGTAGAAGTGACCAATAACTTCTTATCCATACTATATTTTTTAACTTAATTTTCTCAGATGTGTGCCGGTTAGTCTGATAAAGAATTTAAAACATTTAGAAAGAAATAATTAAGAAAAATGTCTAATCAATTACATGCAGGTGCTTGATTTTAGAATTTAAAATATTTGATACATCTCAGTACACTTCAATTCTTTCACTTTGAACTACTGAAAAAAGCCCAAGATAAATTTGTCTTCTGAGTAAATCATTTGGCATAGACATTAAAAATAACTTCTTGGAAAAAACAAATAGAACTTCACTGCCAGATATTCACAGGGCTTGAAATTTTTTAATTTTCAAACATTATGAAAATTCAAACTCATCTTGTACTCAAACCATGTCTTTAAAATGCTCTACCACTGTATAAGGCCTTGCTTATTCTAGTAGAAGTAAAAACAATCATAATTTCTAGCATTAACTCTATTTATTGAAATGACTTTCTATTGTATTGTTGTATCCCAATTTTGTTCTTTCTAGTAAATTTCCCCCGATATGGAATGTAGTTATATTGAAAGGATTGATAAAATTATGAAACCTGTTGATAAACTTGAATATGAACATAGGTATATGAAGTGTATAGTCTGTGAATACAACTGTATAACTGTATATCATATATTTATGTGCATGCACATACGCATGTTTTACTTTTTTTTTTTGCAACCCGGCAATGCACAGGGGTTACTCCTGGCTCTGCACTCAGGAATCACACTTGGAGGTGCTCAGGGGACCATATGGGATGCTGGGATTTGAACCTGGGTCGGCCACGTGCAAGGCAAACGCCCTACCCGCTATGCTATTGCTCCAGCCCCACATGTTTTACGTTTTCAGCTGGTGTTTTCTCATATATTAGATGGGTTTATTAGAATTCCTTATAGCTATTTGTCATTCATCGTGGTTAATATACTCAATGATTTATGTGAAAATGGAAATTTTGGCATGTGCAACAAATTCATGCTCTGCTGAATGTAACAATAATTTAAAAACACTTAAATATTACAGAAGATAATGAGTAAACTTTGTAAATCAGTTTAGCATATAGTCCTTTGCTTCAATGTATCTTTAACAAATAAATGCTCCTGAACTCCCCTGAGACAATGATTTAGAACTGTTCAGTGATGGAAATTCAGTTTAGGAAACTCCTTTCTAACCATGTTCCCTGTGTGAGTCTTTACACAAGATATGTGGAATAATTCTGAGTTTCAAAAATTAATAATTGTCCGTAAGAAAAATGTTATTAACATATTAATATCCTTGGAATAATGGTTGTTATTTTATATTTTAGTTTTGCATAGATACAAACAAGTTAATTGACTCAAATATTGATGGGGTAAAATTTGTTATTTGGAACTATGCAAATAAAAAGTCAATTAATTTTTTTTAATTTCCCTCAACTTCCTAGGTGTTGCTACCATAGAAAAAAGTCTGTTTCTTACTGGCCTCTAGGAGCCCACATTTTTAGGGTCATCTTTAGAGATCATAGGTTCTATTTCCACCCAGCTCTAGTCAGTCATTTAAACTACTTTTTCATGGGCTTTCATTAAACTGAAATTCTGAAAATAGCCTTCAGTAACTCCATACTGTACCATTACTTTAAAAATGTGAAAGTCTTCCTGCTGACATACTGTTGACTTGTAACTCCCATTATTAAAAGCAAGAGACATTAGACTACTATGCTAAGAAATAAAAATTAAATAGATTGCTAAAAGTCTGCTTATTGAACATTGCAAAATCACAGGGTCTGTTGCAATCAAGAAATTTTAAATTTGATACTGCTGAAAATTATACATTTTTGGTTTAAAAAATGCCTACTGGAAGTAAAATACACAAAATATCTTTAGTTAGCTATAAAAATATTTACAAAGATGAATAGCAGGAAAGATACATTTGCCTACGCCTTGTTTAGCGCTTAATCCACAGGTTTCATAACTAGTATAAATATCAAAGTATTTTGCATGTGACTATCAGATTTCAGGGGAGGGGCAACCACTATACAAAACATCAAATATAAAATCTGTGCAAATTTTCATTTAAAACTTGTTTTCCAGGATAATACTGGAGTATTTTGACATAATTCATTCTCAGTAAAGGGCCTCAGGAAAGCTACTTAGTTTAAAACTCTGAATGAAGTTTATGTCCAGTATTAATAGCAAAGTTAGAAGGTATGAAAAGGGCTGGAGAAAGAATTGAGCAAACATTTTACTTAGCAACTCGAAAGAGAGGAAACGCTTTTTCACTTTCTACTTTTCACAGTGTGCCTCTTTTTTTTTTTATCAGAAATCATCATCTAGATTCCCTAGAGAATAGTTCAGTAGATAGTCCCAATAAAAGTAAGCAATTGCTTAACCCTCTCCCGTTTACTATAACTACTGCACAAGGTCATTTATCATGAAAACCCTTGGGTTGTAACCTACAGCTAGGTTTATTTTTTTTTCTTGGGGCATCTGAGTAACACTTAGACTTCTATTTCGGAATGACAGCATGAAAGACGCCAGTGCTGGAAACAGAGAACCCTAAACTGTCTCAGATTTGACTGGAAATCCTTAGAGTGTGGGGGCTTAAGGGGGAGCTGCTGTTTTCACAGGGAACTGAGTGGCAAACTCAGTTGTGGAAGGGAGCTCCCCAGATCCTCTTGGAAGAAAAGAAAAGTTAAGTTCAAGAACATGTTTGCGCAAAGCACCTCAGAAAGGGGAACAGACCCACACGCTCCTAACTTAGGGTTTAGGGTTCAGGGTGGGCAGGGAATCCATCTCGCCCCTTGCCATCTTTTCCACCAAATGCAGCAAGGTTCTAAGGCTTTTGTGCCCACTTCCCAACACTGGCAGCAGAATGGACCACCGGTGCTCCATCACTGCAGCAAGGCCAGCTCCTGGGCCAGACACGCATTCCTGCAGGCGTGCGTCCACTCCCCTCTCCACTCCCGGCCCACAGTCCCGCTGCCACCTCGGGGAGCAGATGGGGCTTATCTGCGCCGGGTCCTTGTCCGCGCTCCCCCGGCTCCCGGGGCCTTCTGTCTGCGCTACACAGATGCCAGGCGAGGATGCAGATGCGCCCTAGATCCAGCTGGGCAAGTCTCCGTCCACCAGGCCCCGTCCTTAAACGGGGGCCGCTGTCCCTGGTGCTGAACCCTGCTCGCCGCGAGGGAGGCCGGGTCAGTGGGGGCTGGAGCGCAAAAACCTGGTGTATGCAGAGCTGAAGAATTCCAGGTGCAGGCAATACCCTGGCCTTCGGGAACTGAGCTACTCCCACCCTCTCCAAGCCGCGACCCCCAGGTGCGAGCCGCGACACCCCCTGCGTAGCCACAAACACCCTCCGAACGTGCCGTTCCCTCCTCCAGACCCCCCACCCAAACGCCTCCAACATGGCCTCAAACGCCGCCGCAGCTGCCTTCGACCCGGCAGCAATCTTAAAATGTTACTACCTAGGAGGCTGGATTCCACACACACGCACACACACACGCAAGCACTTTTACAAAAGAAAAAAGCAAATTTTTGCAATACAAGATGTTAAGACATCCACAATAGTCACCTTCCTTTCCCTCCCTTCCCCCCACTCCCCGATATTCACATTCCCCTAAAGCATAGGACGAGTCTTTTTTTTAAAAAAAATTCTAGGTGGTCCCTGAGATGGGCACCTCCCCGTCCTCTACCCCCACCCCCCGGCCCCCACCTCCGGAGCAAAAATCGAGGCCGATGAGGGCCACCACTTACCCGGCGTAGAGCGCCAGCAGGAGCAAGGGCCACGCCGTCATCTTCCGAGCAGACACGGGAGCCCAGTGGCCCGGGCTCCATAGATCTGGCCAACTCATCGCTTTCTCTTTTTTTAATTTTTTTTTCTTCTTCCTTTTCTCTGTGGTTCCCCTGGCCTCCTGCCTCCTCCGGGGCTGCCGAAGAATCCCTCCCCTTCTGTATTATTAGGATTATGCTTATGCTCAGATGCTGGCTCCCCCTCCTCCTTCTCCTCCTCCTCCTCCTTCTTCTTCTTCTTCCTCCTCCTCCTCCTCCTCCCCAACCCCCACTTGCCTCTAGTAGGTCCCGTCACTGGGGAGATGCATCGTTACCCGCTTCGGGGAATTAATATCGGGAGAGGGTGGTGTGGGGAGGGGGGAGGTTGGCAGGAATAAGATCAGCACAAACGCTTGCAGATACCGTCAAAGCGTCAGCGCGGGGAGAGGATTCCAAGTGCAGGGGGAAAGGGAGGGGTGGGGGGGTGGAATATAAAAGAAATGAGGCGGGGGCGGGGGGAGGCTGAGGAGCGCGCGCGAGATGCACGCACACCGGCACTCGTACTCCTGCCCCCCGTACGCACACGCGCTCCCCCTCCCCCACCCAGGGCCGTGCTTTTAGGTTGGTTGGCTTTTTTTAAAAAATATATTATTACTACTATTATTTTTTTAATTTATTTTTTTTGGAGGGGGTGGGGGCTGGAAGGCAGGGCGCGCGTTGTCAGTGTTTAAGAAGAAATGGAGGGGGTAATGTGCTGGCATCTGTGCGTGATTAAGCCTCACGCACTTAACTAGAAGGGGGTCAAAGTGGAAGCCAATGCAGCGTGGATTAACACATGCGTGGTACCTCGCCGGCTTACTTGGTGTTTTTTTTTCTCTCTCTTTTCTTTTTCTTTTTTAACCCTTCACGGCAGGCAAGCTTGCAGTGACTTGGCTTCCCCTGGGAAAGAGTTGCTTTAGGGAGACTATAAACTGTGTCACCAAGCCCAGAGTGTTTGTCTGCCCAGATCTGCCAAGAATTCTTATGTAAAACAGTGCAGTCTAGAAATCCTGGTTACAAGGAAGGGGGAGGGAGAGGAGCTGGTGGATTTTCCATTTGAATGAAGTGACAAACTATGAATAGAATTGGAGACCCCTCCCAGAGGGTTACTTCACCCACTTTGGCCTTTTGCCCCCAGCAAAATGTAAAGATACACCCACTGGATCAATGAACAATATCATTGCCTGAGATAGTCTGATTAAAAAAAATACAATGCATCATAAGGAAGGCTTTTTTAAGGGGTGGAGGTTTGGGCAAGAGGAAAGGGTTAAAAAAAAGGACATTTCACAATTAAAAAAAAATGTTTTCTACTTGCTGTGTGGGGAGTGATTTGATGTGGTGGTTGTGGTTTGAATTAGTGACAGTTCTGACATGTCTAGGTGGATGAGTAGGCTTAGCAAGCAGCCCTTGTGCCTAGAATGTTACCATGGAGACCGAGGCCTGGGCAGGGTCCCTCTGTGCCCAGCAGGTTATTCTGACACAGAGGAAAACTCACTCACTCATGGAAAAGAAAACAGGCGAGTATTTTATGGTTCCTCCAGAATTAGGAGACCCCAACAAAATGGTTCGTGAAGAGTTTCAGATACAGAAGGTCAGTGAGACCCCTTTCTGAGCGGCGGGGGAGGGCGCAGGCAGAGAACAGGGAGTAGGTCCACTGGCCCTAGCCCTAAAATATACCAAGGAAAGCATTACGCTCTGTTCAACTCATGACTCAGACAGCAGAAATATATCTGACAAGAATGAAGCAGAAACCTAAAATGGCCTAACAGAATCACCTGGGGACCCCAGTGCCTATAGAACCCTACCTTGGCAGTTAATGCACAGCAGCTGGGGGAAAAATGGAGCCAATACGCACCTGCAGCATCCAAATGCCTTCATTCTACTGAGCTATATTGCAGGCTGGGCCAAATCAAATATGCAGGTCATCAAGTTACAATTATGTCCTATCATTAAAAAAAAATCCCTGTCGACAGTTACCTTCTACCACACAGAACATTTCCAGTTTTATAATGGAAGTTTTGTAATTGAATTTGTTTTCTGACAAGCTGGTTAAAAGTATAGAAATGAATTCTGTCATACTAAGTAACTCATACGGTGATCACTTATCGATGAACCAAATGGATCCATTTCAATATTAGAACACCTCCCAGGATATAGAGAAAGCCCCACAAAATAAAGTTAACTATGTTTGTATCTGGTGCATTTTTAACTGCTATTCCTGACCAGACTTCAGCATGCTCTATGATTTTTTTCTCTAATAACTGCTCTCTGGAAAAAAAGCACTTTAATATACTTTCTAAGATTTTGCAAACAGATTCAGTTTATTGGTATTTTTATGAGACATCTGATCTATAGTATCTTTTAAAAATTGCCTTTTGCCTTTAATCTTACTCATTTAAAAAGATGTTTGTAATATAAAATAAAACTACACATAACACGGTTTATCAATAACTATAACCATCATTGGATAAACAAGAAACACATGTTCATTATAAATAATATACGCACATATATTTTACTTTTAAAATAGTCAAAATAAAGAGAACATTACCACCTACTTTCTCTCATACAAAATATCCCCACATTAATGTACTGGAGAAATATTTTACAGGTTAATTTATTCTGAAAAAAGCTGATTTTTACTCTTAATTTGACACAGTGTTATTATGATTTCTGTAAGTATTATTATAGTTACTAAGCCCAGAAGTGAATTATAATTATAAAATTATAATTATAAAATTGGACAGATGCAATTTTTACCTGTGATATATATTTGCATTTTATCTATGGTTTCAACCCCTGGAGGTTTGCAGCTGGTGAGAATGACTATGTCTCTTTTGTTATGTTAGCGATGACTTTTTGACTATCCCTAAGGATGGGGTCTGGTTTGCCTGAAGAAACCACCATGTGATAGAGAGTAGAATTTTTAGTTCCATTCTCCAGCCTCCAGGAGAGGGGAAGAGGGTCAAGGCTGAATCAGTTACCAATGAGAGAAACAATTTTACCTATCTAATGAAGACTCCACATTAGAGTCTTATTTTATTTAGACTCTGTTTTATTCATTTATTTATTTATTTAATTTTTAAAGAAACAGTTTAGGAGATTTCTTTTCTTTTTTTAATTTATTTTCTTTCTGGGTCACACCAAGCAATGCTCAGGGCTTACTCCTGGCTCTACACTCAGGAATTACTCATGGCGGTGCTTGGGGGACCATATGGGATGCCAGGGATTGAACTCAGGTTGGCCGTATGCAAGGCAAACGCCCTACCTGCTGTGCTATCTTTCCAACCCCAAGTTTAGGAGGTTTCTGAGCGCTGATTGTGTGGAGATTTATAGAGTGGGGCTCTTGCAAAAGTACTGAAGCTCTTACCCTCCCACCTATTTTCTCCTATGCATCTCATCCATCTGCCTGTCCATAAGTTACATCCTTTCAGATTGACAAGTAGTTAAGCAAGCAAATGTTTCTCTGAGTTCTGTGAGGTGCTCTGGCATTTAAGGAACCCAAGGAGAGATCTTGGCAGCCTGTGATTTATGGCCAGTGGGTCAGAAGCACAGGAGACTGAGCTCCCGATTTGAGCAGAGTCTGAAGTTGAGACGGAAGGGGCAGGTGTATAGGGTGAAGTGTTTTACCCATAGAATGATGCCATTCCCTGGCACATAGTTTCAGAGTTGAGTTAAACTGTAGACACCCAGAGGATGATAAACACCCCCCCTCATTACATTACTGAGGGAATTAAAATATATTACTTAGTTCTGGTAACATTGAAGTAAATTAGAAAACCAGAAGATAAGGCACAGAATAATCTGACCATTATTTGAAAGAGGAAGCTGAATTAGAGGAGATATAAGGTTACATGGTTTTTCCATGCCAATCCTTAAAAGGATAATCAACTTTGCTCTCCTTGCCTGAAACTTTCCTGGTTTTAGCATTAAGTCCTATATCTTAGAAAAACCTTTTAATCCCAGATGTACTGGAAGGCTAAATTAGCATATGGCAGAGATCTGAATGGCCTGAGATCTAAGATAAGCAAGTTTGAATCCCACCTAATGGAGGAGGATTTTTTTTTTTAAAAAAAATTGATTTATTTTTAATTAGAGAATCACCGTGAGGGTACAGTTACAGATTTATACACTTTTGTGCTTATACTTCCCTCATACAAAGTTTGGGAACCCATCCCTTCACCAGTGCCCATTCTCCACCACCCGTAAACCCAGTGTCCCTCCCACCCTCCCCAATCCCATCTCCCCCCCACCCCACCCTGCCACTGTGGCAAGGCATTCCCTTCTGTTTTCTCTCTCTAATTAGCTGTTGTGGTTTGCAATAAAGGTGTTGAGTGGCCACTGTGCTCAGTCTCTAGCCCTCATTCAGCCCGCAACTCCCTTCCCCCACATGGCCTTCGACTACAATGTAGTTGGTGATCACTTCTCTGAGTTGACCTTTCCCCGGAACGTGAGGCCAGCCTCGAAGCCATGGAGTCAACCTCCTGGTACTTATTTCTACAGTTCTTGGGTGTTAGTCTCCCACTCTGTTATTCTATATACCATAGATGAGTGCAATCTTTCTATGTCTGTCTCTCTCTTTCTGACTCATTTCACTCAGCATGAAACTTTTCATGCCCATCCACTTAACTACAAAATTCTTGACCTCCTTTTTTCTAACAGCTGCATAGAATTCCATTGTATAGATGTACCAAAGTTTCCTCAACCAGTCATCCGTTCTGGGGCATTCGGGTTTTTTCCAGATTCTGGCTATTGTGAACAGTGCTGCGATGAACATACATGTGCAGATGTTGTTTCGATTGTACTTTTTTGCCTCTCTGGGATGAAATCAAAGAGGACATGAGGAAATGGAAACATATACCCTGCTCGTGGATAGGGAGAATCAATGTTGTCAAAATGGCAATACTCCCTAAAGCATTATACAGATTCAATGCGATCCCTATAAATATACCCATGACATTCTTCAAAGAAATGGATCAAGCAATCCTAAAATTCATATGGAATAACAAACGTCCAAGGATAGCTAAAACAATTCTTGGGAAAAAGATGATGGGAGGCATCACCATCCCCAACCTCAAACTTTACTACAAAGCAGTAACAATTAAAACAGCATGGTACTGGAACAAAGGCAGAGCCGTAGACCAATGGAACAGGGTGGAATATCCCTACACACAACCCCAAATGTATGACCATCTAATCTTTGATAAGGGAGCAAGAGATGTGAAGTGGAGCAAGGAAAGCCTCTTTAACAAATGGTGCTGGCACAACTGGACAACCACATGCAAAAAAATGGGTTTAGACCTTGACCTGACACCATGCACAAAAGTCAGATCAAAATGGATTAAAGACCTCAACATCAGACCACAAACCATAAGGTACATTGAAGACAAGGTCGGCGAAACCCTCCATGATATTGAAGATAAAGGTATCTTCAAAGCTGACACGGAACTAAGCAATCTAGTAAAAACAGAGATCAACAAATGGGACTACATTAAACTAAAAAGCTTCTGCACCGCAAGAGATACAGTGACCAGAATACAAAGACTATCCACAGAATGGGAAAGGATATTTACACAATACCCATCAGATAAGGGGTTGATATCAATGGTATATAAAGCACTGGTTGAGCTCTACAAGAAGAAAACATCCAACCCCATCAAAAAATGGGGCAAAGAAATGAACAGAAACTTTACCAAGGAAGAAATACGAATGGCCAAAAGGCACATGAAAAAGTGCTCTACATCACTAATCATCAGAGAGATGCAGATCAAAACAACCATGAGATACCACCTCACACCACAGAGACTAGCACACATCCAAAAGAACAAAAGCAACCGCTGTTGGAGAGGATGTGGGGAGAAAGGGACCCTTCTTCACTGCTGGTGGGAATGCCAACTGGTTCAGCCCTTCTGGAAAACAATTTGGACGACTCTCAAAAAATTAGATATTGAATTCCCATTTGACCCAGCAATACCACTAATGGAGGAGTTTTGATGAACACCTGAGTCTTCGAATTATAGTCCTAGAAGAACCACAACCCTTATCCATACTAGGACTAAGGATTTTCTCTAGGCTGAAGGACAGACCTGAAAGCACCTTGAACACAGCATACACAGTGCAGCCTGCTCAGGACTAAGGTAATTTGTCAATCATTTTACACTGATGTGAACAAAACCCAGTATTTTCCAGAGCAGAGCTTTTCTACCTTCCCCAGACTGTGATTTCCTTCCTGTGGACCCCAGCTGGTTAGACCCTCTAGTCTCATTCAGTGACACCCTCCACCCCCCACCCCTGCCACTGACCGGGAGTATTCTGAGGTCCCAAAATGGGGTACTGGAAAGATGGGGACAATAATAGCCTCAGGGACAATTGGGGCTGCTTTCCATTTGCTTAAAGGAGGAAGACTTACAGGAAGGCCCTGAGTAATTTTTATTCTGAAAAGGGAGTGAGAGGCCAAATTAGTTGGGAATCTTTGTTCTAGAGAAATATTACAAATCATATGTAAAAGAAAATTCAGAAAATATAAAAAGTACAAAAACATAGGACACCTGCTATAAAATGATAATGAACATAAACCAACCAAACCTGAGCTGCAGTTACCCAATAAGAGCACCCAATCAATGACTTTAAGTAGTTCACATACTAAAAGAAAACCATGATCACAATGCTTATATAATCAGTGATAAGAGTACAGAAGGGCTTCACAGAAGAGAAATTAAAAACTTAAAAGTACAAAATAGAAAAAAAAATTAAACTGGGGCCTGAGCGATACCACAGCAGGTAGGGCGTTTGCCTTGCACGCGGCAGACCTGGGTTCGATCCCCGGCATCCCATATGGTCCCCCAAGCACCGCCAGGAGTAATTCCTGAGTGCAAAGCCAGGAATAACCCCTGAGCATCGCTGGGTGTGACCCAAAAAAGCAAAAAAAATAAAAATAAACTAATTTTAAAATCCTGAAAAAATTCAAGCAAAGGTTTTAATGTGTTACATAGTTCAGAATAGCAATGATTATAAGAAAAATTGCTCAGTAAACTTGAAGGCACATCAACCAAAATTATGCAATACAAAATTCACACCAAAAAAATCTTTTCTAAGCTAATAAAAACTGTGAGATAGTATCAAGCCTCCTAGGAAAGGAATAAAAAAAGAATGAAAAAGAGAGAATAAAGTCAAAACACATATAGAAAATACTGGCCAAAATTCTCCAAACTCAGTGAAAAAAAAATATTATATGTATACTCAACAGTCAGTGGATACCAAATGGTTGAATTCAACAAAAACTTAATCCACATATCTAGCAACTAAGATTAAAGGGAAATATAAAAGCATAACATAAGCAGTGGGATATTACAACTCTTGTAGGTTAATACTGCAGTGAAGCTGAATTTATCAATCAAAATAACTGAGACCAGTAAACAGGATGGCGTCTTGACAGTGCTCGGAGAGAATACATATGTGGAATGCTACTTAGTCAAGAGATTCTAGAAACATAATAGCAAAATAAAACGTATTTTTCAAGTAAGGGTGGGTTGAAGTAATTTGTCACCAGAACAACTGAGATAAAAATAGTGCAAAAATATATTATGCAGGCTGAGGGGAAGTGATACCAGATGGAAACCCAGGACTACAAGGAAAGAAGATCAGTGAAAACGGTTAATATGCAGGAAAAAAGTCAACTCATCAACCTTAACAAATCTACTATGTCTCTGGCCCCAGGGTGAGATTTCTTGAAAGAAATAGATTAATGTTTTAAAAGAAAGATGGGAGGACTTCTTTTAGATGCTGGAGTAATAGGCTTGGCAATGTTTAGTGTTTAGGATGGTAGGATGACAGGATAGGATGGACCTGGACCTTCACTATGAGTTTATCTCCATAAGAGGTTTCAAAATCCCTTCAGAGACCACATGGAGGAAGAATGTTGCTTTGCTTTGTTTGGGGGACACAACCAGCAGTGCTCAGGGGTTACTCCTGTCTCTGCACTCAGGAATCACTCCTGGCTGTGCCTGGGGGACAATATGGAATGCTGGGGGTGGAACTTGGGTTGACCATGTGCAAAGCAAGCATTCTACCCACTGTGCTATCTCTCCGGCCCCTGAAAAGGATTTTTTTTTAATCACAATAAAGCACAATAAGGTAAATGAAAAATGTTGGCAAGTTGAGGCTGGAGCAATAGCATAGCGGGTAGGGCATTTGCCTTGCACGCAACCGACCCAGGTTTAATTCCCAGCATCCCATATGGTCCCCTTAGCACTGCCAGGAGTAATTCCTGAGTGCAGAGCCAGGAGTAACTCCTGTGCATCGCCAGGTGTGACCCAAAAAGCAAAACAAAAAAAAAAAAAAGAAAGAAAATGTTGGCAAGTAATTATAGTCATAATGTGTCATCATCATCATCATCATCATCATCTCGTTGATCGTCAAATTTCTCGAGCAGTCTCAGTAACGTCTCCATTGATCCTAATCCTGAGATTTTAGAAGCCTTTCTTTATGCGTCCTTCCCAATGATGCCGCATTGGATGCTCTTTCAGGGTCAGGGGAATGAGACCCATCTTGTTACTGGTTTTGGCATATGAATACACCAGGAGGAGTTTGCGAGGCTCTCCCATGTGGGCAGGAAACTCTCGGTAGCTTGCCAGCTTCTCCCAGAGGGAGAACTAGGCTGTAAGATGTTGCTTCTCGGCCACGCACTTTCCGGAGGGGGGGAGAGTCCCTGGGTGTGACCACCTAGCTACTGGAAAACGGGAAATCTGGGCAAAAGGGGCCCAGTCCTGATCCGAGCAGGCTTGGAGGTCTCAGCCCCAGGTCCCATACACCTGGGTCACTGTCACTGTCATTCCATTGCTCGTCGATTTTCTCAGGCAGGCATCAGTACCATCTCCATTGTGAGACTTGTTGTTACTGTTTTTGGCATATCCAATACGCCCCGGGTACCTTGCCAGGCTCTCCGAGAGGGTTGAAGGAATCGAACATGGGTTGGCTGCGTGAAAGGCGAATGCCCTACCGCTGTGCTATCACTCCAGCCCACACACTGGGTAGTACCTTTAAAAGTATGTTTTCAACTAATTACCTTTCTTGGGGGATTTGGCTAAATCACTCCTTAAGTGATTCATTTCTTTTTAAAATATTTTAACTGGGAGGGGCCTGGGACATAGCACAGAGATGAGGAGCTCAGATCTGAATGGGCAGGACTTTAGTTCAAGCCATGATACCACAAAGCCCAGGGGTGTTTCTTGGTGTAGCCTCAATGGCCCCAAAGAACCAGTGAGGTGTTATGGTGATTCCCTGGCATCAAGGGGCCTGAGCATTGTGGTGCTACATCCTTAGATCGTATCACTGAACTATCTGGTGGTCCCTAGCATGACAACACCCAAACATCGCAGTGCTACGTTCTGGGCCCCATCACTGAACCATCTGGTGGTTCCTAGCATCACAGGACCCAAGCATCACAGTGCTATATCTTTGGGCCCCATCATCAAACATTTGGCTCAAGTGGCTGAATTCCACCAGGAGTGGCCAGAGGACCTCCAGGTAATATTTGAAGAGATTCTCCAAAAATTTAGCTGTGAAAAAAGAATCACAAGTATAAATAAAATGATTATTGCAATAGCCCTAATTTATTTGACAAGCTTGTCAATATGAAAAAAAAATATGAATATTCTAAAAGCACAATATAAGTCTAGCGAGCGTCTTTAAAGCATCAGACTAATTTATTTAAGGAGACTGATTTCAGTACATTAGTACTAAAAAGAAAACCTGGTTTCTTTAAACTTACAGAAGATACATAAAACCTTCCCACTCCATTTATTAAAAGATGTTTCAGCAAGAAGATTTAATCCATGTTTTAAGTTGTATCAGAAGTTTTCTTATCATGCTTAAGTCAGCTGATGAGAATTGCTTCTATTTGTCTTATCTGTATATGGTTTAATAATAATAATAATACTCAATACATAGAACTGTGAGCACTAAGTGAATTTATATATGTAAAATATGCAAAATATCTGGATCATGAGGCCTGAGAGATAATGCAGGGGTTAAGGTGCTTGCCTTGCGTGTGTCTGACTGCAGTTCAGACATACGACCTCAAGGCACCGTACAGCCTCACAAACACCCCCAGATGTGACCGTGAGCACCCAAACAAAATGTGCTCCCAAACCAAACCAAAAGACTCGGGGATCATATTATATGCTCAATAAATATTCGTCAACAATGAAATCATACATTTTTTGGTTTATAACATTCATGAAAAATGTACTGGTACCAAACAGTTACCCAGGCCTCATTCCAGCCATCACTTAAATGTGCACAAAACACCTTTCTTGTCTTTGAGGAAACGGCAGTTTAGTGACTAAATTTTCTGTCATTCTCTCTCCTCAGTTACAATGCAAATGTAACACCATTTTTGCTTCATAGAGATGTCTAATCACCTTCACTTAGGTCTCCTAGGACAACAAACTCAGTATCTCTAAGACAAGGAATTTTATGCCATTTCTCCCCAAAACTCATTTCAAGTCTCTGCATAGATTGATTCATTGCAACATGAAATTCCAGACATACCTCATAGTTTTCCCTGGCATGGTCAGCTACTAAGTAAATCTGCACTTATGAGTTCTACTTAGTTGTCCTTTATTTTTGCGGGGGTGGTCTCCCGAAGTGCTCAGGGCATCCAGGGGTCATTCTCAGTGATACTTGGCCAACGGGACTGGTAGTTTCATGCGTGGGCCCAAGGATGTGGTGCTGCTCAGGCTCTGAGGTCCTGAGAGGTACCCAGGAGACGAGTGGGGTGAGCTCTCAGGGCCAGACCTGACAGTTCTAGAGAGCTGAGGACACATCTGGCAATGCAGGGGTGGATGGAAGCGTGTGGTACCAGGTCAGGGACACACCTCATTCCGGTACTTTCATCCATTTATATGTTTGGGGGAAGGGTTATTTTTTTTTTTCATTTTTTTCATTTGGGACACACTCTGTGGTGCTCAGGGCTTACTCCTGGCTCTCTGTTCAGGGATCAATCCTAGCAGTACTCTGTGGGACCATATGCAGCTGAGTGCAAGAGAAGCGTCTTAGGGGCTGGAGCGATAGCACAGCGGGTAGGACGTTTGCCTTGCACGCGGCCGACCCGGGTTCGATCCCCAGCATCCTATATGGTTCCCTGAGCACCGCCAGGGGTAACTCCTGAGTGCAAAGCCAGGAGTAACCCCGGTGCATCGCCAGGTGAGACCCAAAAAGCAAAAAAACAAAACAACAACAACAAAAAAACAAACAAGAGAAGCATCTTAACCCCTGTATTATCTCTCTGGCCTATTTCAGAGATACTTTTTACACATAATTAAACTTAACGTAAAATTCAAAAACACTTTTAAATTTAAAACTTTCAGATGTACTGAAAAGATTTTCTTTAGGATAAGAAATCTGAAAAAAGGAAGAGAAAGTTAATTGCCTTTTTAAAAATTTTTCTTGGGTATCACTTCCCTCGTTGGAAGACCATTTTGCAGTTTCTTACAAAACTAAACATATTTGTACCATGTGATCCCGTGATGGAGCTCTTTGGTATTTGCCCAAAGGACTTGAAAGCTTATGTTCACACAAAAATGTGCACATGGATGTTTATATCAGCTTCATTCAAAATTTCCAAAATTTGGAAGAAACCAAAATGTCCTTCAGTGGGTGAATGGATAAATAAACTGTAGTACATCCGGATAAAAAAAGAAAAAGTGCTAAAAAGAAAAAAAATATCAAATATGAAAATACATGGAGAAACCTTAATGTAATTTGTTAAAGCAGTCTTAAAAAAACTAAAACCATATGATACCTTTGAGAAGGTAATGGGGTAGAGAGAGTGAATATAGATCCGCAGGTGCCAGCACTTGGGTGTTTAAAGGCTCAAACAGGTACAGGATATAGAGGATTTTCAGGTAAGGGAAAAATGTTTCTGTACAATGCTATAATTGTATATACTAGTGGCAGATAGCATCTGTACAATACTACTATAGCATATATACTTTATACTATTAGTATAGAATAGTTGCACAAAACTGTCATAATATATACTCTATACTAGTAGAGTAACTATACAATTCCATCACAGTATAACTCTATACTAGTAGTATAAATATTCATAGAAACCTGTGTGTGTAGGATAATCAAATTACACAAGTAAAATAACATACTGTCCTAACAATCTTAAGAAGGAAACTTAAATCATATATAATAAAAGTTCATTTTCAATCTACAACTATTTTAACTCTATAAAGTCTATAATAGAACATATAAGGAAGTAGCACTGTAGCACTGTCTTCCCATTGTTCATTGATTTGCTCGAGTGGGCACCAGTAATGTCTCCATTGTGAGACTTGTTACTGTTTTTGTATATCCAATACTAGTAATGTCTCCATTATGAAACCAGTTACTGTTTTTGTATATCAAATACACCATGGGGAGCTTGCCAGGCTCTGCCATGTGGGCGGGATACTCTCAGTAGCTTGCCGGGCTCTCCGAGAGGGGTGGAGGACTCAAACCCGGGTCCGCCGTGTGCAAGGCAAACGCCCTACCCGCTATGCTATCGCTCCAGTCCAGATCTAAAGAAGTAAAAAGAAATTTTTAAAAGCTTTAAAAATTATATTTTTAAAAGGAAGTATTAGATTCACAGCAAAAACTGCTGGGAAAATAGAGTCATGTATCCCTGGTCCTTTTTTCTGACCCCTTCTGGCATAGTTTCAATGTCCTGCAAGCCCCCTGCTATTCCTTCTTCCCCCAAAGCCCCTGGCATCCACTGAATTTTTAACTGTTTGCAAAACTGTCTTTCCCAGAATGTCATATGGTTGGAATCACAAATTATGTAGCCTTTGGAGACTGTTACATTATTTTTCCCACTGTGTAATTGTGAAACTCCTCTGTGTTTTCCTGACAGCTTCTCTGTTCAGTCCTTCCTTCCTTCCTTCCATTCCATGACTGAACCACAGGTTATACTTGCATTCATCTGTTAAAGAACATTTTGGTGGTTTTTAAGTTTGGCCAATTAAAAGTTACTATAAAAGTCAGTGTTCAAGATTTTGCGAACATATATTTTTAACTTGATTTGAGTAAATACCAGAAGTGCAATTTTTGAATTGCATGGTAAGAGAATGCTTGTTTCGTTAGGTTCGAAGTGCAAAACTGTCTTCCAAAGTGATTGTCATATTTTTCATTATCTCTAGCAAGAAAGACAATTCTTGGAGCTTCACATCCACCTTAACTATTGATATTGTGTTTGGCATTTTTAGTATTATAACAGGTGTTCAAACATTATAAAATTTTGCAATTCTCTAATAATATGGAGCACTCTTATGGGTGTGATTTTTCATCTGTGTCTTTCCATTGATTACTATCTGTTCGGCTCTTTTGCCCGCTCTTTTTGGGTTGAAAGAAAAAGTAAAGAAATGAAGTAAAAGATCATATAAGACAAGACATACAAGAAATGAAAAATATAGAAGCTGAAGAGGGATGCTATGCTGGATCAAAAGACCAGGAAGCACTAAAAACAGGCAGGTTCTGGCCTCAATTAATAAAGACCCAAATTTATCATAAGCTCACTAAATGACGCCAATCTGTTATCTGTCTGCACAAACTAAATCTGCAAGAAAATAAAATGGTGTTAAAATACAGCTCATTTGTGAACTGTAAAAATCAAAATGTATGTGGAACCACTGATTTAATAACAGTACTGTCTTTGAGCTAATTTATTTATTTGCAATTATATAGTTTATTTTAAGTAAATGTACTGTGATATTATAAATCAAATATTGAATAAGTTTTGCTGTAGTTCTAAAATCTATCTAGCATAGGGGCTGGAGTGATAGCACAGTGGGTAGGGCGTTTGCCTTGCGCGCGGCCAACCCGGTTTTGATTCCCAGCATCCCATATGGTCCCCTGAGCACTGTCAGGGGTAATTCCTGAGTGCAGAGCCAGGAGTGACCCCTGTGCATCACCAGTGTGACCCAAAAAGCAAAATAAATAAATAAATAAATAAATAAATAAAAATTTTAAAATTCTATCTAGCATAAAGTATTATGCTGTAGGTATAAACTTCTAGACAATGTTTTCTTTCTATCCCACTCCCATTCTCCACATTGTTTTCATCAATTCAAGTTTTTCCTATAACTTGTCCTTTAAAAAAATGAGTTAAGGAAAATACCTTATCTTGACACTTATTTTAGTTTGAAAGGACAGTTGAAAGTGTGGTGAAATGATGCTGCTGCAGCAAGTAGGGAGATTGCCTTGCACACGACCAACCCAGGTTTGATCCCCAGCACCTCATAAGGTCCCCTGAACTTACCTGAAGGGATCCCTGAGCACAGAGGCAGGAGTAAGCCCTAGGCGTCACTAGGTGTGGCTCCAAAAATAAAAACAGTAAAAAGAAGGATGCTTCCTTGGTCTGTACCATTTAGGACAACGCAACAAGTCAATTAAGGTTGTAAACATCCATGCATTTTAGAACCCCCTGCCTTTCAATAACTCTGGCTTTCAATGAAAATCTTGGTATTGCCTCCTTTTTTTGCTTCTTTGTGTTTAGGTCACCCAAGGGAGAGCCAGGTGCTAGGCCCAGCACAATGCTCAGGAACTGTTTTCCAGTGGCACTCCAGAGACTGTGATGTGATGCTGGGAACTAAACTCCAGCCATTTGCATGCCAAAGCATGTGGTCCAGCTTCTTCAACCTCTCCCTGCCCCTTCCCTTCTTTTTTATGTTCAGCATTGAAATTCTGAGACACTGTGCGTGTATCAGAGTTGGGACTTCAGCCCAACTCAAGACAGATGATGACTTTGCACAGTGTCCACAGGCAATTCAAGAGCCTGTGAATCAACTTGGACGACTTAATTCTCCAGACATTCCAATATCCACCTCTGCATTTAAAAACAAATCTTAAATATAGCTTTGATGAACATCATTATCTAAGGCTTTCACTGCTGTCATGTGTCACCGCTACCTATACCTGCCCGTCGGTCTGCTCCTAGTTTTAAGTAAGCCATAGAGCCATTCCTGCCTTCAGTACACTAAGTCTGATCTTGCAGAAACACACTAGGTGAGATTGCCTACTTTTGGGGGGTTTGCTTTCTTTGGGAGCTACACCCAGCAGTGCTCAGGGTTTACTCCTGGCTCTGCACTCACGGAACACTTTTTGCAGGCTCTGCGGATCATAGGGAATGCAGGGATCAAACTCGGTTTGGCCACGGGCAAGACAAGCAGCCTACCCACTGTCCTATCTCTCTGGCCCTGACTTTGCTAAACCATCAAAGGGACATACACATGCCCTGCCAATAAAATTCCAATAAAATTGAGAACTTGACACACCATAGTCACCACTACAACGTTCTGCATGGTCTAACCTCCCTCCTGCATCTCAGGTCACTTTTGCAACTGTTTTCTTTATTCTAATAGTACTACCACTTGACAGTCCATGGAACACAGGTTTTCCCAGCCCCGGGTTCTTCACCAGTGCTCCTGTATTTGTATTAGAATCCTCGTCTGTTAGTCTGGCTATATCCTATTCACCATGCAAATCTCAGCATAAAGGCTGGCTGGTATTCTCTCTTTCATTGTTTTTGGGCCACACCCAGTAATACACAGGGCTGGCTCCTGGCTCTGTGCTCAGGAATTTCTCCTGGTGATGTTCAGGGGACCATAAGGGATGCCGGGGATCGAACCCCAGGTCAACCGTATGCAAGGCAAGTGCCCTACCTACTGTATTATCTCTCTGGTCCCTAAAGATACTTTCTTTCACGAAACCTTTCTGACATATGTATTAGGTCAGATCCCATTAAAATTCCCCATCATCCTGAAATTATGCTTATTTGAAATATGAATGATCATAATTATAGAATCACCACTTAGATGGGAAAGGTTTTGCTGGCATACAAAGACATGACTGTTTGGCTGTAAGGATTTGATATGGGATAGAATATTATCCAAAATATTTTGACATAGATGTTATATTAGTAAAATTAGACAATTATCTTATTTTCCCCACACTTCATTAATAACTATCAAACTAATTTGTAATGAAAAATTTATTGAATATGTTAGACCTTATATTGACTACAGAGATTATCTGGCCATAGTATCTCTTTATAGCAAAAAGATTATGCTGAGAGAGGTTTAATGGCTGCTTCAACTTGTAGTGCAAGGGAAAGATGAAGGGTTAGAGAGAGAGCACCATGCCCTGAGCACATATTTGCATGCAGGAAACCCAGGTTGCATTCCCAAAACTCTATCATATACCCTGAGCACCACCAGGAGTGACCTCAGAGTACCCAGCCAGGAGGAAGCCCCGAGCACCATCAGGTGTGTCCCCCTAAGAAACAAACAAAAGACAAAGGTGCAGATTATTAACTATTTGTTTTAGCTCTTAATGAATATTATGAAATATATCATATTGGTTTTTCTTTATTTAATCCAGTCTTTGGGCTGGAGCGATAGCACAGTGGTTGGGCATTTGCCTTTCACGCAGTTCGACTCCGAGTTCGATTCCTCCGCCCCTCTTGGAGAGTCCGGCAAGCTACTGAGAGTATCGAGCCCACACGGCAGAGCCTGGCAAGCTACCTGTGCATATTGGATATGCCAAAAACAGTAACAATAAGTCTCTCAATGAGAGATATTACTGGTGCCCGCTCGAAAAAAATCAATGAGCAACTGGATGACAGTGACAGTGAAATCCAGTCTTTAATGGATGGTTTGTGCCTCAATATAGCAGTACAGCAGTTATCATTTATGATACTTGGGATGCAGACAAAAGATAGTGGCTTTTGCCATGAGAATGAGGATGGGGAAAACTGGTCATTTGAATAGCTATGGTTGACTAAGACTATCTGGCCAGGGGCCAGAATGATACTACAGCTGGCAAAGAATTTGCCTTGCACACAGTCAACCTGAGTTTGATCCTGGCATCCCATAAGGTTCCCAGAGCACTGCCAGGCATAATTCCTGAGTGCAGAGGCAGAGGCAGGCGTAACCCCTGAGCATTGCTGGGCATGGCCCAGAAACCAAAAATTAAAAAAAAAAAAAGTTTGGCCAGTGACATCCTTAACTTCCAATTCTTCTCTTCAGATAAGATTTTCTTTCTTTCTTAAAATATTCACTATAGCAGGTAATTGCCCATTACCCAAGTGAAAGTCAATGATTTTATTTTGATTACTATTTATTGCTTTTTTTTTAACCTTTGTGTCTGTGGTCATACCTGGCTGAGCTCAGGGCTTACATCGAACCGTGTGCTTCTAACTCCTGGCAGAGCTCGGGAGACCATATGCAGGGCTGGGGAATCAAACCAGGATGGACCAGGAGCAATGTAACTGCCTTCATCTTGCTTGTATTATTTGTCTCCATGTTTGGACTATATTCTTTTAATAGTACATTGTATGCCTTAAGTCGGTGGAAGTAAAAGCTGTGACCATGAATTTGATTTCTACTTGAGAATATTTCAATCAACTAGAATAGTAAGGAGCTTTTAGTGTGAGCAAAGAGTAATGAAAAACAAAATGTTCTTTTCTAACATAAAAACCCAATCTTTAAAACACTTTTCATTTCCCTTTAGTAATCTTGTCATTTCCAGATGCCTGGGGAGAACCTTTTTAGTCATTAATCATTTTATTTCAAACTTCTTTAAGTTAATGAAAATTCTCTGGAAAACTCAATCTCCAGTGAGATGCACTGCTACTTAAAGGGATTTTTAAAAATATCCTTAATGAATATAGAATGAAATGCAGGGACCACAGTTAAATTATTTTTGAATAATTCTTAATTCTCATTATTCTTGGGCATTTTAGGAAGCCCAAAAAGTATTTGTATTTAGGTATGGCTTAGGGAACTAAAAAAATGAAAATCATGCAATCTAATTTTGATGTAAATGGGAGGAAATTATTAAAAATGGGAACTATGTATTTTTCTTTTTTTTTTAAAGAAACCTGCTTCTGAGATTACACATATTTTATTTTAGTTTAGTTTAGTTATTTGGCTTTTGGGTCACACCCAGCGATGCACAGGGGTTACTTTTGGCTCTCCACTCAGGAACCAGCCCCTGGCAGTGCCAGGGGACCATATGGGATGCTGGGAATCAAACCTGGGTTGGCCGCATGCAAGGCAAACGCCCTACCCGCTGTGCTATTGCTCCAGCCCCTGCATTTTTCTTTTTTAATTTTGATTTGGGGGCCACACCAGTTGTGCTAAGGGCTTACTCCTGGCCCTGTGCTCAGCAACCACACCTGGCAAAGCTCAGTGATCATATGGGGTGTCTGAGATTGAACCTGGGTTCGCTGTGTACTAGGAAAGCACCCTACCTCCTGAACTACGTCTCCTAACCCAACGTATGTTTAACTTATTTTTTTTTTGAGTCACGCCCTGCAATGCACAGGAGTTACTCCTAGCTTTGCACTCAGGAATTACTCCTGGCGGTGCTCGGGGGACCACATGGGATGTTGGGAATCGAACCCAGGTTAACCGCGTGCAAGGCAAACACCCTACTAGCTCTGCTATCACTTCAGCCCCAACATATGTTTCATTAAGACCAAATTAAACAATTTACTGACATGAAAAATGTGGGTGATGTCTTGCTAAATAAGTAGGCAAGACTTAAAAGCTATGAATTAAATGATTTTAATGAAGTTCTAGAGTATTGAGAAATCAAAGACAGAAGGATCTAGACATGTGTGGATGTAAGGTAAGAGAGATACAAACTAAAAAGGAGTATATTGTGACTGTAAGAAATAATTGAATTCAACCAGCATGTTTAAGTCATTATGGGTAGGTTTTTCAGAGACATATGTACATATGCACATACCAAGATTCTTCGAAGTTATAGAGAACAAGCAAATCTCATCAGGGAGGGTAGAAAGTACAAATAAGTAATTACAAGTGTAGAAGACAGAGAATAAAAGTTCATAGAAATGTGAGTAGTTACTAGGTAACTAGTGATTCCTGCCCCTCCACCCACCATGGCTTCTATTAGTTAATGCTACCTACCCAGTAGGATGCAGAGAATAAAGTCAGTGAATTGTTTATTGCCTTGTCTTAATTTCCTATGCACCGCTGACTTTGTGAGCATAATCGGCTCTAATGTGACTTTTAGGTTTCATTAAATGAATTTCATGCACAATTTTAGTATCTTCAAGGTTACATAAATTATTTTCATGTTTTTTCATACATGAGGAGGTGGAAACCTATTAATCCCAATTATCCCACTCAAAGAGAATAAACTATAAAATACATAACATTCTTAAAAATGAACAGTTACTTGTCAAATGACCCTAGTGACATGTAATTCCACATAAGCTCTTTAATTTGCAGAGTAAAAACCTGCAGTATGAAAATGCTAAGCAATGACCAAAGATCACATATTAAAATGATGATAGAAATTAGGAGCCTTCTAATATTTCTGTGAACCCTTCTACTAAGAATTGGAGTTCTCATGCCATTTGCAGTACAGAAAGAAAGGGAAAGATACAGAATAGACTCATATATGGGACTTTAAAATACATGGCAAAGTAGGGGTGTGGGCTGTAGCAATAACACAGCAGGTAGGGCGTTTGCCTTGTATGTGGCCGACCCGGGTTCGATCCCCAGCATCCCATATGGTCCCCTGAGTACCGCCAGGAGTAACTCCTGAGTGCAGAGCCAGGAGTAACCCCTGTGCACTGCCAGGTGAGACCCAAAAAGAAAAAAAAAATACATGTAAAACTAGCAACTATGTTGAAAGGCAACACAAATGAAGAACTGATGCACACAGTTGCGGGGGAGGGTTGAAAATGAAGAATATTATGGTCTTTGGGCAAAGGGAGGTGGGTACATGGCGATACGTGCTAGAATTATAAGCATGAGAAACCATTGTGAGCTGTATTATAAATCAAAGAAAATCAATAAACATTTCTAAGAAAAGACTTGGATTTCTGGGAGGATATTTGGTCTAAAGTTTAGGACACATCCTAATGGCGAGTCAAGTCAGACCAGATGAGAGGCTCATAAGTATAGAAATAGTACTGCAAGAACCTTTGGCATCTGCTGTCATAGAGAATGATACCCTAGGTTAGCCTGTTCATATATAGTACCGCATTTAACCTTCACGACAACCCTTTGAAGTAGGAATTAGTATTGGAATACTAGTTTCAGACTAATTTCCACTTCACAAATAAGCAGAATTAGTAGGAATTAGTCAACTTTACAGATAAGCAGAAGACTGCAACTTAAATAGATGATATATGTTGCAAAGAAACATAATAACAGAGCTTGTTCCAGAAAGGAAATCCCCTCAATGCCAAAGGCCATAACCTCTGGTGTTAGTAGAAGTTAAGATCCTTCACCCCTTCCTCTTCTTCCTCTCTTCCTTCACCCTTTAAAGTGTCACATGTTAGACCCGGAAGAAGAAGCTCAAGTCAAAAATCTCTACACATTTAATTTACCTCCTGTGCATTTTCTACGTGTTAAAAGATGTTGTCAGAGTAAACAGAATCATCAAAGTTTTTATGTTGGATGTTCTTGAGTACTCTGTCGCTTTGTCAGGAAGACTGTAAACACACTTTAGAAAAACACATATTTGCGAAAGCTCTTAGTCAAATATTTTGGTACTTACTAGATACTTCACAGACAAGTGGGGTATTAAAATCTAAAATCCAATCCAGAATACTTTAAAGGCTAGTGCACTTACCACCAGTGCATTTACGACCTTTGGAATTTTGAATTCTATTATGTTTTTTATGGTGCATATTTTATAGCACTACCACAGTGTCCCTTCCATGAAACCCATACTCTACTTGGACAACTACCTCCAACCTGCCTTCGGAGATTTATTTATATCCAAAGAGATTAGCAAATGGCAGAGATTAATTTTATTTAAATTGCTAAACACTAGAAGCAGTGAGGACAATTAAGCAAAGCTAATATTTGAGAGGTAGAATCAATGAATTTGGATCAGTTCTGACTGGATGTTTATACTACAAAGGCCTTCCTTTATTTTTTTACCAACATTCACAAACCTTTATTTTTTGACCAGTATACAAACACAAATATGTTTTTGACCAATATGCACTAAGATATTCCCTGCCTTTCTTTTGTTAACAAAGGTAATAATAACAGGACTAAAATACAATAAATTAATATTTTTCTAACTTCTAAGGTTGTTTAAAATATCTTAGAGGAAAATAATACAGTGAATAAAATGCCATGATTATTATCTGGTCTGATTTAGGGTTTTTCCTCTCATTCTCTGAATATAACAATTAAAAAATAGGTACTAGAAAAATATATTAAATTCCACTTCATATGAAATTATATTATTGATGGGTAGGAAATTAAGGAGATTGTGGAGAATTGGATTTCAGGTTGCAGGAAAATAACTAAGTGCAATTCACTGCCTTAGAAAATAAAAACTGACTGTGGGGTCAGAGTGACAGTATTGTGGGTAAAGCATTAGCCTTGCATTCGGCTGACACCCCCAATCCCACCCCTCCACCCCTGGCATTCTATATGATCCCCCAAGCACCGCCAGGAGTAATTCCTGAGTACAGAGCTAGGAGTAACCACTGAGCATTGGTGGATGTGACCAGAGAACAAAAACAAAACAAAATACTGACTGAGCCAATATTATTTCTTTTTTTTTGCTTTCTGGGTCAGACCCAGCGATGCACAGGGGTCACTCCTGGCTCTGCACTCAGGAATTAGCCCAGTGGTGCTCAGGGGACCATATGGGATGCTGGGAATCGAACCCGGGTCAGCCGTGTGCAAGGCAAACGCCCTACCCGCTATGCTATCACTCCAGCCCCTCCAATATTATTTCTTACTTGGAAATCTTTCTACTTTTTAAAAACAATACTTTTCCTGATTGCAAAAGGAATCCATGTTCTAAGTGAAATATTTGGAGACATTAAAATTATGAAGAATAAATCTTTTCTTGGTCAATAAATATTCTTTAAAATATTATCATAGATCACATTACTCATTATTTAAAATTTCTTGTGTGTGTGTTTAACAAGTTCTGCTTAGTTAGACATATACATGATTTCCTAACACCCACCATTACAAATAAAACGGAGAGTGTCTGAGTATGTAAACTTTTGATGGATTCTCTACTTATCCCCCTGAGGTTATTTCTTGACACTGAATTATTGGAGCAAAAAAGCACAAGTTTCTAATTCTTGGCTCTTGATGAATTCTGCCAGATTGTCAGGCATTGGCAGCAAGCAGACTTCAGAAGTGGCCTCTCTACAATGATGTCTCCTCTCTCCTTGACACCTTAGACCTTAGAGACCTCATTTTCTCCTTCTTCATGACATACCCTTCCATGTCACTTTGTGTCAACGAATTCATTAAACGCCCATTATTGGAATCCTATTATGCACCAGGCAATGTATTCTAGGGGCCCTGCAGATACAGCACTTACTGAAGCACCAATACTAAACAGGAAAAATTAAAAAGAAACCCTCTTAAAAATATTAGCTTACGTTTGTAGTAGCACTGTCAACCTGTTGTTTTGCTCGAGCGGGCACCAGTAACGTCTCCATTGTGAGACTTGTTGTTACTGTTTTTGGCATATTGAATTAGCCACAGGTAGCTTGCCAGGCTCTGCCATGTGGGCGGGATACTCTCTGTAGCTTGCTGGAAGGGGCGGAGGAATCGAACCCTGGTAGGCCACGTGCAAGGCAAACACCTTACCCACTGTGCTATGGCTCCACCCTTACTACCTTTGTAGTAAGAACTATAAAAAGCAAAATCAAACGAGTTGCAATGAGGAGTAGCATCAGATGAAAGAGCAGTTTGGTTCTGTACTAGAATTCAGATCTGACTTTCAGGTGCTTCAATTTTTTTCTAAGCAGTAAGCATCCAATGGCAATTTTCTTCTCATGTCATAATACTTTCATATCAAATTATGTCAAATATACAATTAAGCTAGTTTGTTTGCAGAGCCACAGGAAAAAAACATTTCTATAGTTATTATGGTTTCTTATTAAGACAAAAATCTACCATCTAGAAAACTGTTGCAGTGGGACAGAAGTTTCCTGTGACAAAGTTTACTGTAAAAGAAACAAGAGCTGAATTGCAGACTTAAAAATAAAGACTTGACATAAAATAAAGTGTTAATAATCTAAGTGCTCCGGTAAATTACCAAGTTAATTTATCAAGTATTTACAAATATTGTATATAAATATATATAGAAAATATGTATATATATTGGAGTTTTCTGTTAAATAAATATTTTATATTACTTTCACATTACTATATTAGGATAAGCACTTGGTTTATATATATATACATATACATATTTAATAAAGTCACTGTAGGGGCTGGAGTGATAGCACAGCAGGTAGGGCATTTGCCTTGCATGCGGCTGGCCTGGGTTTGATTCCCAGCTTCCCATATGGTCCCCTGAGCACCGCCACGGGTGATTCCTGAGTGCAGAGTAAGGAGTAACCCCATGTGCATCAACGGGTGTAACACAAAAAGCAAAAAATAAAAACTAAAAAAATAAAATAAAAACACCTGCAGGGGTTGGAGCAATAGGACAGCAGGTAGGGCATTTGCCTTGCACGCAGCCAACCAGGGTTGATTCCCAGCATTCCACATTGTCCCCTGAGCACTGCCAGGGGTGATTCCTGACCCCCAAAAAGCAAAAAAAATTTTTTAAGTCACTGTATATATATCTATATATACATATATACATATATATACAAACACATATATTTAGCAGACAGGGAAATTCATATTAAATCAACAACATGATAGCACTATGTCCAACAAATTAGTACAATCTCCCTTATAGACCAAAATAAAAAAAAAAATCTGTGACATTGTCAATGAGCGAATTACCACCACCAATTTCTTCTTAGTTTCTACAAAAAAATCACTTTTTTCTGCTTCACATCCTTCTTGGGGTTATACCCTCAAAATTTCAGAATATGTTGGCCCCAGCTCCAACTCCTGATTTGCATCCGAATGCGTCTTCCCCCCTCCCGGGCATTGATTAAAATGTGGATTTCTGACACAGCACAGGCTGGGGGAATAAGTGGAGGAATCTACTTGCAAGATTCCCCGGAGTTTCAGCTCATCACTGTTTCTGGCTGACAGCAAGCGCAGGACGGGTCCTTGAGGAGCTGCAGCCTGGCACATCCCCGCGGACTGTGATCTGAGACTAGTACCTGCAGAGGGGAAGGAGACTTGAAAGCAACGCTCTACGTCAGGGGTGGGGTATCTTCTCTCTGCCCCGGAGTCATGGATACTTTTAGCATCACTCTGGACCATGCAGGCCAACGGGTTCCGGGAAGTCAATGAGAAGCATGTGTGTCTGCGCCAGCATGCGGGGCCAGATCACATGACTCCACAGGCCTTGGGTGGACGCTGTCCAGCCCTGCACTACATCCTTTGAATCTGCAGGGCTATCGAAGCCAGTCTTTTGAAGAGCTGTACTTTGTAATCTTCGAGTTCTTGGTCTGCAGGATAGTCTTGGTACAACATCAGCTATGGGGATGGACCATTTTCCAGTATTTTTTTTCTACATTTCTGGGTGACTTTCACCTCAATATCTGATTCTCCTGTGCTCAAATGAGGTATTAAATACCTTTGATGTTTAACCAATATCTTGATCTTTCCACCAAACATGACTTTCTGGATACTTCTTAGCACTAACTTGGATAATGGTGAAGAATGTACAGAACAGCCATTTTGAGCCATTTGTCATTTTTCCGGCAGCACAACTATAAATCTTCATAAATAATAAGACCCAGAGTTACGGGGGCAGGTTCTCTCCTGTTTGCCTTATTTTTAGCACTTCCGTCTACTCTCTAGCATCTGACTGCCACTTTATTCTGTGCCAGGGATGAGCAGCAGGCAGGATTCCACCTATACTATAGAGCAAAGAGTGATCATACCCCTCGACTCATGCCAGGCAGGTGGGGTACAGACAATGGGCACTGGGAGAATCAGCAGATGCTAATTTGATTTAAGAGATTCTGCAGGGTGGTAAATATGATTAGTGTCAAATATCCAGACGGTTCCTGAGAAACGGCCATGGCTGTGTTCACTGTGGCCGTGCCTCACTGATGTTACTTCAGGAGACTCGTGGCTAAGATCAATGCAGTACAAGATACAAAATGTTAAGCATCGAATTAGCTTGTATGTCCTCCAAGCAGCTCATTTTATTAATGCCATATGAACCCATGCCACTTTACATAAGGTATCCAAATCTGATGTATCTTGTACATGTCTGATCATTTCATAGAATCAAAAATAACAATTTGATACCTTCACAGCCTCACTAACATCTTGGAGGAAATCCGGTGCACAAAGTAACTCTGAAAATTCTGAATACCCAAAAGGTGGTAATAAAATCATGATAGGTTATTTTCTTCCCAATTTCACGCCTAAATAAAAACAGAGTTCCATATGGAGTGTTAAATAAATTTTTCTTCTTTCCATTCAGAATATTCACCTGACTTTTCTCACCTTTTGGTTGTATCCTTTCAAGAGGACTAAGAATCTAAAAACAGCTCAAGTAGGATGTGGGCTGGACCACATGATATTTGTAGAGAAACTTGAGTGAGATACACTTCTATATTTAAAGTGAAAATTCTTTGGCCTGATTAAGGAGAAGATGAATCTATTTAACAACAGCTGTGGGATTTTGTTTGTTTTATTTGTTTATTTAATTCTTGAGGCCAGACCGATTTTATTAGAGCCTACAACAGGGTGGCGTATAACAAGATGAATAAGAAATATCAAGGCAGAAGAATATTTTAATATAAATAGCACTTGAGAGACTAAAGGTAAAAAGAGAAGTCTGGGGATGTGGCTCAGTGTTAGGGGGCTGCTTAGAATTCTAAATCAATCTTCAATTCCCAGAACTGAAAAACAATATTTTCTATTATTTAATGGAAAAATACATGTACTCACTATTTTGCTTCTCTGTGCAATCTCTCACCAAATATTTAATATAATATCATATTCATCTATATTAAAATCTCAAATTACTATAAATTTTTAAGAAAAGGTAGAGAATAGAACAAGCATAATTTAGCAGCACTTCTTAAAGGTTATTATTACACCGTGACTAGTCACATGAACAGCGGGTAAGGCGTTTGCCTTGCACGCAGCCGACCCAGGTTCGATTCCTGTGCCCCTCTCGGAGAGCCTGGCAAGCTACCGAGAGTATCCTGCCCACGTGGCAGAGCCTGGCAAGCTACCCATGGCGTATTCGATATGCCAAAAACAGTAACAGCAAGTCTCATAATGGAGATGTTACTGGTGGCCACTCAAGCATATCCATGAGCAATGGGATGACAGTGACACAGTGACAGTCACATGAGCTGATCCTTGAAGAAGTGGGGGAGAGAGACATCATAATCAAATGAATTTGTGGAACAAAGAGTCAAATGTTAACGTAGGCAAGTAAGGAACAAGGACCGTAGAAAGCAACCAAATATCAGTTCAGGACATTTCCTTTCGGACACACACTTGAAGTAGCTGATGGCCAGGGGCAAGACAAACTGAGACTGCCAGTAGCCCCTTAGGAGCCCCACATGCACCAGCTTAGACCCTGCAAGAATTCCCAGCCACCACCCTGGCCCTACCCTGGACAGCCTCGTTCAATCATCATCAAAAGCCACTTGATCACGTGCTGTCGAGGTAGCGCTTATTTGCCGAGTCTACTTCTCACCAACACATGATACTCTGCTTCCTTGGTGTCTTGCTCAATTCTTTGTTCCAGATACTAAGAACCTAGACACATACCCCCAACCTCTCCACCTGCAATAATGCCTCCCATTTGGAAGAGAATCAAGAAGGCAAACAAATCCACTTGTTTGCTTGTGTGCTTTCACAATAAATTTCCCAGCTTACTTGCCCACGAGAGCATATTTTGCAAAACTTGGATTAGGAGGAATCAGCTTTATAGTTGTTAAGATACCGCACTGGGCAGGAGAGGAAGTCCGGGGTAAAGGTGCCCAGTTAGATCTCAGGCACAGCAGCGGGCTCCTTCAGCACCACCTGGAATGAACCCTCAGCCCCTCAGCACAGAGCCAGGAGTACACCCTGGGCATCTCTGGGTGGGACCCAATAAGTGATGTTTGCCAATAAAAAAGAAAAGGAAGGAGAGACAAAGAGGGTGGAGAGAGAGAGAGAGAGAGAGAGAGAGAGAGAGAGAGAGAGAGAGAGAGAGAGAGAGAGAGAGAGAGAGAGGACTGCATCTATGAGTGCCTTGAGTTAACAGCTTGATACGGAGTGTGGCAGTGAGGCAGACCTCAGGCATATGACACAGGAAGCAGAAGCTGAATTGACTTTAATGCACAATTGACTAGCCATGGCTCTCAGGTGGGGAGATTTGACAGCTTTGATTTCCCTTGTATAGACAATTCAAAATAAAGTAGAAGGGATAGGTCAATCAGTTCCATTCACTTCATCAAATGCATCTCACAGCTCTTAAAGGGAAAAAAGGTGTCCTGTTAAGGAAAAATAAAGCTATTAATTGTGTTTCAGTGCACTTGTGGTGTGTGTTCACATGTGTGTACACACATGTATACATGCAAGATCAAGGAAACACAGACTTCAATGTGGCAGGAACCTGGATTCCATGAAAATAAAAATGCATTTACCTTAAAAAACTTTGCGTTAAATGCATTTAAAATTATTTAATAAGAAGATACTTATAGGGGGCTGGAATGATAGCACAGCAGGTAGGGCATTTGCCTTACACGCGGTCGACCCGGGTTCAATTCCCAGCATCCCATATGGTCCCCTGAGCACCGCCAGGAGTGATTCCTGAGTGCAGAGCCAGGAGTAACCCCTGTGCATCGCCGGGTGTGACCCAAAAAGCAAAAAAATAAATAAAAATAAAAAAGAAGATACTTATAAAGTTTACTTATTTTTTCTAGTGACAGGTTGTTGCGTGAACATTTGTGCGGTCGGAGGCGCTGAGATAAGGAACGTGGAAGAAATGTATTTCATGGAGGGCCAAAGTTCTCTCTGACTCTTGACAGAGGTAGAGAGCCTGTGATCTCCTCTTATTGATCATGGTACCTCTAAAGGGCGCAATACAGTGACATCACTAAAGGCATCAAAAGAAGTTACAGGAAGAACATTGAGGCAGTAGAATATGCATTGTTTCCTTGCATCAGCAGGCCAGTAATTTTGGCCTCCGGAAAGAAGATACAAAACCAAAAACATTTCTTGGGCTACAAGCATTTGGATTTACATCCCAAAGACAAGGCTGGGCTTCCACCTAAAAATCTACACTTCAAATACAAACTGGGCCCCACCTGAAATCTACTTCCCAAAGACTAGGCTGGGCCAAAGCCTGCCATTTATAATACCAAAGATCAGGCCTGGCTAACACCTGAGATCTTCATGTCAAAGGCCAGCCAGGCTTCTGTGAGAAAAGGAAAAGTGCCCCTTTCAATATTTATTCAAAATGATTATTTTCTGAAGGCAGCTTGAAGAGGGAAAATGTTTCTGTCTGTAGTACAGTCTACATGGGCTCGCCCTGATAGCTCAGTCCATCCCCAACAACAGATATTCTTGAAAATTAACTAATCATTCGATTATGGCTGATACAGCTTATAATTAAGAATATACTTTCCTTTTTTCCTTCCTTGACTAAAGACTTAGTAAATAATATATATTATTTATGACAGGTCTTACTGTAAACAGATGGTTACTTTAAAATATTATATATACTAGGTATACTTAAACAATGCTTCAAAATATTTATATACATTTGATCTTTAGTTTCTAAAATCTTCTGTACAGGCAGGGAGTGCAGAGGGAATTCCACTGTATTTCAAAATAAACCCAAATCCCAGTTATAATTTCTCAGATGTGTGACAAAAGACCTCTAGGGGTATTGTTTTTATATTTTTTAGGGAGGGGGCATACACCCTGCTTTGCTCTGTGCTCAGAAATCACTCCTGGAGGGAGGAAGCAGGGGACCATATGTGGTGCCTGGGTTTGAATCCAGGCCAGTGTCATGGCTGCAAGCATGGCAAGTTCCTTCCCTGCTGTACTGTCTCTCAGGCTCAGAGTGAGATGGAAGTCACTTCCCTTCTTAGCATCTCTTTCATTTCTAAAAGGAGAGTGAATCTCTGAAGCTCATAAGACACAATACAACATAAGCTTTACCTGTTAAAGAACTAAAGTTCTACTTGCTATTATTTCAATTAACCAAAAGTGAAAGGAAAAAACTGTGCTGGTGATAACAATATGCACTGTAGCACTGTAGCACTGTCATCCTGTGGTTCATCAATTTGCTCCAGCGGGCACCAGTAATGTTTCCATTGTGAGACTTATTGGTACTGTTTTTGGCATATCAAATATGTCACGGGGAGCTTGCCAGGCTCTGCTGTGAGGACAGGATACTCTCGGTAGCTTGCGGGGCTCTCCGAGAGATGGGGGAATTGAACCCAGGTCGGCTGCATGCAAGGCAAATGCCCTATCTGCTGTGCTATCGCTCCAGCCCTATAATTATATCACTGTATCACTGTCATCCCATTGTTCATCGATTTACTTGAGCAGGTACCAGTACCATCTCCATTCGTCCCAATCCTGAGATTTTAGCAGCCTCTCCTGTCTTTCCCAATGACTGGAGGCTCTTTTCAGGGTCAGGGGAATGAGACTGTTACTGTTACTGTATTTGGCATATCAAATATCCCACAGGGAGCTTGCCAGGCTCTTCTGTGCGGGTGGTATACTCCTCTCGGTAGCTTGCTGGGCTCTCCGACAGGCATATGTGTGTATATATATATCCCTTTATGATGATGTGTCCAGGAATATGTTCACTCATGTGTGAGGCTCAGCCCGAGCGTGTGTGTGGAAAGTGGCCTGGAGCATGGCAGTGGCTGGGTAGTGGAGGTTGGCTGCCAGGCTAGGGTCCCTTGGGACATGGAGGGCTCTCACCCAGATCCCCTCTGGGATGCCCCTAGCGCAGAGTTTGGTGGCATGGTTATGGGGGCCTCATCTTATGCTCCCTTCTGGGAGAAGCAGCCATGAGTTCTGGAGGGTGGCCGATGAGATTATCTGAAGCCAACTGGAGGTGGTTTATGGGTGTGAGCCTGGGTCGCCAGAGATTAGGGGAAGCAGGCAGAAGCTCTCTGCTCCCGGGTCCCGTTGAACCCAGAGTCCAAGATCACAAAGTTCTGCATTACCTGGGTTCCGTGGGTTTTGATATCAATATAACTAGTAAGATAATACATAAAAGAAGTAGTTATAATTTACAATGCTATTTCAGATTTTTGATAGGTACTGCATGTCTTGTCCTCCAGAAGAAGACTATTTGAGGGGAAGCACAATAAGTGGTGCTCAGAGATTACTCCTGGCAGGGCTGGGGAGGCCATACAAGGTGCCGGGGTCAAACATGGGTTGGCTGCATGCACAACAAGTTCCCTACCTAACAAGCTATTGCCCCGTTGCTCTGATCTAAAACGAACAATCTATTAAAATTATTTTGGTCAGTAGGACACATTTCCAGTGTAAGGCAAGTTTCTAACTGCTTCTACATAGAGGAAACATTATATCTCCCACCCCCGAAGATGTTAAGCTGCCTTGCAGTAAAGTGAACATGTAATGAACATGGAAATCACTCAGTCATAGGAATTTTGTGGGTTTTTTTAAATATTGGTCTGAAATATTTTTGCTTATAAGGTGCACATTACTGAAGTGTTGGATATATAGAAGTAGTGAACAGTTGTTCAACCCAGAAAAATCACCAAATGATAATGCCCAGACAGCTACTATGTATTCTGATGGCACTTCTCCCATTCACCTGGATGATTAATGCTTTTCCCAACATATTAGGAAAAAATAAACTCACCAGCATCTCAGAAATTGACATGTCTCATCAAGTAAGGATGCGGCTCTCCTCATGATTAGAACCATGTTCCACATGATTAATAATGACCAAAGAGGTCCTTTGAAATGCTGAAAGAAGGAGCAATGGAAAAAATATTCACTTTTTATTTGAAGTTATAGGGGCCAATGATCTTTTTGAAGAAGCAGTCTTACCATAAAGTAGCATCTGTGATTAAGAAGAGTAGCAGTTATAAAAGGATGTACCTCGAGAGACTCAGTAACTTTTCACTGACAGCATCTCCTCCCCTTCCCTCCCCTCTCCTCTCCTCTCCTCTCTTCCCTCCCTCTCTCCTTCCCTTCCTTCCTTCCTTTCCATCTCATATCTTTTCCATTGCTCATTCTTTCAGCATTGGCTCTGAGCTCAGGGATCAGTGTAGGCAGGGCTTGAGGAACCATATGGAGTTCAGGAGACTGATCTTGGGTCAGCTGTATGCAAGGCAAGTGCCTTCTCCATTGTACTATCTATCCAGCCCCTTGAAGTTCTTAGGATTTTTAACTGGGGCCCTCTCTGTCCAAAGTGAGTTCATCTGTCCCCGGGTCATCAATTGCAACAAATGTCAAATCAAATTGTCCTCAATATCCTTTCAATTTTAGTTCAGCACGGCAGAGTTTATATTTAGAATGGGAGCATCTGTTATATGACAAGCAAGGAGTTGACATTAAGGGAGATTTTTAATACTTTCTTCTTAGAGGCAATTTAACCACCAATATTTTGGAAATAATTCAAAGCTTTCTTCTTCATGACTATATCTCAGGCAGTTATAGCAAGAAATGCCTCTTTGTGTCTATTTACTGTTCTTTATTTTGAACTGGCTTGAGCTCACTGGAGATAAATGGTAAATCAAGGACATTAAGTTGCAATAGGCTTGCAATATTATAGATGCGAGTCTGGTAAATACAAATGACTTAGCTTTATTTTTAACATCCACTAACATCACTTCAGTTTTGAGAGAAAGATACAAGCTGAATCCAGTCAGAATTCAAATGTCTGCATGACCTTGAGACTTAAGTATTGCTTCTAATTAACTTCTTTGTTTTTCTCCCTTTAGATATTCCTACTTAGTTATAGGGGAAAAAAAAAAACACCAAAACTCATTTGTCTTTTTTATTTTGGTTTCAAAAACTATCCTTCAGAAGGAAAATCATTCCTATCCTATGAAATTTCAGTTTCAAATGAAAAACTTTATTAATAAAATTTTTCACCCTCACATGACATTACTTAACACCTAAGACATAACTCTCATCAAAACAGAAGACATATTTTATCTGTTTTGCTTTTTGGTCAGACACGCCAAAGCAAACAGACTATTGTTAGGTTGTGTTCAGGGATTTACAGTGTTACCCAAATCGTGAGGGACTAGGAAGCAAGCCTGACCTCTCACATCTCTGATCTAGAGGCATCATTTTTTAAATTAATTTTTAATACATATACATGTTTTTTAACCAATAAAGTTAACAAGAACATCACCAGACTCTATCAACTGAGGATCCCTTAATTAGACATGAAAATGGAAAATAGTTCAGAAAATTTCAAACTTAAAGCTTTACACTATTGGTATAGTTTAGAGTTATTTATTTGTTCTGTGATCAGAATATGCCTAAAACTAAGACTGACATTAATGAAACGATAAATGACTCAAGTCTCCAGTTACAAAGCTCTAAGGAAAAAATAACTTCTATTCACTAAAATATTTATATTTTTAGAGTTCTTTGGTTGAAGTGAAGCACTGTATAAAGTTTCCTCCCCACTTCCTTTTTATTTTTATTAATGTATGTATACTTAACATTTTTCTCACTCCATTATAAAATTTGTACTCATTTCCTCAGCCCAACCATCTTATTAAATTTTATACTTCAGGTGATCTTTAAAAGGCTGGCATAGAAAAATTAATGCTACAGTGTAAGGAAAATGTACTTTTTTCTAACAGTTGAACCATATACTTATTTGGAGTTAAGAATAAAATAAAAGTAAAGTTAGGACTTTTCTTCTTCTTGGCCTTTAGAGGTAGCTTTAACTACAGCAAATCAGTGTTAAGAAACCAAAAAATAGTGGGGAAAAACAGCTCACCTGTCTGATGTTTCGTTCATTCTGGATTGACACATAAAATTATTGAGAGCAGGGCTGGGGAGATAGCACAGCTGGTAGGGCGTTTGCCTTGCATGCGGCCAACCCGGGTTCCATTCCCAGCATCCCATAGGATCCTCCGAGCACCGCCAGGAGTAATTCCTGAGTGCATGAGCCAGGAGTAAACCTTGTGCATTGCAGGGTGTGACCCAAAAAGCAAAAAAAAAAAAAAAAAAATTATGGAAAGCAATAGATAGATAGTAAAGGGGGTTAAGCAGCTTGCCTTGCATTCTGTAGACTCCAGTTGAATTTATGGCACCACAAATGGTCCCCTGAGCATCACCAGGAGTGATTCCCTGAGCACAGAGTCAGTCAGGAATAAGCCCTGAGCATAGCTATGTATAGACCACCCCCCCCAAAATATATATATTGTAAGCATTGAACTGCACTTTGACATTTGAGAGCATGTTGGAATATGGGGTCCCTCAAATTGCACCTTTCTCTAATGCATGAAATAGTTTGACAACCTCAGTCCTAACATACAGTGTTGGGAAACAGGTTGCAAATAAAAAGGAGTGATTGAAACATAGAACTTGGCATTGAGGATTGCCCTCATAGCGGGGTTCGTGGAACCCTAACCAGAGAGAGAAGTAGCCCGCAAGAGTTCCCACGCGGTGTTTACTTCTCCTTTTTAGCCTTGCCAACCAAGTCCTATAGCACTGTAGTCACATAGTTGATCAATTTGTTCGAGCGGGCACCAGTAACATCTCCATTGCGAGACTGGTTGTTACTGTTTTTGGCATATTGAATACACCACAGGTAGCTTTCTAGGTTCAGCTGTTGCAGGCAGGATACTCTAGGCAGCTTGCTGGGTTCTCTGAGAGAGATGAAGGAATCGAACCCAGGTCCACAGCGTGCAAGGCAAACGCCCTCCCCGCTGTTCATACCAAGACCTAGCTATCTTCTATGGGGGAAGATTAGTGAAGGCCGGTAAGTCAGGAGCACTGGGACACTGGAGTGCTGGGCAGTGTCTTCACAAATATAAATTTGTCTTCAAATTTACATTATAAATTTGAAGACAAATTTATAATATACCATTATCCCCATGCCACCCAGATGAGTAATAAAACCAAAATAATTGTTGATAGGTGCGAAATGATGTAAAAATATTGAAACTTACCCGCCTCTCAAGCTGCTCATCAAGGAAATGTCCTTCCGTGATCACCGCGTTTCCACCGTCTTGTTTTCTGGCGCCAGATACGCAGACTGGGCGGCGCCCATTCGCCACACCTGCTTCCCTCCAACCCGACCTCAGTCCACATGTCCTGTTTACAATCTGTTCGGGCACTTACCTTGCACAAGGCCGACCTGGGTTCAATTTCTGGCATCCTAGAGGATCCCCCAAACCCATGCGCAGGACCTGGAGTAAGCCCTGAGCAGCGCTGGGTGTGGCCCAACAAATAAACAAATTAAAAACTAGAAACACGGAGCTGGAGCAGTAGCACAGCGGGGAGGGCGTTTGCCTTGCACGCGGCCAACCAGGGTTCGATTCCCAGCATCCCTTAGGGTCCCCCAGCACCGCCAGGGGTAATTCCTGAGTGCATGAGCCAGGAGTAACCCCATGTGGATCAGGGGGTGTAACACAAAAAGCAAAAAATAAATAAAAATAAATAATAACACCCGCGGGGGCTGGAGCAATAGCACAGGAGGCAGGGCATTTGCCTTGCACGCAGCCAACCAGGGTTCGATTCCCAGCATCCCATATTGTCCCCTGAGCACTGCCAGGGGTGATTCCTGAGTGCAGAGCCAGTAGTAACCCCTGAGTATCGCTGGTGTGACCCTAAAAGGAAACAACAACAACAACAAAAAAAACACACCTGCATCTTCCCTGGATGCTACGCGCGCTCAGGGGGCTCTAGTGGGTCGTTTGTGCTGGGTGCAGGGTTTTCGAGCAGCGGTTGGTGAAGCAGGGTGAGCTGGCAGCGTGCCCAGGCCTTGAGCCCCCCCATCACTCCCTCCCTTCCGCCCCACCTGTGTCGCCGGCTGGGCCAAACGCGTGCCCCAATGTGCAGGAGACACAAGGTGCGTGCGTCCTGGCGCGTGTCCTTTCCCTAAAGCTTTCCAAGCTGCCCCTGGCGCGAGCAGGAACGCCTCCCCCATAGGCAGGGCCCTGTTGCAGCCCCGCAGGACCTGCTGTGCGGCCCGGGAGAGCCACGAGGGACACACGTGCTGCACCGTTAGCCCACCCCGCCCCCAGGGCGCGCGTGTCCCGTGAGCTGCGCGCTGGCGGCGTGGACTCCTCGTGGCCAGGACCGAAACCCGGCCCACGGCCTCCTGGGCGCCCGGAGGAGAGAGGGCGAGGATGCCGCAGAGGCCCGGCAGAATCCCCGCAAAGCCCCTTCCATCAGGTTTGTGCTGCGTGGTGTGGGAGGTTTCACTGGGGGTCTAGCCTGGTTTGGACACTTGCGGCTTCTGCCTCTGACAGCGGCTGGACAGCCGCCCCCTTGGCTCCACGTGTGCTGGGCACCTGGGCCCAGCCTGGTATGTGGAATCTGGGGGACCTGCAGGACCACGGAACCACGGACGGGGACCAGGGACCCCCGGGACTGCACCGCGGAGGCCAGGAGGTGGGATTCCAGCGGACGCATTAGAGTGGTGGTCCCTCTTCTCTGCTTTTGCAGTCAAGATGGAAGAAAGGCTGTGTGGTGGCCGCATTTGCTTAGGGTTTTTTTTTTTTACTTCTCTCTGTTTTGCAGTCTAAATAAAGGTGCTATGTGGCGGCTGGATTAGCTTGGGGTTCCCTTTTTGCTTTGCAATCTAAATAAAGGTGCTGTGTGGTGGTGACTGGATTAGCTTGGGGTTCCCTCTTTCCGTTTTGAAATCTCAATAAAGGGACTTCGTTGGAAGCCTCGATCTGAGGTTTTCAAATGTTTGACCTGGGGCCAGGGAATGACTGGTTCCCCCAATCCCTTTGTGTTGGAGTCCAAAGGACCCGCAGGGATATGGTATCAAAGGAATCTTTTTTTTTTTTTTCCATTTTCTCCTGCTGCCTTTCCAGTTACTGAGGCTCTTCCAGACTTGAAGAACTTCTGCCAAAGCGATTGCGGGCATTCTGCCAATGCGTGTGTCTCTCTCTTATGTGTCAGCTTTCTGGAGATTTTCATTCTTCTCGGTTTGTTTCTCTCTGAATTCATCCCCCTCCCTTCCCCAAAATTCCCACGTTGTACATTTAAACTTGATTTTTTTAAAAATTTTTAACATGTTACAGGAGGGATCCTGGTTCCATACGAAACAGATAATTTAGACAGTTTCTTCATCCATCCCCAGAAGCCGGGAGGTCAGGATACAGGCACTGAAAACAGGTCAGCTCTGAACTCAGGGGCAAACACAGCCTCAGGGAGCGCCTTGCTGGTTCCATTAACTTTTATTACCGTGCACCCAGTGAATCCACAGAGTGGGCCACATTCATCCAATATGGATGAGATGTCTTTTTTGTTTTGTTTTATTTTTGGGCCACACCTGGCAGTGCTCCAGACTTACCCCTGGTTCTATTCTCAAGAATTACTCCTGGTGGGGGCTGGAGCGATAGCACAGCGGTTAGGGCGTTTGCCTTGCACGCAGCCGACCCAGGTTCGATCCCCGGCATCCCATATGGTCCCCCAAGCACCGCCAGGAGTAATTCCTGAGTGCAAAGCCAGGAGTAACCCCTGAGCATCGCTGGGTGTGACCCGAAAAAAAAAAAAAAAGAATTACTCCTGGTGGTGTTCTGGGGACCTATGGAGGTGGGGAGGTGTAGAACCTGGGTCAGCCACACACAAACCCACTCTACTCACCAGCCCCACCTGACTAGATTTCTTATTTGCAAAAGCACTCCCCCCACCCAAGAGGTTTGATGGCAGGTCTTTGGTGATCTAGGCTTCCTAACATCCTGGCTCTCATTATCTTTTTTGGGGGGTCACACCCAGCGATACACAGGGGTTATTCCTGGCTCTGCACTCAGGAATTACTGCTGGCAGTGCTCAGGGGACCATATGGGATTCTGGGATTTGAACCCTGGTTGGCTGCATGCAAGACAAACGCCCTACTCACTTTACTATCACTCCAGCCCCTCATTATCTTTTAATTTCATTTAGCTAAAAGTTCATTTCTGGCCACTCAATTCCAGTCCATGGGCTTCAGTGTCTGCTTTTATTCCAATACTACACTGGTTTGATGGTTGCATTTTTATACTGTAGTTTAAAGCTGGGGAACATGATGCCTCAGATTTCTTTTTTCAGGATCACTTGTATTACTTGTCATCCTGTTGTTCATTGATTTGCTCGAGCAGGCGCCAGTAACATCTCCATTCGTCCCTGTCAAGTGCCAGTGTAGCCAATGGAGTCTGTTTGCTCCAGGAACATGAAGAGCCTCAAACCGTTCATATAGGGTCTTGATGAAGATTTTTCAGAATAGCTGTGGTTATTTGGAGTAATTTGTGTTCTTTAGCAGTTCTTTAAAGAATGCCATTGGAAGTTTGATAGACATTGCGTTGAATCTGTATAACGCTTTGGGTATTCTGACAGTGTAATTATTTCAATCCATAGAACATGGGATGCTTTTTCATTATCTTTAATACTGCTCATTTTTTAACGAACAAGTCTTTCAATTTCTTTGTTAAATTGATGTCTAGATATGTAATTCTTTTTGTTTCAATAGTAAATGATAATTTCTTTAGTATAAATACCTAAAAGAATTAAAAGGTAAAATTGATGTGTCTAAATAAACATCTTAAATTTGGAATCAAAAGGTTATAGTATTTATTATATGTGTAAAACACAAAAATAAAAAGAAAGGGCGCGCAGGCGGCGAGGCAGGCGAAGGAAGGAAGAAGGCCAAACTGGTTGCTCGATCGGTTTATTTCATGTTCATCTCCATTCTCCTCTGATTCTCCTGCTTCTTTCTCCCCCATCCTACTTCATTCTCTCTCTCTCTGCCTCTCTTCCGGCTCTCGGTCTCTCTCTCGATCTGTGGATCTGGCCCTCGTGGATCTGGCCCCCGTGGATCTGGCCCCCAACCCACTCTTACAGCCTAGTTAAATCTCCACAGCATTAGGGGGTTGGGGCATACACATAGGTGTGGTCAGCAATAGGGTAAGGTTCTTTTCCTTCAGGGGATGCTTCTCCTAGGACTTAATTCTCTTTCAGCAGGAGGATCCACCCAAGGGCAGAGTCCCATGAATGTGTTTCTCTTCTCCTCAGCCAGCAAACATATAAGAATTCATAATATTAATTATTTTGTATGGACACAATAAGAGATGCATTAAAGCTTATAGAATTGCTCTCCTGGGGCCATCTCAATCTCAGACTACAGTGCTCAGGCCAGATCAGTCTTTCCTATCCCTGGCAGGGTCCCAGTCTCATAATTACTATTGGATCATGACAGCATTTGTCTATGATCAAGCTCTTAACTTATAGTTAAGAATTAGGCACTTTGGCCAGGCCCATCTCGATGCCAGGGTAGCACATAACTCACCACTTGCCCTGGATCCTTCCCATCCCACGTCGGGGACCCTACTTTGGGGTGCTAGGAACTGAGGGCAACTGAGGCTTAAGTGGAGAAAGCAGATGCCCAGGAGGGAATAATATTTGAGGCCAATTAAGTCTTAAGTTATAAAAACATAATATTGTCTTCTTGTGTCTATACAAAAAAGACATAGCTTTAAAGTAAATTATTCAAAAGACATAAAGAGGAGAGAAAGGCAATGTTATAATATTCAGTGTCCTAGGAAGTTCTGACCTTACCAATTAACAGAGTTTGATTAAGGGAAGAGCAGATAAACTGGTAGAAATGGTTACAGATAAACAAAGGAATGGGAGTGACTCGGGAGCACTTTGATGGGTGTGACTGATAAACCTAAGCTCCTAGTGGCAAGGGGGAAAGGACAAACCAATGATATCCAACAATTATATTCTCCAATTATTATTTTACTTCAAAGCAATGCCTTTTCAAAACTTGTTTCCCTTGGTTTGTTAATGGATAAATAGAATTTTTCTAAAAATGATATGAAGAAGTCACTGGTCTGAAACCAGGTATGAAGAACTCACCTGGGGTGCTTCAGGTGGAAAAAGGCCTTTCAAACATTTGACACAAAGAAAGGAGTCAAAAGAAACCATAATATCAAACTTTGACATAGTGGATACTCTGTTAATTGTGTATTTTTTTTTTTAAATTTTATTGAATCACCCACCTCTACTATTTTTTTTTTTTGCTTTTTGGGTCACACCCGGCGATGCACAGGGGTTACTCCTGGCTCTGCACTCAGGAATTAGCCCTGGCAGTGCTCAGGGGACCATATGGATGCTGGGAATCGAACCCGGGTCGGCTGCATGCAAGGCAAATGCCCTACCCGCTGTGCTATCACTCCAGCCCCAATTGTATATTTTCTTTTCTGTTCTAAACAACTCAAGGAATTGGGAGACTTTTCCATTTTATATGCCTCACCAATATGCAGAAAGGTTTTGTTTTCCCAGACTCAAATTTAGCTTTAATTAAAGAATTTTTCTTACTTTACAGTTCATTTTTGGTTTTGGGGGGACCAGGTTGGGTTGAAGTCAGTGGAACCCCATGGATGGCCAGGGTTTATAGGTTCTTGTCTTCCTTGCAGAATAGAATTTTAGGAATAGACAAGGAGTGAATAAAAGCAGGTTTTATTTGGAGGTTCTTAGGAGGGTGATGGTGGGAGAGGAGGTGAGAGAGTAACATGCTCAAGGGAGAAGGTGGGCTTCTTCAAAGGTGGAGAAAGCCTCAGTACATATTTCAAGAGGGGGTGACACAGGTGACACATGTGCTCAGGTACCACGTCTGCCTGGCCATGTGGTCACAAGCAGCACATGGACTCGGGCAGCATATGCATGCCCTTCCTTTGTTCGAGGTGGCTTTTGTAGGGTTTCTCCAACCTGCCCCCACATGGGGCTTTCTAGTGAGGCAAGAGTTTGTTGTTAGGGTGGTTGCCAAGGGAGTTACCTTGGTCTGGAGTTTCTCTGGCAGAAGTGGGGTCATTCAGACGTCATAAATCTTCAGGTCCTTAACTGCTGTCTCTCTCTGCTGAAGTTTGTGTCTCTGTGGGGTCCTGCCTCCTCGGGGTCATCATTGGTTCCAGGAGCATCTTCTCAAGCCTAGGTCTTAATTTGTGCAGCATCAGTGTTATTGGATTTATTATTTCTCAGAAATTCCACTGCCATGGGCCTTATCCTATCCATCTGCCTGTCTGAGGGCTGTCCTTGGAAGGTCCCCCCGGCTCAGTGCTGGGGCAGCCTTCGGGACTGGGGGCTGTACCCGCCCTTCCCGGCCAGAGTCTGCACTCCAGCCCCTTCATTTCAGGTCTTTGTGCTTCTCTTTAGAGATGGAGTCTTTGTTATTGTTAAGTGGCCACAAGCCTGAGCTCATCTGACTGAGATGCACACAGACAGGACAGATTTTTCCAAGGTTGTAGTCACACACACACACCAAAGTTCACTCACACAAGGGACTCAGCGCTGAAGGTTTGCAAGCTGCGACCCCTCCTTCGGCTTGGAACCCTGAACACTCGGCTGACTCTCTTCTCAGACATTTCACTTCCAAGCACACAGAACGCATGTCATGTTCCTCATTTTTCCGTCTAGGCAAAGCAGATGCTCAGAAGCAAACCAAACGGTCAATCAGCTAATCCTGCCTGTTCATTGCAAGTTACAAAGTAAGCAAGGTTTCAACCCAAGTCAGAGGGCAAAGGTTAGTCAAAATTCTCCATGTCTTGAGAATTACCAATTACCAATTACCTTACCACCTCATCTGTGGTTTGGTATCGGAGTCCGCATGTCACGCTCCTTGGGGTTTTTCCTCACTTGATTTTTAAACTCACCACAAACTGGAGGCTAGCTTCAAAATGCAGTCACAACGGTCCTGTTTACCTTTCACCTATATGTCCGAGTCTTTCCTTGCTTTTCAATATGCAAAGCAAATGGTATGCATATTGAAAAGTTAAAAGGTCAGAAGGCTGTCCTTAAGCCCACACCCTTTAGAGTCTTGGCTGTGGGATGAAAAAAAAATTTACCAAGAGTGAGATTGTGTAGGCAGAGCAATGTCCACTGATTGAAAGCCCTCTCACATAGCGGAAGCCTCCAAAGAGACTAGCATTCTTATAGGACACTTTTAAATCTGGCAGCATCAGGGGGAAACCATCTGCCTTCTATGGAATAGTAAGACCTGGAAGGGGTGAGCAGGCAGGACACATATACCAAATTTGTGGTTGAAAGTAAGTTGTATATTAAATATTCTAAGTCAATCACATTAAAAAGCATAAGGATTGTGTATAAAAATAAAAATAAAAAGAAGGGGCGCGCAGGCAAGCGAGGCAGGTGAAGGAAGGAAGAAGGCCAAACTGGTTGCTCGATCGGTTTATTTCATGTCCATCTCCATTCTCCTCTGATTCCCCTCCTGCTTCTTTCTCCCCCATCCTACTTCATTCTCTCTCTCTCTGCCTCTCTCCCGGCTCTCGGTCTCTCTCTCGATCAGTGGATCTGGCCCCCGTGGATCTGGCCCCCATGGATCTCGCCCCGTGGATCTCGCCCCGTGGATCTGGCCTCGTGGATCTGGCCCCCAACCCACTCTTACAGCCTAGTTAAATCTCCACAGCATTAGGGGGTTGGGGCATACACATAGGTGTGGTCAGCAATAGGGTAAGGTTCTTTTTCCTCAGGGGATGCTTCTCCTAGGACTTAATTCTCTTTCAGCAGGAAGACCCACCCAAGGGCAGAGTCCCATGAATGTGTTTCTCTTCTCCTCAGCCAGCAAACATATAAGAATTCATAATATTAATCATTTTGTATGGACACAATAAGAGATGCATTAAAGCTTATAGAATTGCTCTCCTGGGGCCATCTCAATCTCAGACTACAGTGCTCAGGCCAAATCAGTCTTTCCTAGCCCTGGCAGGGTCCCAGTCTCATAATTACTATTGGATCATGACAGTATTTGTCTATGATCAAGCTCTTAATTTATAGTTAAGAATTAGGCACTTTGGCCAGGCCCATCTCGATGCCAGGGTAGCACAAAACTCACCGCTTGCCCTGGATCCTTCCCGTCCCACGTCGGGGACCCTACTTTGGGGTGCTAGGAACTGAGGGCAACTGAGGCTTAAGTGGAGAGAGCAGATGCCCAGGAGGGAATATCGAGGCCAATTAAGTCTTAAGTTATAAAAACATAATATTGTCTTCTTGTGTCTATACAAAAAAGACATAGCTTTAAAGTAAATTATTCAAAAGGCATAAAGAGGAGAGAAAGGCAATGTTATAATATTCAGTGTCCTAGGAAGTTCTGACCTTACCAATTAACAGAGTTTGATTAAGGGAGGAGCAGATAAACTGGTAGAATTGGTTACAGATAAACAAAAGAATGGGAGTGACTCGGGAGCACTTTGATGGGTGTGACTGATAAACCTAAGCTCCTAGTGGCAAGGGGGAAAGGACAAACCAATGATATCCAACAGGATTGCATATAATATTTTGGATTCATTTTAAGATCTGTATTCTAAGCCAATCATGTAGCACTGCACTGTAGCACTGTCATCCCGTTGTTCATCAATTTGCTCGAGCGGGCACCAGTAACGTCTCCATTGTGAGACTTGTTACTGTTTTTGGTATATCGAATACGTCATAGGTAGCATGCTAGACTCTGCTGTGCGGGCAGGATACTCTCGGTAGCTTGCTGGGATCTCGAAGCTTATCACTGTCATCCCGTTGCTCATCAATTTGCTCAAGAGGGCACCAGTAACATCTCCATTATGAGACTTGTTACTGTTTTTGGTATATCGAATATGCCACAGGTAGCTTGCCAGGCTCTGTCATAAGGGTGAGAAACTCTCGGTAGCTTGCCAGGCTCTCTGAGAGGGACAGAGGAATAAAACTCGGGTCGGCCGCATGCAAGGCAAATGCCCTACCCGGTGTGCTATCGCTCCAGCCCATCATGCTTCTTACTGAATTTTTTTTTAAATATACCCATTTCTCAATCATGTAGAAAAAATAAAATAATCTTAGCCTATCTCAGGAAGGAAGTGGTGTGACCAGTTCTAGGACTTTGGGTATCAAAGGCATGTATATGTTTTGCTGGGCCGAACTGATAAGGCAGGAGTGCCTGGGCCAGTCCTGTGAACTCTGGGGCAGAATGGAGCATTGCTGGTATCTCTTGAGATTCCCGGACAGGTTCATCTTGGTAAGGAGGGTCTCAGCCTGCCAGGCCTTTGAAATAGGATCTTAAGCTAGGCTTACTCCTTAGGGGGCTTTTGTAAGACCACTTCACATATTTGATCATATAATTCAAAATTCATGGCACTGTCACTGTCATCCCATTGCTCATTGATTTGTTTGAGCGGGCACCAGCAACGTCTCTCATTTTGAGACTTATTGTTACTGTTTTTGGCATATCCAATATGCCACGGGTAGCTTGCCAGGCTCTGCTGTGCGGGCTCCATACTCTTGGTAGCTTGCCGGGTTCTCCGAGAGGGGCAGAGGAATCGAACTCGGGTCGGCCGCATGAAAGGCAAACACCCTACCACTGGAAAATTCATGTACCCATTTTATTTCATTATCCTTTGAAAATTAAGAGACGTAAACATGAATCTGTCTGCATGGCAGTTATTTTTATAATCACACAAATTGAAAACTGAAACCACACAACAGTGCTAGATTGGTTAAGATATTTCCAGTGTCATAAATATTATATGACTTAAAAAAATAAGAATATCTGAATATACTTACTACTCATTAAGTTGGTTTACCATGGATCACTAAAAGGGATATATAAGAAAAACTTAAGTATCTGTACTTTTTTCTATTTCCTAAGCTTTCTGGAGAGAGCACCGTGTAATTATTCTAGAAAATTTGAAACAGACCAAAAGATGCTATTAAAACAAACAAATGAGCAGAAACAATGAAGTGATGCTTTTCTTAGGAAATTCTTGATCCTTTTCAGAAGACTTTAGGAAACCAGAAATGACACCCTGTAATTGAGAGCATTGTCACCTACAAATTAGCATATGCAATTCTATTTAGCTTTGGGCAAAAAATAAATAAATAAAAACAACCCACAAAGACCTGAATGGATTTTTATGCAAAGCCCTTGAGGACTGTCTTAGGCCCATTGAACCTGGAAGCATTAATGTCAGGGTGTATTTGCCCTAAATTAATTTAGAGTTATACTGCTAGATGACTACTAAAATTAGATCCTTCTCTTTGGAGATAACAAGATGACAACCTAAGCACATTTTCCTGCCTCCTGAGAAAATGCTGGGGACAAGGTACCATCTGGTAGGTGTAGAGGAATTCATTATGTCCATTTGAGAACAATAATGTGGCTTCAGAATCAAAGTTCACATTTTACCAGCTCATTAAACCACAGTGGTAAATTTGTGTGAAAGTTACACACATATTGAAGTATTAAACGGAATCTAAATATGGGTAGCATACATACATCTTCCTAAATGTTTATCATTGACCATTTTTACCACAAGGTGAGTAAGGGTGATACATAATTTTTGAAATAATTTGTATGGAAAATATTCAATTTTATTGATACAGAAATATATAGCATTTGGCTATTCCAGTTTCTTACACTAGGACTCCAAGAGCCTCTCAAAAAAATCATTTGCTATTGCAGTATATTTAATTTCTTTTTTTTTTAAAGTTTGTTTTAGGCACCTTGATTTACAATATTGATAATGGCAGGGTTTCATGCAAAAAACATTCCAGCACCACGCCCTCCACCCAGAGGCGGGATAGCTGAGATTGCTCTTCAGAATGTCCTTTATAGGATATTGACAAAATTGTAGTTGAAGGAAATTATAGACTGCTTGATAATAATCTTATGAATACGTTTTAGAATTTATCCTAAAATTTCCCCAGAAAGTTATTAAGCAGCGATCATATATCTGACCTTTGCCCCTCACTTCTGAGAAGGTAACAGCCAGAAAATAAAGTCATTTTATTTTTCGGAAATAGATCTCTTTGAAGATGGTCTATTCCAGAGGTCAAAAGAGCTGAGTTTGAGTTTTGCGAAAGAACAAATGTTGTGGTATCTGTGTCATAATGTGAAGGAGAAGCTGAAGAAAAACATACATAACATCAGCAGACAGACATGTTAGAGGTCAGACCAACGTCCCATGGAATCCAGCCGGTAACAGCTCTAGTCCAGCGGTCATCTCTGAATCACATTACGTGTCTGGCCCATCTGATTTTTGATGTCTTGGCAAATGAGACAGCAACCCTGATTCTTGACCATCGACGGAGGTCAGAACTCCCGATTCCTTCTCTCACTTGAGTGAGACATGATACTCCTAGCATAGCTCTTTCGATTGCTCTTTGGGAGACCTGCATGAATAGCGTTCTCATCCTGTTTGCGTAGTGTCCAGGTCTCTGAGGCGTATGTTAGTGTAGGAAGAATGGTGGAGTCGAAAAGATGTGCCCAGAGCCAGAGGTTCTTCATCCTCTTAACCACTTCTTCGACGCTCTTGAAGGCGTTCCACGCTGCTCTCTTCCTCCTGCGCAGTTCTGGCGCCAAGTCGTTCCTCATGTTGAGTTCTCGACCCAGGTACACATAGCTGCTGCATTCGAAGATGTTCGTTTCATTGAGAGCAAATGGAGCGTCAGGGACTAGTTTGTTTTTCATGAGCATCATCTTGTTGAGGTTCAGCTGCAGTTCGACCTTTCCACAATCGAGGTAGAAGTTGGCCAGTATTTGTGCCGCTTGGCTAATGTTTAGTGTTATGAGAACGATGTCATCAGCGAATTGGAGGTGGTGTAGTTGCTGACCGTATATCCCCACTCCCATTCCTTCCCATTCCAGACCTCCAACATCCTCATATTATTACTAACTGTGAAAAATGGAAGAGATTGAGATTCATACTCCTATCCAGTTTCAAACGAGGTGCTCATTTGAATATTACACATAGTTCATATCAGAGCTGACTTCTAAACTTCCCTATTATTATCACTAACTGCTAATTTAGTGATAATCATAAGTTCTTAACGTTAACTGTGTAGTATGTCAAGAAAAAATAGTAATTATATAATGCTTTATTACTTTCTTGTCTATTATTAGTAAACTAACAAATCCATCCAGGTTAATAAGTATTTATTAAATGTGTTCTGCTCTAACCTAGAAATACTGTAAAGAGTACGTAAATGTCCTAAGTTTAAGAGTATGATGAATTTTAAATATTTCTAAAACTATAGCAAAACAAAAATAATCTAATTCAAGATCATTGGGCTTCTAGATCAGTGTCTCCTAAAGTGGGTGATACTATATTCTATCCATGGGGGCTGTGGGGGAGGGGCAGGGACATAGTGAAACCCTGGTAATAGCCTTGGATGCAATTGTGGAGGCCCTTTCTACTTATTTGTTCTCCAGTGGTGTGCTGAATGACTTTATTTATTAATTTTTTTAAGGGGGCAATGTTTGGGAACCTATACTCTAAGTGGACCCATTAACTTACTTAGGACACCATTAGCTCCACTACAATGAAAAATTGATTCACTTTCAATTGAATTGAATCTCTGATTTACTTAAAATTCATAACCCAGATATTTATTTGCACATGTTTAAAGAGAATAGTTTATTGCAGTACCATCTGCAACAGAGCAACGTGGCAACATCTAAATCTCAAGTAAGAACTTATTAGGATGTAAAGTATACATCCTGAATAGTATAAAACAGTTTAAAGAGAGGACGGAGATTAATATCTAGCGAGGGTAACAGGATGTGGAAAGAAGACTGTGGTATGTTGTTTGTTTAGAAACATGCAGATCAACTTACTCCAACTTATTTGGAATGTTTCTTCATTTCTTCAGGGGCCGCACTGCACAGTGGTCAGGGATCACTCCTGGTGGGGTTCGGGGGACCATATGCAGTGCTGGAGATCCAATCCGGGACAGGTGAGTGCAAAGCTCGGCTTATTTGAACACCCCCTTTTGCTAAAGAGGGAAATATCCGCAGAGACGAAGGACTTTTTCAGAGGTCACATATACCGTTGCATTAAAAATTGGGTCTGACACCTGTAGACCATAATCCTAGACTAGGGAGAACCGGAGACACAACATATGCAGGAACCTCAGACACCGTCTAGTTCAGTGGCTAGTTCTATAATCCCAGGATTAGAGAAGGAATGAGAAAAGGCCCTTTGTGATTATCTCTTCCCTTGCACCATCTCTCCTTTATTCTTCAACCGGAATGTTTGCCTAAGTGTTTGGTTTCCATTGAAGAGTTAGATGAGGAAAAGTTTGGAAAAGTGTTTGGTACGAATTCATTTGAATCCAGATGCCTCCAATTCAAAATAAGGAAACTGAAGCCCAGAGTGAGACATGAGGGGGCCTCAGGGAAGAGAAATAAGGAACCATGAGTCCAGAGCTTCATTCTCCAGGCACTGTGCCTTTCCCGGTACCCTGAGACTCAAGTGCACTCCTGGCTCTTCACCTTGGTGCCTCTTTAGACACTGGAAGGGCATCAGTGCCAACAAGATTATATGTAGAAAATCATCCTAGGGAGCCAACCAAGATGGAACAAATGCAAGTTGGACCCGAAGGGGGACTGTAGCAGCTGCACGAGGTTAAGAAAGGGTGAGGAGATTTTCTTGAAAACATTTTCTGAGGTTCTGCTTTTCTCCTGGAGCTTGTGTAAATTTTCAAAGGGAACTAATTGCACTCTTTCACAGACCCAGAAAAAAAAAAAAGTAATTGCTTTGCAGTTTAATTGAAGGAGGATAGATTAGTTTCTGACAATAGTTTATTTGTCTTCTCATAGTAATGGAGACTTGCTGAAAAATGAGCAACCGGAAGGAGAGAAACCAGTTAGTTCCTGGGGCCCAAGATGATGGGTGTCTTGCAGATAAATTTTCTTCCGTGAAATCTAGGGACATAGTTGTCTTCTTTTGTTCGCCTCTCATTAATAGTTCCTGTGGCCACCACACAGCACCAGGAGCTGCAGACTCAGATGACTATTTTTTTTTTTTTACTTTTACAGAGTTCATGAAACTACTGCATTAGAAAAATGACATACCTGGGTTAAATAAACCTGATAAAATCCCTTTTAACACCACACCATGCCCCCTTTTGCTGTCTATAATAAGAGTCAAAACTCCAGAAATATGTATTGATTAGTATTTAGAAAGTAATACTTCTATCATCCTAGACACTATCTTTATTTTTTTCTTTTACGAGAAAGATCAGTTGATGTTTCTGTTTCTCGCTGCCTCTTTACATACCAATCGTCTGGGATGGCAATGATCATATCTAGTGAGAATAATTAAGAATAATAAACTTGCTAAGCTCCATTTAACTACTGCAATTGCTTTTCATTGTAAGTCAGAATTCTCATTTGATTTTTTAGGGGTATAATCAGTTATATCAGACCATGGCAAGTCTGACTTGCCTGAAACAGGGGAAGAAAGTTGGCTAGTTTTTCTGTTTCTTTTGGGGCCACACCTGGCAAAGCTCAGAGGTTACTCCTGGCTTTGCACTCAGGAATTATTCCTGGTGATGTTCAGGGGACCATATGAGATGCCAGGGCTTGAACCCAGGTCAGTCAGTGCAAGGCAAGTGCCTGACCCACTGTCCTCTCTCTCTCCCTCTCTCTCTCTCCCCCCCCCTCTTTCTCTGGCCCCTATGTGGCAAATTCTTTTTTTTTTCTTTTTGGGGTCACACCCAGCGATGCTCAGGGGTTACTCCTGGCTTTGCACTCAGGAATTACTCCTGGCAGTGCTTGGGGGACCATATGGGATGCCGGGGATTGAACCCGGGTCAGCCGCGTGCAAGGCAAACGCCCTACCTGCTGTGCTATCGCTCTGGCCCCCATTGTGGCAAATTCTTTAGTGAATTGGCTCTCTACTTCACAAGCTAACCTATAGCCTGTATTACAGACGATATTTTGACCTTCATCTCCCACTTTTATTCCTTTTTCTCTCTTTTCTCCATTGTTTTTCTTCTGCACATACTAGCTTACCAGCTTACTGGGGAACACTTTTTCCCTAAGGACACATTGTGCGTCGGGTCCGGGCAGATGTGGGGGGAAGGATGACGGGCATGTGGGGAAACACCCCCTCCAGGAGCAGCTGATGGCTGTTCACTCCATTGCCAAATACACACATGTTTTATAGAGGGTCTCAGCTCTATAGGAAGGTCCGATCACATGGAGTTCGGCATTATCGACCTATCACCTTTTCTTTGCTTTGCCCCAGTTCCAGCCCAATCAAGGCCAGATGCTGCGGTCAGGATGACCTGCTAAACATATGTGACAGTTTCTGTGTCTTGGGCGCATGTGACTAGGGGGTTGTGTGAGGCTCAAGGCCAGACACCCGGTGCTGACACCCTGTCCTTGCCAACTGCACCCAGATACTCCCTTCCCTGGAGCCTCGCTTCAGGACCACTTCGCAAAGTTGGGCCTATCTGCCCCAGTGCCCGTCACCATGCTCCATACTAGCTTAGAAAAAGGTGAGGCCTGCTGGGAATTTTTGTACCTAGGATGTGTCAGCCACTCTCTTAAAATGAGGGATGCAGTTGGGGACATTAACAGTTGAAGTCTGAAAAATGGAGTTTGCAATCTAGAAGAGAAGATTAATAATAAAAAGTAAGTAGGGGCTGGAGAGACAGCACAGGGGTTAGGGCACTTGCCCTGCGTGTTGCTGACTCAGGTTTAGTCCATAGCGTCCCTTGTATATAGTGTCCCTTAAGCCCTGCCAGGAGTGATCCCTGAGCACAGAGCCAGGAGTAAGCTCTGATCATTGCCATGTATGGCCCCCAAACAAAACCAAAATAAGTAACATATCACGTGAGTGTTACACTGAGCAGCATCTAACACTTCTGTAGAAAATAAGCATCCTTGTGACTTAGCTCGTTTGTGGCTTTTCTGCCTGGTTCACTGTATGAAATTTTATTACCTGCCTTACTCCTATAGACAGTGAAATTTATATCTCATATCTTAGGTCAAAAAGTGAAGATTAATATATTCAAATTTAAAAAATATTTATGTAAGCTAGAAATGGAAATTTTATAAAATGGACTTACTTTAGATTGAGGAAGAATGGACATTTGAACTGGCGAGGAAGAATGGACATTTGAACTGGCACTGGGTCTGAATAGAGAAGGCTGTACAAATTTTTTGGGGAAAACATGCCATCCAATAAGCACATAAAGTAAGAACTCGGCATATTTTAAGAAGGAAAATGCTAATGTGGTTGGAAAAAGAGATAGGAGAAAATGTAAGGATATTAGAACAAACTTATAGGCAGAAATGTATTCAGCTGAAAGAAGTTAGGATATATTATATGTCAAATTATCACAGATAGTTTTTTAAAGGGCTGGATCGATAGCACAGCAGGAAGGGCATTTGCCTTGCACGTGGCCAACCCAAGTTTGATTCTTCTGTCCCTCTTGGAGAGCCCAGCAAGCTACCAAGTATCCTGCCCGCATGGCAGAGCCTGGCAAGCTACCCGTGGCGTATTTGATATGCCAAAAACAGTAACAAGTTCTCACAATGGAGAGGTTACTGGTGCTGGCTTGAGCAAATTGATGAACAACAGGAAGACAGTGATACAGTGCAGTTTTTTAAAAAAATTATATTAAGAGGGAGGATGGAGATAGAAACACATCTTACCTTAAAGCAACTTTGTAAAGGTTAGAAAAACAAATTTGCTTCCTGAAATAATACCTTGTTGTATTTTGTTATTGTTTACTTTTTTTAAAAAAAATATCCTATTCCCTTTCTCCATGTTAATTTTCAGGTCTTTTTTGCTCAAAAATAAGAAGTCTATAGCACACAAATATGAGTGAGTCCCTTTACTGTGTAACAAACACAGACACACAGAACTCACAAAGTTTTTAGATGATAGGCATTGATAGTTGAAGTCACAACAGTGTCTGGGTTTCCAGTGTATCTCTATCATCAAATCCAAATTTTTGGATTTGAACAAATCCTCTTAATCTCCATGTCTCCATTTAGTTGACAGTAAGATGAATCCCAGTTCTGCCTTTGTTTCAGTTGAACCCCAAAAACTCAAATCCTTTCAATTCTGCCTCTGAAAAATTTCAAAATTACCTTTGTCCTTTCATCTCCAAGTTAACCAGAGAATCCTCCTGATCTATTTTTCCATATTATTGACCTCTTCCTCTACTTCATTATTAATGGAAGTTTAATAATAGTGAGACAGACAGAGCAAAGTGCAAGGAGAAATAATGAAAAGCAAGATTAAAGTATGCAGCTCATTTATCTAATGAATAACACGTTGCTTCTGTGAATTTATTCATTCTGGGAGCGGCAGGCTGAGAAAGGTGGAATAAATGCACTCAATTGTGGAGTGTTGACATGGAGTGGGAGGCCAGGGCATTGAGCTATTGAAAATAGCAGGTCCTGGGGCTGGAGCGATAGCACAGCAGGTAGAGTGTTTGCTTTGCTATGCGGCAGACCCTGGTTCGATTCCCAGCATCCCCATATGGTCCCCCAAGCACCTCCAGGAGTAATTCCTGAGTGCTATGAGCCAGGAGTAAGTCCTGTGCATTGCCGGGTGGGACCCAAAAAGAAAAAGAAATAGCAGGTCCTACATGGATGGCATAAAAAATATCTTGTGTGGCCCACACAGTGTATTTTTTTCTCTTTTTTGGGTCACACCCGGCGACACACAGGGGTCACTCCTGGCTCTGCACTCAGGAATCACCCCCAACAGTGCTCAGGGCACCACATAGGATCCTAGGAATCTAATCTGGGTCGGCCGCGTGCAAGGCAAACATCCTACCCGTTGTGCTATTGCTCCAGCCCCACCACACAGTGTGTTTTAAACGAGATGGTAAGGCTTAAATTTGAGGAAATTACACACGACATTCAAATATTCAGTCTCTCCAAAATGGAGAGCATTTTGCATATATATGGGCAACATTTTTTCATGGTAACATTTATCTGGCATAGGACAGCAGCTGGGTCCTCTGGACCCATCTGCAAACTTACGGCTTCCTGCTTATCTTCCTCTCTGTGGATTTACTTTACTCACTCCTATAGACAGTGGAATTTATATCACCTGACTTAAACCTGCCTTAAACTAACACATATATCAGCTGGACATAGCTTTCTGTGTTTGTTATTCATCTTATTTGTCGAGTAAACTTCAATTAGTCATCTGCTATTCAATTAGTCATCTGCTATATAGGAATGATAATATTTGCCTCACAATACTGGTATGTAAATGAAGTATTTCACTGTGTTTGAAACACACTTGGAAGCAGTTTAACAGTGAATGAAGTCATTGCTGAAGATGATTTGAATGGAGTTACATAAATGATACTACAGTAAGAACTGATGATCTAGACCAGAGCTTCTCAATAATCTTTTTCCGGATTGGCCTTGTATCTTCCTTTGGGTCTCTTGTCCTGAAGTTGATGGCTCAGTCTCATATTGTGCCCCTCCCCCATTTACTCTATTTTTTTCCTGCTTCACCCTTGCCCTTGGAATGTTCTAGCAGTCCTCAGGGGGCCATTCTTAGGGCTACTGGTTGAGGAAAGTTTGTTTGAACTCAGCCTTACCTTCAGCAGTGTATTGGCCATCTGCTTTTGGAAAGCTCCATGCATCCATACAATTTTTTTCTTGGATACCATTATTATTTTTCATTGGAGAACAAAACATCCCAGAATAACAATCCATTTGATTTGCTTCTGATGGCAATTAATTCATCTCTGACTTCAGAAGTAATTGCGTGACTTGGATTTGACCAATTTAAACCATTGCTACTCTCTCCTCTTGCCCTCCCTCGCTTATGAGTTATTAATTCAGGAATGGGCCGGTAGCCAAATGATGTCAAGGCTTATTAAACTTTTTTCATTCGTGATTTTTTTTTAACCAAGAAATTTTCATGTGACTCCAGAACTATATATGTGTATAAAACAGGTATAGAAATCAAAGATCAGCTGAGAGTAAATGATGAACTAATTTAAAAACAAATTTTAAAGAATTTGCATAATTCCCTATGAATCGTGACTAGTAGTGTAAGAAGCTAGGATGTAGTCTTGAGAATCGATGAGAAGATTAAGGAAATCTTTCTCACTCAGTCTTGTGGTGAAGATGTGACATTGAGCTGCCAGGGGCCACCTAGTGGAAAGAGACGGAAAGGAAATAGCATTTGACACAAGCCAAGCGCAGCTGACTCAACGATCAGTACAGGAAGAGAAAAAGAGGAGAAAGTATGTATGATTTGAGTATGCATTAAGTTTTCCAGAAGCTAACCCTTCCACTGAACATCTCAGTGTTTTTGCTCACTCGCCCATATATATCTAATGAATTTATTTAAAATTCGTTTCTGTGGTCCTAAACAACTTACTGCCTCTAATAGGGAATTACTAAACACAGTTTTTATTCATCTAGATTTGCTAGGGTAAGGACTAGAGTGATAGCACATCTCGTAGGGTGTTTGCCTTGCACCCGGCAGACCCGGGTTTGACTCCTCCGTCCCTCTTGGAGAGCCCTCTTGGCAATCTACCGAGAGTATCCCGCCCGCATGGCAGAGCCTGGCAAGCTACCCATGGCGTGTTCGATATGCCAAAAACTGTAACAAGTCTCACAATAGATACGCTACTGGTGCCTGCTCGAGCAAATCAATGAACAACGGGATGACAGTGATACAGTGCTACTAAGAATACGAATGACCAAGTTTCTCACCCAACTGTGTTTGGGTTCCACTATTCAAAGGGTTACTGCTTCTATTTTTTCAAAGTGCCTCATGGATTCATTTCGTTTTACAGGGCATATGCCAATATGGTTGAGAATTCACTAGCTTTCTGAAAACTTAGAAACATTTATAAGTCTGATAGATCACTCATCTAGATAGGATAAAGTTTTATTCATTCTTTATTGAGAAGAAAAGAAATCTCAACATTCCTATTAATACTGATATATTTATTTATCTTTAATCAGAAGTTTGTGATCATTTAATATGTTGAATGACATTTTTATAGGACATTTGTTTTATGTGTTTGTAATTGGTTTTAGAGAATAATGAAACAATTTGTTTCACCTATGTCTGCAATATCTCACCTATGTGTGCAGTATTTTTAGGTGCATTTAATTCATTTTCCTACTCTAATGTGCATCAGCTATTTGACCTTGAAGAATAACTATGATTATGCAAAATACAAAATTATTTTCAGTTAAGTAAAAAAAAAAGGAATGTTTTTCTGAGATATTTTAAAAATTGCATTTTATTTTCCCTCAACTCTTTTTTTTTTTAATTAATATTGGTTCTTGAAACATAAAAGTAAAAGGATGGTCTGAAATCTTTTTGAATCTTAAAAGGTCAAACTTGATTGTTTGGAGTTATTTTTAGCCATTCTCTGTAATATATTTAGCAATCAAGAAGATAGGGGATCCATTTTTCTATTTTTATCTCAGATAATACGAGGACTAGAAACTGGTATTAATTTTTTACTAATAATTACAGAATAGAATATTTTATAAAAATTTTTCTCTAACTAGTATTTATAATGAAAATGACCATCAGAATCCAGATAAAGTAATCAAAAGCAAAAAATACCAAAAAAAATTAAAAAGAACCTATGAATCTGTTTAGCTTCTAAAAATTGAATTTTTATTACAATGCCAAGCAGAGAATTTCTTTTCCTCTGTTTTGGGGGCAATCCCATTTGTGCTCAGGGCCTGCTCCTGGCTGTGTGCTGAGGAATCACTCCTGGCACTGCTCACGGGACCAGATGAGGTGCTGAGAGGATCGAACCAGGTTGGCTGCTTACAAGGCAAATGCCTTCGCTGCTGTTTTGCCTCCCTGGCCCAAATAGAGATTATCTTAACACAGCTTAGCAGATAATGGATTGTTTATTATTAAATCTGTGTCATAGTCTAAGACTTGAGTGGTCAACCTAGACTTGACTGCAACGTAAGACAGTTGAAGGCTGGAGAGATGGGACTGTGGTGAAGGCACTTGTCATGCATGCATCTGCCTCAGGTTCAATCCCCTGCACCCCAATCCTCAGCACCCCATATAGTACCCTGAGTCCACCAGGAATGATCCCTGGGCGCCAAGCCAGGAGTAAGCCCTGAATAACACTGGGTGTGGTCCCTAAACAAAACAAACACACCACTAGGTGTGACCTCCAAGCAAACAAAATCTTGCTATTTTAAAAGCTTAAGAATTGCTATGACTTTTATCCTAACAAAAGAAATTATTTAATTTCTTTTGGGGGGGAGGGTCACACCTGGCGATGCACAGGGGTTACTCCTGGCTCATGCACTCAGGAATTACTCCTGGCGGTGCTGGGGAGACCATATGGGATGCCGGGGATTGAACCCAGGTCGGCCATGTGCAAGGCAAACGCCCTACCCGCTGTGCTATTGCTCTGGCCCCAATGTCTTTAATATTTTATATAAAAATTAAAATTTTTCTTTTTTGCTTTTTGGCTGCACCAGCAATGCTCAGAGCTTACTCCTTGGTAGGGCTTCAGGACCATATAGGGTGCCTGGGACAGGACACGGGTTGCAAAGTGCAAAGCAAGTGCCCTTTCCTACCGACTGTACTATTGCTCTGGCCCCTGAAATAGGAAGCTTTGAAAACATTGACTCAGAACCGTATAGGGCACGAAGCAGATACCAAAAAAACTAATTCTTTGTAAGCTTTAGGAAAAAAGAATTACAACTTACATGCCTCTATATTTGAAGAGGTATTTATGAAAGTGAATAATGCTATGGTTTATAAGGAATATGCATTACAAGAGAGATACTCTTTCATAAAAGCCTGTGAATATTTTCATGAGATAAAAAGGTTCCAGATTCAATAAATAGAGTTTTAAAAATTCATGTTTATATATGAACTCATGGGGAGTTATATGGGTTAAAACATATCGAGCCTCAAAGGGAAAAAAAGAATCCCTGAAGCTCTGAATCCAAGCAGTGGGAATCTGCAGGATTTACATGATTTTATTCCCTAGGTGCTCATTTTCTTTTATTTAAAATGAAGCCTAATAGAGTTGCAATCAAAATTGATAACTAAAAGTTCTCATTTTATTTGAATAGCTAAATTTCCTTAATATAACATTAAACTCATGAAACTTTACACAGACTCGATACGTTATGAACTCTCAATCTATACAAAAGCTGTGGACCACAGAATTTTCAAAAATAATTCAGGGGCTGGAGTGGTAGCACACTGGGTAGGGCATTTGCCTTGCACGTGCCCAACCCGGGTTCAAATCCCAGCATCCCATATGGTCCCCTGAGCACCGCCAGGGGTGATTCCTGAGTATATGAGCCAGGAGTGACCCCTGTGCATCGCTAGGTATGACCCAAAAAGCAATATAATAATAATAATAATAATAATAATTCTACTGTTTACCACATGGCAAGCTACCTGTGGAGTATTCTATATGCCAAAAACAGTAACAACAAGTGTCACAATGGAGACATTACTGGTGCCCACTCGAGCAAATCAATGAGCAACGGGATGACAATGATGCAATGATACAGTAAATTCTACTGTGGGACTACTAACTGCTACCTGGGAGCAATTTATACATAGAAAGCACTGTGCACACGTAGAACTGACTGTTCTGTAAGGAGCATCCTTCAAAGAAGAACTGTGGATTCCTCAGCCTAAACTAAGTGAGACCAAATATTCAGTTCATAGTCTGAGGAAGGGACCCTTGAACACAGCCACATGCTGTAATATGGGGCATTCTTTTTCCTTTTAATTTTTTAAGGGAATTAACTGATTTTTATCTACCTGGTGTTTGCTAGCAAGAAAATACTTTTCAATGCAGTATAAAGAAAGTTTTCTACTTTGGGTGAGGATGGCCAGGTAAATCTTCAATTTCCCCTTTAAATCATTGTCATTTTATTATCCTATATCTAATATTAAAAGAATTAGAGTTCTTTGAGCATGCTAGGGGGTAGATGACTCTGTTTTTAAATTTATCTTTGTGAAATTTAAAACTTTTTATTATCAAACTGAGGATTTTCCTGTATATCAAAGGAGGAAATAAGCATATATAGTATAAATATATTATTTATTATGTTAATATATAATATTCTGTATATTAAACCACAAAGTAAATTCTCTGTCATTTTTATTTAGGTTCTTTCTGATAAATATGAAAAATAGAATCCTCTAAATAAAAGTCCCTATCTTAAGTCACGTATAAGACCCTTTGTAAGGGGGCTGGAGTAATAGTACATTATTACTATGTACATATGTACAATAGTACATTACTATGGGTTGGGCATTGCCTGGCATGTGTTTGATCTGGGTTCGATCTCGGCACCCCATATGGTCCCCTGAACCCAGCAGAAGTGATCACTGAGTGCAGAGTCAGGTGTATGCTCTGAGCACTGACAAGTGGGCCCCCCAAAGCTAAAGGTCTTTTCCTAGGACCTTCTGGGTACCTGTTGCTATTTTCAGAGTAATTTTGCAGTGCTGGTTCCACAGTCTTTCCAGATTGGTGAGTTAAGCTGAAAATTTCCAAGTTCCTCATTTTGCATCTTTAACTTTGAAAACACCGGCATAAACAAGACATAGAGTTAAAAGGATTCTAAACAGCAAATTTCAGAGAATTCTGGCCAGGGTTCTAATGTTTGGCAGTGGAAGTTTATATATAAGACACTGGTCTCATTCTTATTGCAGGGTCATGTTTGTGATTTTTTAAGCACGGTTGGCCTTTTTGAAGCAAAAGGAAATGCATTCTATTAGAGATTTGATAGGGAAACATGACCAGTATTCTCAGTAAAAAATATGTCCTTAGCTAATAGATACTGTATCTCTTCTGATGTGTCATATAACTTCTGCCTGTTAAAAGTTTTTTGTTGGTAAAATGGGCAGGTCATTTATTAATACCTCGATATGTATTCTTAAAATGGGTTGAATTTCTTTTGCTACTGATATGTACTATTGGGTGACTTTATGGATTAAAAGTCACCCTAAATTTTTTAAATTCAAATTTAATAACATAAGAGTTATAAGAGAAAGCAAAATAGCATCTCAGTTATATAATTTAAAATGAGATATGTTTATATTTAAAAGCAGTCACTTTAAATATGAGTAACTTAATGGAAAGATGTTTTGAGGGCTGTTTCCATAGATAAGCTTACAATTTCATTGAGCATAAACGTTCAAATCATTTCATTAAAGTCAGCTGCTAGAAAATTACAAGAGGATTAATATTTGTATTAAATTTCCATTATCTATGGCTTCACCTGCTTTGGATTTTTAGTACATTGGATTTGATTAAAATTTTTATCAAAATCATTTTAAATATCCTGAGTGACTTTTTAAATACTTAACCAAAAATATTTAGGTAACATTGGTTCCGGTGTACAGTTTTCACCACTTCAGCCTCTATATTACTACAACATGCCCACCATCTAAATACCAACGTCCCTCTACACCGCCCTTTAGACCCACTGGCCTTTTTTTAAAAAATCATCTTCTGTAAAAAACTAAGGAACACCGAGGGGCGAGTGCACTCTCGGGCTCTCCGGGCGGCTGTGTCTCACCATCCACATTCGGTGCTCTGGAGCCGCTGTGTATGGTCTGGATAGGGACAACCGTTGGCCAAGGACAGGCAAAGGAAGAACGAGGACCAAGCTGGTTGCTGATTAGTTACCGTTTATTCGATCTTCCATCTTTCTCATCTCTCCCACTCCCAGCTCCATCCTCTCTCTCAATCTATTCCAGCCTTTTTTTTCTCTAGTCTCTCCTCCTCTTCTCTCTCCCACCTTGCCCTCTAGGCTACACCCAGCCAGGTAGCAAAATCAACATAAGAAAGCCCTTCCTGACTCTTAAGGTTTTTTTTCTTTCCTTAGTCCAAACACTTATTAACATCTTAATACTAGTTATTTTTGTATGGACATAGCAAGAGATACATTGAGGCTTGCAAGGCAGCTCTCCTGGCAACATCTTGCCACAGACTCAGACCACAGCACTCAGGCCAGATTAATCACTCCTAACCCTTGCAGGGTCCAAATCTAGTTATCACTGTTTGGATCATGACAACGTTTGTCCATGATCAAGCTCTTAACTTATAGTTAAGCATTAGGCACTTTGGCCAGGCCCATCTCGATGCCAGGGTAGCACACAACTCACCGCTTGCCCTGGATCCGTCTTGTTCCTCGTCGGGACCCTGCTTTTGGGGGTGCTAGGAAGTAAGGGCAGCTGAGGCTTAGGTCGAGAGAACAGATGCCTAGGAGGAAAATATCATGTAGAATCAAATGACTCCCAGGTTATAAAAGCATAGCATTTGCTAAGTCTTCCTGTGTCCATACAAAAAGGACATGGCTCTGAATAAACTATGCAAAGGACTCAAGGAGAAGAGAAAAACAATATTTGCAAGTCAACAGAACACTAAGAAAGAAGTTACAAATAAACACAGAGGAGTGGGAGCACTGTAACGGGAGTAACCCAATAAACCTAAACTACATGAAGCTATGTTATCCTACAATCTTCCACATCTCTCAGTGGTTACCTGAGTTCTGTGGTCCGAGTTCTAGTCTTTGCTTACGTTGCCTACAGCCTTGCTTTGTTTCTTTCAACTCTGAGTGAGATCCTACACCTTCTGACTTACTTCCCCTAGCATGACTCGTCCCATCCCTGCTGTTGCAAGTGAGAAAACGTCATCTCTTCCTCGGCTGGGTACATCCCACTGCGCGTCAGGCCACCTCTTCATTAGCAGCTGCTGAGCCAGTGTGTTGCTTCCTGTTCCACGTGCGCTGCTAGCTCTTGTGAACAGTGCTGTCGCGCAGCCTTTTCTGTGCGTGGCCGGGTTGGGGGATGGGAGCTGGCGCTCAGGTAGGGTCCAGGAGACTCGGAAGGTCACTCCCAGGGTCCCGCAGCCCGGCCAGCCAGCCAGCAGTTCAGTGCGAGGGCTAGGGGGAGGAGCTGCTTGGTGTGGTGATGCCAAGACGCCCGGGGGCCCAGTACTTGGACGCCTCCAGGCTACACCATGTGACTGTGTGTCAGTGCTTGGGAGGTCACGCACGGCTGATTTCTGTGCAGTCCTGGCTCTGTGCTCAGAAATCATTCCTGGTGGGCTCAGGGGACCTAATGGGGTGATGGGAATTGAGCCGGGGCCAGTGATAAGCAAGGCAGGCTGTATAAGCAAGCAACACTGTTCTGCGATTTTTAAACACTTGCTTTGTACAGAAGAGGTTTCTTCTTTTCCAAGCATTTGGATTTTTTTCTTAAAAAAAACTTACATTTTGATTGTTTTTGCACCTATATTCTTTAAGAGTAGAGGATTTTACTGTACGGAGATTTAAGTTATTTTGTGAATTTTTATTGCCTAGCATATGGTATATTCTAGTCAGTGTTCCAGATGTACTAAAACACAGTGTTTATACTACGTTGAAATAGTGAATGCGTTTTGTATTCCTCCTAGATCCAGTCATTTTATCTGTTTGGATTGAGAGAAGCAAGTTATCTTCAATTATAGTGCATTATCATTTTAGTTATAATAGCATTTTTATTGTGCTAAGAGTACTTAATAAATGATGTACTCTCTTAACAAAACGTTTTAATTGTCCAATAAAATATTGTTAACAACAGGCAAAATACTGTACAACATCTCTAGAATTTTTCATCTTGCTTAATTGAAATTTCGTGCCTGCCAGTTAGCGGCTCCACATCCCCCCCACCTCGCCTTCGTCGCACCCATTCTGCTGTCTTCTAAGTCACGATGGTTTAAACATCTCTGCTGCAAATACCTCGCTGGATGTTCAGTGGAGACATGACCCTCTGTGATGGGCTCATTTCTCTTAGTATAATGTCCTCAAGGTTCATTGATCTTTTCCTATAGGTTAAGAATGCCTTCTTTTTAAAAGCCCCGTAATACTCTGTCTTGTGTATGCCACAATGTTTGTTGTTGTTTGGGGGCCACTTCCAGCGGTGCTTAGGGATTACTCCTGGCTCTGTGATCAAGAATCACTCCTGGCAGGGCTGGGGAATCGTATAGGACGCTGGGGATCAACCCCAGGCTGGCCACCTGTAAGGCAAGTGCCTTCCCCACTGTACTATTGCTCTCCCTGCCCACTGCTGTTTTTTTTTTTTTTTTAATGACACAATTTAAAAAATTCCTCTTTTGGTAGATGTTCTCTTTATTATTATTATTATTATCATCATCATCATCATTGTAGCAGTAGGAGTAGTAGTTAGTAGTAGTAGTAGTAGTTAGTAGTTAGTAGTAGTAGTAGTAGTAGTTAGTAGTAGTAGTAGGTAGTAGTAGTAGTGGTAACTGAAGCAATAGCACAGTGGGTAGGGCGTTTGCCTTGCATGTGGCTGACCCGGGTTTAATTCCTCCATGCCTCTCGGAGAGCCCGGCAAGCTACCGAGAGTATCCTACCCGCACGGCGGAGCCTGGCAAGTGCCCCATGGCGTATTCGATATGCCAAAAACAGTCACAACAAGTCTCACAATGGAGACGTAACTGGTGCCCGCTCGAGCAAATCGATGAGCAGTGGGATGACAGTGATGCAGTGATACCGGCTGTGCTCAAGGATTCCTCCTGGCTCTGCACTCAGGAATTATTCCTAGAGATGCTGGGGGAACCAGGTGGGATGCCAGGGATCTGATCCAGGTAAGTTGTGTGCAAGGCAAGCACCCTACTTGCTATATTATCTCTCCAGCTACAGTATTCACAGTTGGATGATTGTTATGTCATTGCAAGGGATGTTATTGTGGGGGCCTGTTGGGGGTGGGCTGAGGTGGGGACTTTGCACTCTCAGTGATCCAGGGCTTTGCACACACAATGAATATGTTCTTGATATGGTGCTCAGGAAACCATGTGACTCTCTGGGGACTGGAACCATGCGTCTGGCATGCAAAGCATGAGTATGTACTCGAGTTACCTGCCCATCCTCTCCTCTGTCTGCTTTAAGTTTATCACTTTGTTATTAGGTCTTAGCAGTTTTTTCACACATTGTTCAGGTTTTGCATTCATTGCATATAACTTAGGATATTTAGTAGTTTATATATAATAATATATATTAAATGCAATAATATATAATAAACTATGGTTTAAAATATAATAAACTATGGTTTTATTAGCCTCTACTCAGTTTGTATTTCATCAGATATTATCTAGATCCATTTTGTTTTCACAGGTCTAGACAATTTAGTGGGTTCAATTTAAAGTTCTATGGGATCCATCTAGTATTTCAGCACAACAAAAGCACATGAAAATTTATACCTTGATAAAAAACATACTTTCTTTCCCACTGAATCAATTTAAAAACATTATACAGTGGCAGTTACAAAAAATATGATATATTATTATAGGTTGGACTACTTAACAGGAATTGGGAATAGAGAACTCCCAAATAGAACTACACATTTGCAGACAGTGGCAAGGTACAAAAGGAGCTCTGTGAAATAATATCTTCCAGCAAATGATGCTGGAGAAAGTATATCCATCAATTCTTTTAAAGCTCAAAATAATGTAAATTACAACACAGTCAAATTTAAAATTATATAGTAGAAAAACTGAGCCATAGGGCACAATTAAGAGTACTTATACATGGCAGCAAAAACATGATTTTGAAAATCCAGCGTCAGTACAGGGAAGTTATAGTACTTCATCAAAATTAAAACCTTTTGCTCTACAAAATGAAGGACTATACAGAGAAGTTATAGGTAGAAGGAAGCTATTTGCAAAACACACATATGAAATAGGCTAATACTGATTGTATATTTTAAAAGCCATAAGAAATAATAGTAAGAAATCACACAATATAACTAGAAAAAGGGCAGGAAAACATGAACAGATGTTTAACTACAGAAAATAAAAATATACCAAGTAAGCATACAGATGATGTTCAACATCACTAACATTTAGGGCAGTGCAAACTAAAAACAATGCTGTATGAGTGATTTCTCAACTGTTTTATACCTGCAGATCAGCACTGACTTGAAACAACTTGAGAACATCAAAAATTACTAGAGGTGTATCTTGGCAGTAGTTGTCCTTTGTGTCTGAGCTTGTGAGCTTTTAACTTCCAGTTCTCAAAAAAACGTAAACACATCAAAAATAGCAACTATACCTACTGTTCAGAGGGATGCAAATACATGAAACAACCTATACAGCCTCCTGCCTGGCTGGTGGAAATATAAAATGGTAGAGCAACTCTGGTGATGGAGTTTTGCAGTTAATTTTAAAATCTAAATATACGTTTTACCATACAGCACAGAAATAGCACTTCTGGGAATTTATCCCAGAAAAATGAAAACTTATGTCCACTGAAAAAACCTGTACAGGATTGGTATAGGAGTTTTATGAAGTATTTAAGAACTTATATTTAACCAAAAATACCTGCAATAGACAAAAATTATCAAGAAGCTAGAGTACATCTATTTATTAGAGTGCAATTTAGCAAGACGAGAGAAAGATTAGTCATTCTGAGTGAAATAAGACAATTTTTAAAATGGAGGTACTCTATGATTTAAGTTGTATAATCTCGAAATTTCAAAATTATATAGAGGAAGTTTACTACTTACCATAGCTTGGGTGAAGGAGAATGGGGCTGTTTCTATCAAAAGTATCCCCGCAATGATCTTTAACTGAAACAGCTCTGCATCTTCTGCATCTTCATTGCGAGGATTACAGAAATTACACGTCAGATGAGATGACATAGAACAACGTACGTGTATTATACTAATGGTTCTAGTGTCAAATTCCTGGTTCTGAGAGTGTGCACTAATGCATCCATTATGGAAAATTAGGTGTTAGGGACAGAGAATCTCTCTGTACTATTTTTCAATTTTCTGTGAATCTTTAGTTTTATAAAAATTTAAAAAATCAAAATATTTGGACTGGAGCAATGGCATAGCGGGTAGGGCTATTGCCTTGCACGCAGCTGACTTGGGTTCAATTCCTCCGTCCCTCTTGGAGAGCCCGGCAAGCTACTGAGAGTATCCTGTCTGCTTGGGAGAGCCTGGCAAGCTACACATGGCATATTTGATATGCCAAAAACAGTAACAAGTCTCACAATGGAGACGATACTGGTGCCCGCTCAAACAAATTGATGAACAATTGGATGATAGTGTGACAGTGCAATTTAAAGTGCAAAACAAAGAAATCCCCTTGGCCACAGCAGAATCCAGATTGTTAATATCCTCCTTTCATTGTCTTTTCTGTCTTCTTGGTCTCTGCCTCCCTCACCACCCCGTTCTTTGGTGATGTCTGTGTTTGCATCACATCCCAAATAAATCACTTATAATCAAATCCTTGCATTGTGTTATCTCTACTTCTTACCATAACTTTTGTGGACGTATATGATGTTTCCTGTTAATCTTAAAACTATAGACTTTCTTAGGTTCAAAAATACGCAAGTGCATGTAGATAGAAAGCAAAGATTTCTTATTCTGTAAGTACTCTGCCATAGACTGAAGTGCTGCATCTCTCGTTGGTGGAGTTTCCTTGAAGAAAGAGTATTTGATGCAACAGTTGATTTTGTGATTCACATTTGTTCTATAGAAAGTTCAATTTCTGTAGTTTGTATTGTTCATTTTTCTCATCCCTAAACTTCTAAGACTTGTCCTCCTTCAGAAGCAATACACGTTCAAGGTGGCCCTTCCCCTGTCTATAAACTGTTTTTATTGTTTCCCATAAAGGTGTGCCTTTGTCTCTAAGGGCATTTCACCTGTTTTCCACTCACTGGTCATTGGGTGCTCAGAGGGAGACCACCAAGTTCTGCACATTTTTTTCCCACATGCATGTTAATAAAGAATGGTGAGCTATAATCGCACTATTTCCATAATCTTAATGTTTTTCTTTTCTTCTAACCTTTTCTTAAAAGATCTATGTGGTTGTTAAAAATAAATTATAATTAAGTAGTTTACCATTAGCCTCTGAAATGACCTTGAGATATTTTGAAGCTTAGGTAAAGGACACCAAGAAAGTCTGTCTTGATCAACCTATGGTAGCAAAGAATGAGACAGAAGCACTTAAAAATATCAGATATCTTGTAGAATCAAAGGCAAATACTAGCAGTGATTTTTTCCCAATTTCTCTTTGTATTATTTGATAATTAAAGTGGGAAAAGGGATGCTATGGTTCTTAGAATCATGAGAGAATTCTTGGAAAAGAAAACATTAAAAAAATTATCGATTGAGTGTCTGTGGTTTACAATGTGAAAACAAATATTTGCATTTAGTATTACGAATTGGATCTCCCTCTTAACTTAGTTTATCATCCAAGTAAGTCACTTAGCTTTCTTAGTTTCTCACAAAATACTTAGAACTAAATGAAGTTAGTTCTAGAAAATTCTTGGAACAATCCCTGTACAGCCTCAGAATTCTTCAGTGTAAATGGTCTTAGTCATGTCTGAAAATTCTTAAATGCTAAGTGTTCACAATATAGTTGCTATCAATGTATTTCGTGAAACTAAGAAATAAATTATGAAATATATTGATATATCAGTAATTTTATATATCGATACATTATATCTACCTATCTATCTGGGGAGCATGGTGCTCTTGAACCCTGGGCAGCGTTCACTCTTGGCACCTAGTCTTTATTTTAACAAGAATTCACGGCTTCATTGACTCCTCAGAATTTTACCATGTATTTTATTTATGACTCCTCTGGCTCCATCTCTGTTTCAGAAAGGCTGAGTTGGTTCTCCTTTGAGTCCACGTATTTAAAGAGTTGAAATAAGTCTTCTCTAGCACATGTCAACGGAGCCTTAATGCTGTGGTGATTCTGGAGTTTTCAAAAAGCCACTTTGCTGTTACATGGGGGAGAGACGGGGTGGGGGGGGGGCTGGGACAGAAAACGAGCGCGTTCTGATTTTTGAAGTTCAGTGTGTTCTTTAGCACCGTGGGAACGACTCGCCTTTTGGAGTTAATCCCAGCGAGGCGAGACACGGCTACAGCTCCTCCTAATGGAGGTAACCGAGGAAGGCTGCGTGCATTAGGTTCCTGTAGACTGAGTTCCCCACTAGTAAGGCAGATCACTTGCGTATGTGCAGTTGGTGGAATTGTTCATAACAAGACACACTTTTTTTTGTCGGGGGTATATATTATACAAAGCAAAGCAGTACCCGTTTCTACTGATATGGAAAACTGCCTAATTATTTTTCTGGATATAGAAACATAATTGCTTTTAATTAAAAAAAAAAGATAGCAGTTATGATTGCATCCAGCCTCAGATAATCAGGTATTTTCTCAACTAAGTCATTCTTAGACACATGCAGAGAATAGTCCTCTGAAAAGAAAAAGACCTGTATTTATAAAGCATGCAAATTCGATTATGAACATAAAAGTCTGTACGGTTAAATTCAATGTGGGAGATTTCAGGATTTCTTGTCTAACTTCAGATCTAACGCTGCATAAACATTTCCACTCATTACCACCTTGGAAAGAACTTACCGAACTGAATTTAATTGAAAATATGGTTTCATTCTTTTTTTTTTTTTATGGTTTCATTCTTAAGGAAAAAACACTACCCATATAAAAAAGGAGACTTGACACATTTCCTTTTAAGCCAAGAATTATATTAATTATAGGTCATAATTATCAATTGTGGGTTTAAGAAAGACCAAACTATTATCACCAAAATAAGTGGTTGAAAATGTATCACTGAACGGCTTGAGCGATAGCACAGCGGGTAGGGCATTTGCCTTGCACGCGGCCAACCCGGGTTCGATTCCCAGCATCCCATATAGTCCCCTGAGCACCGCCAGGAGTAATTCCTGAGTGCAGAGCTAAGAGTGACCCCTGTACATCACCAGGTGTAACCCAAAAAGAAAAAAAATATGTATCATTGAAAAGAATATATCATATTGCTGAAATCAGGCAACAGATTTCCCTTCTAATGGGAATTCTCGCTGCTTCTGGGAAGGAGAGTGAATGGTGGGAGTAGAACCCAAGTTCCTCAGTGCAAAGTATGTGCTCAGTGCTTTGTGCTCTCTGGCCTTTTGGGGATTGCCCTTCATATTTTTACTAATAAAATAGTTTTTCATTCTATAGTAACAGCAATTGATGAATTGTTTTTTGTATCCTCTTAGAAAATTATATGAATGGTGAATTTTGTGTTCATTACTTTAAAAATAAATAAATAAAATTTACTATGAGATAAAACTTCTGGTGTGCCCCAGGAGTAATTCCTGAGAGCAGAGCCAGGAGTAACCCCTGAGCATCGCTGGGCGTGACCCAAAAAGAAAAAAAAAAAAGAAAAGAAAAAACCCAACAACTTCTGGTGTGAAGTCAGTGAGGCAGAGAAATATAGACATAAGTTGAAAATGAAGAAAAGTACTATAGTGAAACGGCTCTAACAATGGTAAGTGCAATCCTTATTTATTATAATATTGCTTAGAATTGATGAAAATTTTATTATGACAACCATGAATAATTATTCTTTTATTGTACTAGTTCCCAAACCAAGGTTTCATAGACAGGATGGGATTGTGTTTTCATAGTGTTTCTGCATTTGACAAAGAAGTACTACTGACCAGGTATAGAAAATTTTTTTTTAATTATTTTATTTTTTCAAATTAAAGCAAGGTGCAATCAATACACAGTTACAAGATTGTTCATGACTGGGTTTCAGTCATATAAATGTTCCAATACTCATCCCATTACCAGTGTATGTTTCCCACCACCAATATAAAATGGAATATTTTATAGATAATAATGGAGAAAGGTGGACTCATACCACAAGCAAGTAATATATGTTAGAGTGAACCTATACATTTTACATTTCTCTGTGGCATATTAAAATTCTGATTAATGAGATGAATGGGAGAGCACTGATACCTTAGTTATCTAATTTTGATGCAACAAGTATTCATAATACAAAATGGTCAGTTAAAGTATATGATTAGTCCTTGAAAAGTTGAAATAATTGTCTGTATTAAAAAGAAATTAAGTGAAGGCTGGAGAGACACTACAGGATGTAAGGCACTTGCCTTGTACATGGCTGACCTGGCTTCTATCCCCAGCATCCCATTTGGTTCCCTGAGCATCACCGGAACTAATTCCTAAGTGCAGGGCCAAAATTAAACCCTGAGTATAACAGGGTGTAGCCCCCAAACAAAAACAAACAAAAATGAAATTAAGTGAAAACAAAAATGTATGTGAAGTCCCCAAAAGGAAATTAACAATAAAAGCAAGTTAACTATGCATTCCAATTAAGGTAGAAAAGAATCAGAATTTTAATTCAATATATGTTTGCTAGGAAGCATTTATAGTAATGTAATATTCTAGTTATGGTTGTTATATCCTACATAGTAGTAAGGGAAAGTTCTGTAGGAATAAGAAAAATGAGTCTTTGCTCTTCATTTAACTTTTATTCTAAGAATAATGCAAAGTGTGTTTCAGTTTTTTTTCAAATTTTATTAATTTCCCAATGATGACTAATACTTTTTTTTTTCTTTTTGGGTCACACCTGGCGATGCACAGGGGTTACTCCTGGCTCTGCACTCAGGAATCACCCCTTGTGGTGCTCAGGGGACCATACGGGATGCTGGGAATCGAACCTTGGTCGGCTGCGTGCAAGGCAAATGCCCTACCCACTGTGCTATTGCTCCAGCCCCAACAAAACTTTTCTTTGTGGGGAGGGGAGGGGAGGCTGAGTGTGATATGGACGATTAAACCCAGGGTCTCACACATTCAATGCAAATGTTCTACAGCTGAGCTATATTCCCGATCCTGCTTTGAGACACTACGGTTTCAGTAGTGCAACTTACATTTTAAGTTTTAAAGTAATAGAAGGGTATTTGTGAAGGAAACTGGTTTTTTTGTTTGTTTGTTTGTTTGCTTTTTGGGTCACACCTGGCAACGCACAGGGGTTACTCCTGGCTCTGCACTCAGGAATTACCCCTGGCTGTGCTCAGGGGACCATATGGGATGCTGGGATTTGAATCCGGGTCGGCCGCGTGCAAGGCAAACGCCCTACCCACTGTGCTATCTCTCCAGGCCCAGGAAACTGGTTTTTATTTCAAAAATATTTCAGATTCTGTAATGTCAAAGTAAATGATTGTAGAGATAGTCGAGAGTAAACACAGGAAAGTAATAATGAAGTCATTTTCTTGCCATTGCAGGCCAGAAAAATAATTCGCAGTTACTATTCAAACTTATTTCCATAAGCCAAGCTGTGATATACATATCTATTGTTTTAAATTTGCATTTGATTTTTTTTTCAGATAAATGATGTTTTAAGTAAGGTGTGAGCCATATTCAGAGACAGTAAGTCAGACTTTAGTATCTTTTGTACGTTTCTACCTCTAAATAGGAGTTTATTTTGTGATGAATAAGGAGAACAAATCATAGGGAGCAAAGAAAATGATTTTATAAAAAGGTTATTTGCATTTGTTGTTTTGTTCGGCCACAAATTCAGTCCGGGGGTTGAAGGATGGGGCTGCAACTAAGAGCTGTGCCTGCCTTCAGTTTTTTCCTCCCTCTAAATATTACTCTTCCATCTGTTCCCACTTATTATAACAAGCGCTTGGGATGAAATAGACTTACTGGTAAATTTGGAGTTATTGTAGAAGTGGAATACCCTTTAACTTGAATAAATGGATTTTCTTTCTCTCTTTTTTGCTTCTTTTCTTTTATTGTGGATGTCACACCTCATTGGTTGAGCCTACGGGTAATATGTCACCATGATGAATGCCACCCACTTCTATCAGACACTGCAGTCTTGTGAAATGAGGACTCGATTACAAGCTGCAGTTTGTTTCTGATTTTAACACAGATTGGTTGAGTGACCTTGAGTAAATTGGGTCATGTCAGCATTTTGGTGCTTTGGGGCTTTACCCTTTCCTGCCGTATAAATAATGAATGCATTGCATATGGTAGCCTTACAATGTGGGTCATCAAAATGACAAGAAAGACAGTGATCGCATTACAGTTTTATTTTGTTTTTACTTTATTTTGAAAGCTCTTTGTTTTATTTGGGGCCCACATCAGTGGTGCTCAGAGCTTATTCCTGGCTCTATGCTCAGGGATCACTCCTGGACGTGCTCAAGGACCATATGTAGTGCCCGGTTGTATGTAAGGCAAACACACTAACTGCTGTACCTACATTCTCCTGGCCACAGTATCATGCTATTGTGTAACTAGTTTTCCTTATTTCTCTATAGGAAGGACTAAGTTTCTTTATTAGTATTATTAGGGATACCTTACTACTTATCTATACATTAAATTTATTTCTTAAAATTAAAAATGTTTTTTCATTGAGGGATAATTAAGATGTGGAATTTTAAAAATGTTTAGTGATGATTGGATATACACAATTTGTAAGGATCTTTCCCCCACCGATTCCCCTCCATGGAACAAATCCATATTCAGTTTTTCTTATCCTGAAGTTTTCCAGACTTATTTGACCTAAAGTCACCTTTTCAGGGGAGAATTAAAATCACTCAGCATCCTTCTGGAAATCAACTTTTAAGTGAACAAACAGAATATACCCGCCACCCATAATCTGCCCCTCTCCCACCAATTTTCAGGGACTGGGAGGAAAGAGAAATGGATTAAAGGTATCTTGTTTAACATTTTAAAGAATAATTTTCAATTTTGTTTTATTAATTCCCAGATCATTTAGTTTGACAACTATATTTACCATTAAGGAAAATGTTGAAATTACATGATTTTGTCCATTGATTTCTGGAAAATGTTTTAGGAATGATGTATGATACAGTAATAAATTGTTTTTTTTAATAGTTAGAACTAATAATAGAACCTGGCACATTAGAATAACTATAAAAATATGTGCATATGCTAACTTGATGAAAATATGAATAATAAGCAAAATCAACATTTGAACTCACATAAAAGAAGCAATTTATCTCCATAAGTTTGAGTTTAAATTGTCCATATTTAAACCTATCTAAAATCATAGTGAAATTAAGTAAATTAAATCTTTTAAAAAAACTGAAGGCAAAACTGAATTAACAGAAATAGATTAAATTTCTTTTGTATTTTAAAAATAAGATGTGTTCTTATTGAAGGTAAAATTGAATTAGAAGAAATTGATTAAATTTCTTTCAAGTGTGTTTTTTAAGAAATATGTTAATTTCATATCGATATAAAATTATATTCATGTTAAGTATACTTAATAAGGTGATAAGAATGTGTAAGTATATATAAAGTAATGCCATAAATGTGACATGTGATTTCAGTGAATGTTAAAAATAAGTCTCATTGTTTTATTTATTTATTTTGCTTTTGGGGTCACATCCGACGATGCTCAGGGTTTACTCCTGGCTCTGCACTCAGAAATTTCCCCTGGCAGTGCTTGGGGGATCATATGGGATGCTGTGAATCGGACCCGGGTCGGCCTTGTGCAAGGCAAACGCCCTACCCGCTGTGCTATCGCTCCAGCCCAAGTCTCATTGTTTTAAAGGTGGGGTTTTAGACAAAAGTGCTATGAGGACAGAAGCTAAGATGAATGAATAAATTCTAGAGTAAGAAAAGTTGCAAAGCGTATATGTTGATGCTTTTCTTGCACTTTGTTTCTTTCCTTAAATGTTCTCACCACAAAATAGTCACATTTGTGACTATATGTGACTATAGAGGTTAACCAACTCTTTTGCGGTAATGATACTGTAAACTATACATATCTCAGATCATCACATTATACACAGTATTGTATGAATTGTGTCTGTTAAATCTCAATGAAAGAGAAGACGCGAACAAAAATGAAAAGATTTACTGAGTGGTTGAGCCATGATATTCTTTCAGACTTGAGGAATTTATTTGAATTTCAGCACTGCGCCAAAGCCACATTTGCAATCATACTCCCTTAATCGAGAGTAAGCTTCGGTGGTGAAAATAGATCATTTTTCCCCCTTTTGAGGTCAACTCGTTACAGATGGAACCACAAAGCGTTGTGTTTATACCGAAATGGGCTTTTGAGCTGTGCAGGAGCAGAGGTTTTAATACATGGCATGATTACATTTAATTTATATTTCAGTTCTTGCTCTCATGAGTCCGGGTTCTGCTTTCTCATTTTCCTTGTTATATGCCAGTGGTGCCTAAGGTGATGGCTGAAGATACCATCAGTAACTCCCAAACCTCTCCTCAGTTCAGTGTGCTATGCGAACCCTCTCTCTAGATTGTTCTTTCTTTTGAAATTGGAGATTTTCCTTTTCCTTTACTCATTTTTCACTATTCCAGAAACAAAATTATCTGTGAATTTGATTGCCGTTCTACTAACTTAGCAAGTGAAATTTTCTAATTAATTTAAATCAGATTATAATCAAAGCTTATTAACATACAAGTCTTCTAATGCTTTGCTGTCACATTCTGTGTGCAGAATAAATTTTTATTCAGAAATGGTTAAAAAAAGTTCATATTATAGAGGCGAGAAATTGTAATTAAAACTTTGTAAAAGCTAGTGTGTTGAACAAATTCAAACTTTAAGGACATTTATCACAATTTCTCTTAGTGATAAATGTGATAAAACTCATCAAGTTTTTCTGCTCTAGGTTTTAATAAATACCTGAGAGTTCAGTACATAGTAATTTTTGGAGGGAGGGTTATTTTAGGACCACACCTACTGGTGGTCAGGGCTTACTTCTGGCTCTGTGTTCAGGGATCATTCCTGGCAGTTCTTTGGGAAACTTTTGCAGTCTGGGAATTGAACTTGGGTTAGAAGCATGTAAAGTAATATAAGAAATAAAATGTTTATTTCATAACAATATAAAACTATATATTTCATAACAATATAAAACTATATATTTCATAACAATATAAAATATAATTTTATATAATTTATAAACTATAAAATCATAACAATATTAAGTTAGATTTCACAACAATACAAAATTATATAAAATTTACAACAATATAAATTATATAAATTTATAAATTGTTATTTCATAAGAATATAAAATATATAAAAATAAGTGTTGGTATATTTCATAACAATATAAAATTATATCTGATAATTTTATAAAGCAAGTGCCTTACTCATCGCAATATCTCTCTGGCCCAAATAACTTTTCCCTATATGTTTCTTTTTATTCTCAGTTGAAGATGCTTTAAATGAAATTATTGCATTTTCTTCCTGAATCAGTTTATACATGTTTATATTTGGTTAACAGAAGTGGGGTATTAAAAGCTGTTATTAGGGGTTTTATAGCTGTTATTAGGGTTTCCCCAGCATAGTAACCCCAAGGCATATTTGGGACAAACTTCCCTTCACATTTTGTGATGCTCTGTCAGGCCAAAGTGATTGCACAATGGGTAGGTAGGGTACGTGAACCAGATTTCACCCATGGAAGCACGTATGCCCCCTTGATTCCTACCAGGCAGATGCTATGGTGATAGAATATATCACTTGTATCACTTGTCATCTCCTTGCTCATTGATTTGCTTGAGCTGGAGCCAGTAATGTCTCCATTCATCCCTGTCTCGTGCTAATGTAGCTCAATGGCATCTGCTCACTCCAGGAACACAAAGATAGAATATATATAATGTTAAAACTTAGTAAGCACTTTCAAGGCCCGAGAGTTCTGCCCTTAAGTCATATCAGTAGATACTTGCTGAGCTCCTGCTTTGATCTTGGAAAAGTAAGTGCTCAATTCAATGTTAGATATACAATCCCGTTGCGCTTTTCATTATACAGAGATAATATGTTTATTACCACTGTCCTCTACACCACTTTCTTCACACAGATTTCCATTTGTCATCTCAACACCTGTTTGTCTGCAGACCTCTATTTTTTTTTTTGCAGACAAAAATTCCTCCATTAATTTTTGCAGACAAAAATTCCCCCAATTCATTGTTCATTGTGCTTTTTCTTAGATACAGACTTGCTCGTGGAATTTTTCTTTATTCAGTGTTCAGTGACACTCTGTTGCTCTCACGTTAGCATTTAGATTTCTCAACGAAATATAGTAAGCATCTCTTGGATCTGTGGGTTTATATCTCTTTATACCTCCCTTTTATTTTTTTGCCAGCATAGGAACCCCAAGGCATATTTGGGACAAACTTCCCTTGACATTTTATGATGCTCTGTCAGAGCTGTCAGCCACAGGGCCCTTCCAGAGAGTGAGAACATGGCTCTGAGAGACCAATTAAACTCTTTTCAATAATAGACACCAAAAAACCCAAAGGTGATAGGAGCTTAGTAAATACTTAAATATGGTCTAGAGAAAATGCCATGATTTCCTGTTATTGAGAGCCTTGCATTTCTTTTGATCTGGTGGCATAGCTTCTCCACTAGGTGATATTGTCGTTTAATCACTCCATTTGTAAAAAAGTTATCCCAGCTGGCTTTGATTTTTCAGAAATAGGTATCAGCAGACCCCACCCACTATAGATCACAATCCTAATCTCTTTTTGTTGCCCAATTGGGTCTAAGACTAACAGAAACATCGGTTCTATGTTTTGTTTGCAAACTCCCAGCAGGGTGGGGCAGTGTGGGCCATCCTTGGCAATACTCAGGACTTATTCCTGGCTCTGTGCTCAGAGATCACTCTTGGTGGGCTCCAAGGACCCTGGAGATCCAAACCGGGTCAGCTTCATGCAAGGCAAGTGCCCTACAGACTCTAGTATCACTACGGTCCCCCAAACATCTGCCTTTTATTAATTTAGTGGCTTGTTTTCTCAAGATATTCCAGTTGTTTATCATTTGCCTCTAAATTTTTACTCTTCTTGCCCCTTATTTGGAAACCATCTTCTTATCTATACGTCTATAGTTTTAACATGTCTTCTAAAATTCAACTTTTGTTTTCTCTTGAAGGACTTCATTCAATTCCATTGCATCGTGTGCTGCTGTAACTCACACCACCTTTCATATATGTGTTGATTATATTCCGTGACAGAGGAAGTTTCCTAAGTGGGGGACTGTCTATTGATTCATCATTGTACTTAATGCCTAGGACATTCACACAAATGTATGAGTTAGAAGATGAGTCGGAGGGGCCGTACAGTGAGTAAGGCACTTCTGTGTACATGGCTGACCTGACACACCCATATTGTTCTCCAAACCTGCCAGGACTGAGCCCTGAGTACAGCCTGGTGCATCACCAAGACAAAACAAAAGCAAAATTATAAGAGATTTATAAATACTTGAATTAATGACCCTAAGTAAAACTCAGAGAGTCTCTTGCCCGCACGCCTGGCTGTCTTCCCCGGGGCCCCTCGGTGGGCTCCAGCTTCCCTCCTTGCCCCGAGCAGAGCTCCCAAGGCCGAAGACCTCTGGAGCCTAGCCACAGCCATGCTTAAGGCCCCTCTCCACACATTCAGACGAGCCTCATACATGAAGGAACCAGCGGAGGAACCCACGTGTGTGGGACCGGGGGCTGAGACCTCCAAACCTACTCAGATCCGGACTGGGCCTCCTCCGCCCAGATTTCCCATTTTCCAGTAGCTAGGCGGTCACACCCAAGGACTGCCCCCAGTGCTATGTAATCCCATCAATGGCCAACATCCAAAGACTTAAAACCAAGCTCCCGGAAGCGACATCTCACAGCCTACTCCCTCTGGGAGAATCTGGAAAGCTACCGAGAGTTTCCTGCTCACATGGGAGAGCCTCGCAAACTCCCCATGGTGTATTCATATGCCCAAACGTGTAACAATGCTGGGTCTCATTCCCCTGACCCTGAAATAGCCTCCAATGTGGCATCATTGGCAAGGACAAGTAAAGAGAGGCTGCTAAAATCTCAGGGCTAGGACAAATGGAGATGTTACTGAGACTGCTTGAGAAATTCGATGATCAACTGGATGATGATGATGATGATGATGATGATGAAGTAAAACTCACTAAATTCTGCTGCAAGACATTGTATTCTCTGAATTGAATACATAATTAAGGTCCAATAATGAGACTCTGGCTACTGAGAAAAGTCAGAGATCAGTCTTGAGTCAGGTTTGTGGATGCTTCAGGGGACGGGTGGTGGTCTGGATGTGGTCTATACAGACAGATAGGAGCAAAGAGCAAAGAGTTGCAGAAAAGGAGATTTGGGCCCAGCTGCCAAAACTTTATCAAATTGGTGTTTATTGAAATCTGCAGCATTCTTGGTAGGGGAGTGTTTCATCATTCTGTCAGTGTTTTGACAATTAAGGTTTATCTCTCATGTGAATTCTATTTTCGATTGGGTAATGAGGCTTCATCTAATCTTGTCATGCATTAATATGGTGATAGATTAGTAATACCTGCCTTGGAAGAATGAGGAGTTTGAAGAGGGGCCCATTTGTATGCTGCTATAATCCCTTATGCAAAATTTCTTTACTGAATGCACTGGTTCCACAAATTTTTCTGGGTGATGTAGAGATGCCAACTTGAGAAACGTAGTGAAGACTCAAAATCATAGAAACAGAATTAAGATGTCTTTAACCTTTATAGATTTTCCAAGTTGCCTACTAGAAAAATTGTTTTTTTCTTTCCAATTCTGTACTTTTCAGGTTACATAGTGGAGTTTAAGATGTTTTGAAAAATTCAAAACTCGATTACTAAAAGTTAGTGATTTGTTGTGATGATTTCCATAATTGGTTTTCATAATTTACACTGGCCTCTGCATTTAAAAATAAGTAAAAATGTTTATTGTAGTTACTGATTGGATCACACCATATTATCTGTAAACTTAATTACCAAATCTCTGGAACCTAGTAAGAACTTGTTCAAACATAATATTTTTTTAAAAATTTATTGAATCACCATGAAATATTTACAAAGCTTTCATGTTTGAGTTTCAGTCATACAGTGATTGAACACCCATCCCTCCACTAGCATATTTTCCACCACCAATGTGCCCAGTATCCATCCCCCTATCCCAACCCTCCCCCTACCTCTATGGCAGACAATCTCCCCCATACTCTCTCCTTTTGGGCATTATGGTTTGCAGTACAGATACTAAGAGGCTATCACATTTGGTCCTTTATCTACTTTCATCATGCATCTCCCATCCGGAGCAATTCCTCCAGCCATCATTGACTTAATGGTCCCTTCTCTATTCCAGCTGCCTTCTCCCCCAGCTCGGCTCGTGAGGCAGGTTTCCAACCATGGAGCAATATTTCTGGTCCTTGTCTCTACTGTTCTTGGGTGTCAGTCTCATATTATAAGCATAACATTTAAATGGTTCAATTTCCAAACTATTTGAAAGAACTTTGTGTTCCTTTCAAGCTATTCCTTTGTGACTTGTTTATTAAATCTTTTATTGTGTACACACAATAAAACATGGAGGTTAAAACAGTCCATAAATACATGAGTAGGACTTATTTAGATCATGAAATAAAGTAGAGAATAAAACTGAGAAAATAGGAGGAAGCATAATAACCCACAATATCATGTGTAGTATTTTAATTAAGTTTGTGTGTGATTTCATCTCCTTTGTAAACTTTGGTTCCATTCTTAAGGTTTAGATTTTCTTTTTCTCAGTGTAAATTCTAAGAACAGTTGAATTTTATTTATAAAATATACAAATCAAGGTGGTGGTAGTAGCAGACATTTTGGAACTTTTTACGGTACTCCTAAAACAAAGTTCTTGCCATTGTAGTCAGTGGTAAGTAAAGTTAGCAATACAGAACCATTATTTGCGTGGCACTGAGCTAATTGCTCATATTTTCTTACTTATCACCATTATAATTTTATATGAGAAAATTTTCCTCGTTTAATGGATAAGGAAACTGATGAATGGGACCTTCATTGCTTTAGATTTTTCCCTCTTTCGTTAGGTTTGTGCACTTATTTTATTCTTCTGGATGAAAGGAGGCTATTTCAGACTCTGTTTGAAGCAGGTGGCCATTCCCTCCCGAGGACATTTGTTTTGAGTGACAAGGAGCCAAATGGAACAGGTGGGACTCGCTTATTTCTCCTGTGTTCTACAAGGCTGCCCAATCTCAGGCCACCTGCATCCTTGGACAGTTCTGATTAAAGAGCACAGCACCTGGCGCTCCGCAAGGTCACTCCCTGGCGCTGCCTGCCCTGCCCTGGGCACTTGCAGCTTTACGGTCCCTGGACAATCTGTCATCTCTGCTTTGTCCCAGTAACCTTTGGCAACAACAGAAGCAAACAGGTACCTCAAAGCCAAAACTTGGGACTTTTCTTTATTTTTCTGTTAATTGTGGGTCACACCCGGCAGTGTTCAGGGCTTATTCCTGGCTCTATGCTCGGAGATCATGCCTGGAAGTGCTCAGGGGGCATATGTCATGCCGGGGATTGAACCCCAGTTGGCAGTGTGCAAACAAGCACTTTACCCTTGTATTATGACTGATGCCCCAGTTGACTCTTTTTTTTTTAATGTTCTTTTTCAGATTTTATTTTATTTTTTCATTTTTGCTTTTTGGGTCATACCCAGCAATGCATAGGGGTTACTCCTGGCTCTGCATTCAGGAATTACTCCTGGTGGTGCTCAGGGGACCATATGGGATGCTGGGAATTGAACCCAGGTCGGCTGCATGCAAGGCAAATGCCCTACCCACCGTGCTGTCACTCCAGCATCCCCCCCCATCACCAGTTGACTCTTGATTCTTTTTTTATTTTTTAAGGCTGATATCAAATCGGCACCACAGGAAGACATTAGCTCTTTTGAAGGTTCATTTGGAGTCAAGCTCAGTGATGGACGTATTAGAATTCTTGAACGAAATGATTCTTTGTGCTATTTTTACAGAACAGAAATGGGGTTCTGGGATTGACAGATGATAACAATCACTTATGTGGAGTTGTACACATAATAAGTCCAGTTTCTTAATACCCATTGCAAAAACTAGAAGGGAAAAAAAACAAAATATTTATGTAAACTTCTAAGATTCAGGCTTTATATTTTTCATTAGAAAGAGCTTCTCGGGATATTTATGATTCAGAAGTTATGCCCTTGAATAAGGAGTTATTCAAAAGCCAAACTAAAGTGATACATGACCCAGAGGAAAATGACTTTTATCTTCCCAACAAATTTTGATCAGAGGCCCCAGAGATTCGGTAACCTTTGTAAATGTCAACAATACTAAATATAACCGTTCAGAGAAAACTGTAGTAAGAATTGACTGGTGGCAACAATCACTGATTAGTTCCTACGAGTAATTTATTCATTTTTAAGAGATCATATCACTCGTCATAAAATAGTTAAAAATTACTTTTCTGCGATGAGAACTTCAGATATTGTCTCAGCAACCTTTAGTGATTAAATATAGTCTTTTGTAGGGGGGGTGGGGTCGAGGCACCTACCAAGCAGGGCAGAGAAGAGGAGGCCCTGGAAGTGGTACTTAGCTCACCCGCTCAGTATTTCAGTGCTATTCTAGCCCCGTGGTGCTTTGGGTCACAGGGACAACCAGGGACCTTTTAGGTGCCACACTGCTTCGTTAAAGAGAGGTACATGGCAGTGTTTTTGAAGAAACCCTGTTGTACCTCTCACCCTGAGATAATCAATAATGCAAGGAATCCAGATTATTTTCATCACTGGGATTTCATAACCTGCTGTTGTGAACATCTAGGCAGTGTTTTCTTTTAGACATATTTGCTGTCCTCTAAAGTTAGATTATTATGGGTGATGCTAAAACATCATAATTCTGATGCACATGGACCTTCTTTTGCTCTTACAGCACTAGAGAAGTAATAATGGGCAAACTATAGATTTTTTTTTGGCTAATTGTTTAGAAATAGCTCTACTACAGTGTAGAAAGGAGAGTAGAGTCTCACTTAGGATGTCTGAAATGAAGTTCCCATTGTAAAAGACAAATCAGTTTTAATTCTCATAAAAATTTGAGTCTGCTACACAGAAGAAACTTGGAACAGGTTCATTTAACTGGATTTCTTTGTTTTACTTGTACTGACTTCTATTGCAGGTGCAATTTAGACATTTCCTGCTTTTGTACTAAGTGAATCAAAATTCTTAAGACTTATTTTAATAAGCTTTGCATTCTTTGTCTTTGACAGTACAGTGTACTACAGCCGTATAGTTTGATTTCAGAACTAAACACAATAAATCAATAAACGTAAACTGTGGATAATGTCGATACAAATAAACAATGAAACAGCAATGCGGTGCTCCTGAAACAGTGTTCCCTAGACCAGCAGCACTGCAAGAACCCCAGGATTTGCTAGAGACGCAAATTCATGGGCATATCCTAGACTTACTGAACTGGAAACACTTAAGAGTTCAGTAGGTAGAGTTCAGATTCTATTTCGGAAAAAAAAATTGAAAAACCTCTCTGGAAAACCTCTAGTGCCCTATTTATTTTGAGAAACACTGGGCTATAACCTGCCATGATTCTCAGATTCTGTGTTCTATTCCCTGCAAAGAAAACAAACAAAAAAACACATAGGTGGGGGATGGTCCCAAGAATGCCCAAAGGGTCCTGGCATCACTTTGTTGGTATTCAAAGACTCTGACCTGTGGTTCAGTGTTGTGGTTGTGCTGGTAGCACCCAGGAGCTACCAGATCCACACCTGAGGATACTCAGGGTCTGCAGGGATCTACCCAGAGATATGTGGGAGGTCAGTTGGTTCTGGCCATTGAACTTGGATCTGGTGCGTGTACTATAACCCTTAGACTTATCTCCCTAGCCCCAGAGGATTATTTTTTGAGAGTGTTGGAGTATAAGGAAAGGATTTACTCTTCCTGAAATGCTTTGAATGTCTTCTATACCGCTCTCATATATACCGGCCCATGCTGTTTCTTTTTACTTTCATTTGATAGTGCTCTGGGCTTAAGTCCTTGTGGTACTGGGGGCCCATGCTTAGTTCTAGGGGTCAAATCTGAGTTGACCATGTACAAAGCAAGTGCTTACCCACTTTCCTATATCTCTCTAGCCCTGGGTTTTTACTTTTGTCTGTAAAGTGTCACATGTGGAGCTGTTGTAACTACATATTATATACATTTTTCTCCAAAAGTTAAACCAGAATGTATGCAGAGTTAACCAGAACTAAATTGTTGTATGGACAGATGACTAACATCTCAGCATTTTTGAGACTATAGTATTATGGCTTATAGAATTTGAATTGACCCGTTACTAGTAAAGCCAGGTACGTTTCTTATGAAAATGGAGGGCATTTGGCTCTCCCTTGGTGATAGAAGTGCTATAATTTTACACATCCGAAGTCTTAGCATTGTTGTAACTGTAATGTCAGTGAAAATATAACACTTGTTTTGTTTGCTTTTGTGCTTGGTACTGATCACAGATCCTGGCTCTGTGATCAGGAATTGTGCTGGAATCCAACCTGGGTTGGCCATGTGCAAGGTCAAGTGCCCTACATGGCATATGATATATTGTACTGGCCCCAAATAAAACAGTTTTAAGTGATGTTTTTTCAAGGTCGCAGGTCACATCCAGAGCCTCATGTGTCAGGCACCATTCTTTAGCATCAGATCATACCACTGATACATCTTCAAAAGTCTCCCTGAATACCTTTGATTTCTGCCATCTTTTGGTACTCTCAGCTACTTCTAACATGAAAACAGAAGTTTTAACATGATAATGGAAGTTTCTACTGATGATATAAAAGTCAAGCATTCAGTATTATTGAATAATATTAGCTTTATTATTATAATAGAATACAGTGTGACATAAAAGTAAGAGCTTTTGCTAAACTCTGTAAAGCAATACATGCACCTGCCATAAACAGTCTCGATTCATGTTTGGTTTTATTGCCACTTCACTGCACTAGGTGCAATAACATTCACTGTCATCTCTTTAAAAAATTTCCTGGGAGTAAGCAGGAACCGTCCCCTATAAGAGTGCATCTTTATTTTCAAGGAAGACTTAACTAGTATTACATGGTTTAGCAAAGCACTGTAGAAAAGCTACATAGAGTTATTTGTCTGTGATCAATTGTGCAATCAATTTATACAATAGAATACTATCCACATTTACTAACAAAGAAATGGTATAAATGCAGTCATTGCATAGCAGAAAGCAGACTAATAAGAAATACTCACATCTAATGTTCAAATACAGACCCAAAATTAGCCATGAGGCGTTTGGAAGATAAAATGCTCTCAATAAACACATCAGGTTAACACCAAAAAAATAACAAGATAAACAACAACACAGAAGTTAGAGCCATATTGATATCATTTTTCTCTACATGATATCTACACATGAAACCAAAGGATGAAACATTCTTGGTTTAGCCTATCTTCGCTTAGCTCATCAAATTTAGCAGGACCAATCAAACAATAAAGCACATTTAAAAAGAAAAACCAGAGTTTGTTTAGGAAACCACATAGTGCAATTTCCTATATCATTGGATAGCAGCTTTTTGAGAAAAATATTTCAAAATGTAGATACGGATCCCAACTTTCTTATTTGGCTGGTAGGTCTGTATTGTAGTATTGTAAATGTGTTTAGACCATAACCTGTGGGTTCTGGACAGTAATTTCAAATTCTCTGAAACTCTATCAGATGAAAGGAGACTTCAAAAATGCCTTCTGTGTAATTATTTATCTCAAACATCTGGGAAGTAATAAAACAGACTAGAATTTTCATAGGAAGTATTAATGAACCTCTTGTAGTGAAAGCCCTTACATAGTATAGCTACAAATGTATTGCTACGGTATAAATGAAATGTAATAATATTACTTAATAAGAGCTATTTCCTGTACATTTGCATGTATTTTTATATTTACTGCTACATATGGTACAACACTTATTGAAATAGTAGGTATTAGCAAAGAAAGCAACACTATACAGTTGGTTTTCTAGCTCCCACTAATACTTTCCCACTTTCTTTCTATGTTATAAGAGCTTAAAATTGGGAAATGCAGCATGACTTGAGCAGATAGAAACTGATTTACTATTGTACACCAGACTACAGCTTGAAATTGTAAGCTTTTTCTATTTAAGTGGACTTTGTACCCATGTATTTAAGTTCCGTCTGATTCCTATGGGCTGTGCTGTTCTTAAATGCAGCCTTTATGTGTATTTCCTTTGCACTTTTAACAACATTCTAATAGCTAAGAGCGGTGAGTCCTCCACAATATTTTAGGAACATAACTTTAAAAAAAGTAAAAAAATGTACAATCTCATGCTGTATATTTACAGATATAATGTCTATACTCTATTTTTGTTTACTTGCCATAAATTTCAATCTAAAGCTTTTAGTGTATTTTTATATAAAATAATACATTCAACAATTCTAGAACTTGCAAAATATTTTGCCCCTCTAAAAAACATCTTCATAATGAGAATAAAGAAATTAGTGGACCCATGTGCTATCTGCAAAGAGATAGGATAAAAGGAAGAGAATATTTTAAAATCTTTTAACTATGTTTTTATTTTAGGTTTTTTTATTTGCTGTATGTCTGTTAAAATGATTCCTCATGTAGTCTAGTGGTCAAAGTTCAGATGATAGTAAAGTAGCTTATTTAAAGAATTTTTTCTCAACTGAATCAAATGTGTTCTACAGTGAGGAACGGAATCATTTCCTATGAAATGTCCATTAATTTGTAAACGATGTTTAACAGCAAAATGATGCATTAGGCATTTTTGAAAAGAGGAAGAAAGATGATCTTTAGCTTTTTAACAGAAAGGTTAAAGCTATGCATCAGATTTTACAACAAAATTAAAAATATAAGCACACTGCAGTTTGTGCAATAATGACAGATTTAAATCTTCTTTTTTGTTAAACATTTATAATTTATTCTTTTAAACACCTCCACATAAAAATATTTTTAACATATACAGTATATATTTTTTAGAATATCTGGAAATATATATCTACAAGTGACCTGGAATTCCTTCTATTTTCCCTCTCCCTTTCTCACGTCTCGGGCCCTACCTCCCTGGGGGTCCCCTCTGGCTGGTAAGCTCCTTCTGTCGCGGTTTTCCCTCTCGTGTCCCCTCCGCTCAGAATCCTGCCTTTCAGCTGTCTGCTCACCACTGCTCTGCTCTGGACTGCTGGACAGGGGTCTGTTGTTCTTGTGTGAATTATGGAATTAAGGAAACCTTCAAATTCTTTTAAGACAGAGGCAATAAAGCAGAAGGGAATCACTGCACTGAGAACAGAAAGCCATCGCCAGCGCGGAAGACTGAAGAACAGAAAGCGAACACACAGACCTATTGGTGCGGGGTCGGGGCTTTGAGCTGAGGCTCCCGGTTTAAGTAGGTCGCCCAGTAGACCAAGTTAAAGATCCCGAATAGCAGCGGGAACGCTATTCTTGACAGTCGGTCGATTTTGCTGACACTGTTAAAGGTTTTCTTGGGTTCTGGTGGTTTCGTTTCTGGCTTGACTTCTTTGGGTTCTATGGTTGCGCTTTTAGCAATGGTGGCCAAGCCGGGGTCACCCCTCGCCAAATTTGGGGTGTAGCTGGTGGCTGTTGGAGCATACGTGTTGTTTTTCTTAATGAGAGGATCTTTCACTTTCTTTGGCTGTAGGAGACAGTAAAGCATTTTTTTTTTTTTTAAATTTTAGTAAACTGTGGAAAGCAAGGTTGTAAACAGCTGAGCAAGGTGACCTTTACTTTGGAATCCAAACCTGTCTTTTATTTCAAATCTGAGAAATGTAATTTAAGACTATACTGTCGGGATACGTTAAAAGTATAGAAATGTACTTGCAAATGTAAGATAAGCTCTGAGAAATTAATATACAGGGTAGTGATTACGTCTATACTGTATGAGATACTTGAAAGTTAGGAAGGGAGAAAATCTTAATAATTTTCTCATCACAGAAAATAAATGGAAATTATGTGACAGGATGGAAGGGCAGTTAAGCTATGATGATTATCACTTGGCAAAATATAAATCTATTAAATGAGCACACTATACTCTTTAAATTTACACAATGTTTTATGCCCACTATATCTCAATAAAGCTGGAAAAAGTGCAGACATTATTTTTATTAAGCTCCCCTCAACCCCCAAGAAGTGACGTCTACTTTTCCACTTGCCTGGTATGAAATGTGTCTTTGGGCTAACACCCAAGGACAGTAGACACAAGGGCCAGGAGGACTGGTCCAGGGTTGGAAGCCTGTCTCAAGTGCTGGGGGAGAGGGCAATTGGGATAGAGAAGGGATCACTAAGTCAATGACGGTTGGAGGGATGGTTTGGGATGTGTGCTGAAACTAGACAAAGGACCAAACATGATCGCCTCACAGTATCAACATTGCAAACCATCATGCCCAAAAGTAGAGAGAGAAAGAAGGAAAGTGTCTGCCGTAGAGGCTAGGAGTGGGGTGGGGTGGGGGTGACCGGAGGATTAGTGGGGGTGGTGAGAAGTGTACGCTAGTGGAGGGATGGGTGTTGGAACACTGTATGACTGAAACCCAGTCATAAAAGCTTTGTAACGGTATCTCGCGGTGATTCAATTCAAATCAATTAAAAATAACCAAATAAAATTTGTCTTTGACATCCTGTGCTCATGTAGAAGGCTAACTCGAGGAGACTTTATAGTCTTAGGCTTTACCTTGTGGAAACATGTGCCAATACCCTGTGAAGAAGCTGCCATAGACCAGAGGCCTTGGGAAGTGAAAGGCCCGTCAGCAGAAAGCCCTGGACACAGAAGAGAGGCCATCACGGAGCCCTCGGCCCTAGAATTCCCCTCTGGGTGAGCTGCACCCATGGGAGTGAGTCCAGTTCAGGTTAGTGGAAGTACCGTTAGGTATCTGCCTGCCCCGAATATGTAGTGGTTGTGTTAGACCACGAGTTTTGGTTTGCCACCACAAATTATGATTTTATTGTAATTGCGAGCCAATTACAATGGTCTCCTTTCCCTTCTGTTTCAGGTAGACAAGTGACAAACAGGGTTATCCAGGGCATTCTGAATTGAAGTGTTGTTACTCAGTTATTAGTTGTTTGTCCATTTTATCTGTGCCATAATTGGCCACTGCACCATTCCTTGGGATTTCTATCATATAGATATTTCTGAAAAATGTAGTGAAAAACTGTATTTCTGCTGAACTGTGCTAGTGAACAAAGTGAGTTTCATCTTTTGTACACACTAACGCAATAGTTTAAAAAGTTTGGGGCTGGAGTGATAGTACAGCTGGTAGGGTGCTTGCCTTGCAAGCGGTTGACCCGGGTTCAATCCCCAGCATCATCTATGGTCCCCTGAGCCTCTCCAGGAGTGATCCCTGAGCGCAGAGCCAGGAGTGAGCCCTGCACATTGCCAGGTGTGGCCCCCAAATCAAGCCAAACCAAAGCAAAACAAACCAAATGCAAATGTGTTGGACACAGTATCATATTTGAGTCAGATTCTTAGGGTCTAGAACCTGGTTATTGAAAATGTCAAAAAATTACTGCACAGTAACCATGATGAGCAGAGAACTTCACCCACCAAACTTCATTCTCAGAATAATTTATATAGTTATATGAATCAGGATAAAATATGTCTAAGAGGCTAGGTGCTTTTTACAAAGCACAATAGTTAGAAATGTTGAAGTATAAAATTCCATCTAACCATTTGATAGTGAGGGAAGATGTGGCTAAACTCAATAATTATCTTATAAATTTTTAAAAAATTATTACTTCTCTACACCAAGTGGCTATTATAGATCAATAATATGTTTGATATTAATAAAATATAAACAGCCACACTAACTTGTATTGAGATGTCAATTTCTTAAAAGAATTCCAATATTAAAGAATGTGACTTTTATTCTATGGAGGAGAGTTGGGAAAGTTGCTGTAGAGTGTTTCATCTTTTTTTGTTTGTTTGTTTTCCACACTTAGTGGTGCTCAGGGGTTACTTCTGGCTCTGTGTTCAGGGATCACACCTGGCAGTGTTCGAGGGACATGATTAGGGAACTGGAGATCAAACTTGGGTCAGCCACGTGCAAGGCAAGCACCCTACCCACTGTACCGTTTCTCCAGCTCCCCAAACACTAATATTTTTTGCTTAATAGTTTTATACGGTGGAGAATTTTTACATGATGTCTAAGTATTATTAGCCTTAAAGCAGCCTTGTAATTTGGAAAAAATAAAATGTGCATCCTGTCCTTTAGTTCACTGAAACTTGGAGATAAGTGCATTTGGAAGACTCAATTCAGTAAAGGTTAACAGTTATACACACACACACACACACAGAGTATATGCGTGTGTGCACACATAGTAATTTATAGTAAGTCCAGTCATTCCATTTGACAGGTTTAAAAATATGAATGGTGATATTATCACAGGAAATATTAAATTTTTACCTTTTCTGGAACCACGCTTTTGCCATCCCATGCATAACCTCTCTTGGTGAAATAGTTGACTGTGGCAAACTCGATCAGAGCTGAGAATACAAAGGCATAGCACACTGCAATAAACCAGTCCATGGCAGTTGCATAAGCCACTTTAGGGAGGGAATTTCTGGCGCTAATACTTAGAGTTGTCATGGTGAGCACAGTTGTCACTCCTGCAAAGAAAGAAACACAGTGAATGTGCAGGCTCAAGTGACAGAATTTCACCATTGTGTATAAAGGAAGGCTGGCAGTGCCACAGAGGGGTTAGCTTCTGCTCCATGCCCAATTCTGATTTGGGATGGATTAGTTTTAACTGGAGCCCAGTATAGTTTCCAGTTATGATATGGGAATATCAAAAGGGGATCTGCCGTGGATAACACAGTGAACTTCTCTAGCTGAATTTGAATATGGTACCCTGGGAGGAAAAGGAATTAATACTCTTCACTTTGCCCAGGTATTTGAAAAAGAAAGCATAGATCTTTACTGCCAAAAATCTGTAAGAAATACCTCTTTAATATTCTCACATCACTCTTTAATATTCTATCTATGTACCCTACTTTCATAAGACCCAAGCCAGTTGCTTCGTATCACTGATGAATGAATTATGTGAGTATAATAATATATATTATGCTACGATAACAATAATAATAGTTTATTACTGACTAAGTTATCATGAGCTCTTTTGCCTCAGTCCTAGTTTACATATTAACTCTTCTGCAATTACACTATTTTCCTGGTTCTGAAATAACTACTCATTTGGAGAAATTATTAAAACATGCATATGAAGTTTTATATAACTGACTAGGATCATCCAGCACACAGAAGTAACCAAACAAAAAATTGAAGACACTGGATTCAAATGTCCACGATCTTTTTCCTCCTGCCAATGCTTCCTGATAGTTCCCACTCTGTGAAACTCGGCTCTAGGAGTTAAAATTGCCTGTACTGAAATCAGTTTCAAGTCAATCACTTTTAGTTTATTTGGATAAAATTGTGTGAGTAATGTATAAATGATGAGAAAATTAATGTTAATTTGACTAATTTGATTTAACACTAGAGCTAATGTAAAATTAACAAATTAACAGAGTAAACATTCCTGTGAATCCATTTAAATATACATAAAAGACAGCTCATAGTAAACCAGAGCGGAGATGCGCAGGGTGGGAACATCCTGACCTCTGCCACCGCTCCTCTCAGCCTCCTGCTTATTAATTTATTAACGGAAAGGCCTCCGGTAAGCCAATTAATTTCTACAGACCCCAGTTTATGGTTCGAACAGCAGTGACTTGGAACTCACTTTCTCTACCATCTCTATCATTGTTGAAATTCTAAGAGAGAAGAATTTCTGTGCAGTAATTCACAAGATTTGATTTAATTGTTCTTGTATGTGAAAGCATCCTGACGGTGATAAATCATAGCCACAAAAGGTACTGCCGCCCCTCATGTCTAAAACTCTTCCCTGATTCTTTCTTCTGATTAAATTTTAGAGAATTAGCAGGGTTGCACAGCTAGTAGGTGTCAGATTTTTCTAAGCTGTGTTATGCCATTCAGTATCGCCTTATTTTAAATGGATTTCGTGGTAGATGAGCCTTGGGGTTTGTTATTATTTTTCTTTTGTGGTACAAGGGATGAAATCCCGAATCCAGCAGAGCCTTGCACATGCAAAGCAAGTGTCTACCACTGAATTTCATTCCTCATTTGACCTTGATAATTGTTTTAGAAAGTCAGAGGATTGAAAAGAAACAATAAGATTTTTATTAACTCATATTTTTTATACAGATCACGCATCCAATTGTACAGAATAGGTTTACTTTGAAGTTGGAAGGAACTACAAAAAATGGTGAGATTTATCCATTTTATATAATGTAATGAAAAGCACTTTTGCCGTGGATTGTGGAACTTCTTATACTTAGAAATTCCTCTGGTGGTAACTTACTAGGTTAGAATCTAAAAGTTTGAAGACCTTAAACCTTGTAGTTTTGTATGCTGCCTCAGATTATGTTTGTGTTTTTGTTGGTTTCCTTAATAATGCAGAGAACCAAAAGTAGAATTTTGATGACACTTTGAAATCAGTAGTATACAGAAAAGATATGCGCAAATCAGGTTAATCTATTGATAGAATTTATGTGAGTCACCTTTTTCTTACAGTGGTTTTCATCAGTATTCTGAATTTCAGGAAAATACAACAGAATCCAGAAGCTCCTGTAGTACTTCCTTAATCTTTAAGAAGAGCACAGCGCAGCTCTTGAAAACATTTCCCCCTTTTTTCACACCCCACCATGTCTAGGGCTTACTCACCCTTTTGCTCAAGGAACATTCCTGGCTTTACTTAGAGGACCAGATGTGGGACTGGAGATTAAAACTCTTGTCAGCTTCGTGCAGGACAAACACGCTACTCATTGTACTATCTCTCTGGCCCAAATCCCATCTCTCCATTTTAAACTTATCCATCAGGGCCTTGCTTTACATTTGTCCAATTATTCTAGAAGCTCACATGGCAGATCCTGGCAAGCTACTCATGTCGTATTTGATATGCCCAAAACAGTAACAATCGTGGGCTTCATTCCCCTGACCCTGAACTTGACAGGAACGAATGGAGACGTTAACTGGCGCCCGCTGGAGCAAATCCATGAGCATCAGGACAACAGTGATACAGTGATACAATGAATAGCTTAAGGAATATTGACTGGAGACAGACCTGTACAATATATCAATATTAACTTCAATAAATATCCAGAGCAACCTAGTTTTAAATCCCAACTCTAGAATTGCTGATAAACCTTGGCGACACTGCTTCACAGTTCTGAGCTTTTGTGTTTTTAGAATGCTTTCCTCATAAATTAATTTTATTAAGTCTAAATCAGAGGGCTAATATGAGGCTTAAATAAAATGTGGTAAAATATTTAGCAACTATCATTATGCAAAAGGCAAAGTTAAAAATCTATTAATATTGACATCCCCAGCCCTTAAAGATATACTCTTGCTATATGTAGTGAATTCCATATTTTTCAAATTTTGGTTTATATATACAGCTCTCAGAATAATTTTAGTTGATATATTTATGCCAAATCTATCTATATTTAAGCATTTGACAATAGTAGTGTGTGTGTGTGTGTGTGTGTGTGTGTGTGTGTGTGTGTCTTAGGAAGATAGGTCTTATGATTTTTCCTATTTAGAAAGAGAAGAAAACAGCTGATTGAGGATCTATTACGTTTCAAATATGGATTTATTTTAGTTCTTTACTATGCAATTGAAGCTTAGAGATGATTAGTCCTAAAAGTTGGATATTTCTTTTTTTTTAAAGTTGGGTATTTCTGACAGCAAAATTAAATGACCACAGTACCTTGAGAAAAGCAAAAGGCCAAGAAAATGTTTCCCTGAAGTAAAAAACATTTCTGTTTCTTGTATCCTGATGCCTTTTAATAATTTGTTACAAAGTGCAACTTCTTTTTTGTATTTTTTTCTTAAAATGCCCATGACCCTCTCAAGTGTCACATATTTCAGGAGCAGCTGCTGAGTTTAGACTCAAAATAATGAAAACATGTGTACTAAATAAATGGTAAAAGGGTAAAGGCCTTGGAAAATTGTATTTGCTATTTTGTTGAATAGTAGCACTGGAAATATATAATTTTGTTTTTTTGTTCTTTTTTTTTGCTTTTTGGGTCACACCTGGCGATGCACAGGGGTTACTCCTGGCTCTGCACTCAGGAATTACCCCTGGCCGTGCTCAGGGGACCATATGGGATGCTGGGATTCAAACCCGGGTTGGCCGCGTGCAAGGCAAACGCCCTACCCGCTGTGCTATCGCTCCAGCCCCTGGAAATATATAATTTAATACACAAAAGTATTTGCTGTAGCTGAGTTAACGATTTGTAGTTATATTCGCCAAAATGACATGGGTTTGCTCTGACATCAGATTGCTGAAATTTTGAGCATGCATATATATAAAATTAAGGATTCCAAAAATACTTTAAAGAATTTCCAAGTCGAATGGGAGGATTTGGGGAATTGGAGATATAAAATATCCATTTGAGTTTTTTTTTTTTACTTTTATGGCACTGGGATCATTCTGTTAAAGAGTTACTATTTGTGTTCTGACTTTAAAAAATGATATAAAGTGCTCAATTCTTATACAGTGAGAAGAGAGCATTTTGGCATGAATTCAATCTTCAGTTCTAGTAAGTGGTTTCAGCAGTAGTTAATATTCAACCCTAGTTAATAAAAATGCTAAGGAGGGAAATGAAATGCTCATTTACTCTGCAGCTGGAATCATTTTGGATCGTGATTTAGCTGTATTCTTAAGCTGTTGTCAAAGCAAAGATGTAATGGTTTTCAAGCGGGAAGCACCTTGCTAAGTTGAGAAGACACATTTTCTGGGTACTTGCAGAGGAGTCTTGTTTTGTTTTAAGAATAACTGATTTTTCATATCTTGCATATTATTAGTGAAGGGTGCAAACATAAGGAATCACTGCATGTGAGCACTCCTTAGCTTAGATTATCATCTTTTTAAGATTTATGTTGTGTAGTAGGGTCTTAAGCATAGCGAGTGCAGACTTGATATTTCTTGGGAAAACTTTGATCATCAAATCTTTCGTCTATAAATATGTGACTTTTGCTTCCAAGTGAATGATGTTGCCCCTGACAGCTCTATTCCATGTCTTGTCACTGCTGTAGGTGACACTTTGGTGGTGGGACAGTAGCACCCTAAATGACACAGAATCCAGAGATAGTGCCTAGGTCTTACTCCAGGCTCCTGAACCTAGCACCTTCTGATCTTGGCAGGTTACTTAAACTCTCCTTCCATTCTTCCCTTTCTATCTTCTGGAAGTAGGGAGAATATGAGTGCAGGCAATGTATTTTAGTGTTAAATGAGATATAGGCTTATTTCACAGAATAGATGCTGATATTCAAAACAATAATTTATATATTATTAAAAATTTAAGCTCAGCAAAATAATCTTCAGATACTGCTCTATGTTAAAAGTTCATTGCCAGGGCTGGAGTGATAGCACAGCGGGTAGGGCATTTGCCTTGCACGCGGCCAACCCGGGTTCAAATCCCAGCATCCCATATGGTTCCCTGAGCACCACCAGGGGTGATTCCTGAGTGCATGAGCCAGGAGTGACCCCAGTGCATTGCTGGGTGTGACCCAAAAAGCAAAAAAAAAAAAAAGTTCATTGCCTATTCTTTGCCTAGATCAGTAGTAGTAATATTATAGTAGTATAACAGACTTCAGACTTCAAATAAAAATACATTAATGATTCAATCAATGAGTTTATTGAAAGAGAACCTTTGGTTTCTCATTAGAAAAACTACAATTAGGATTGTACACCATGATATGTAAAGAAATAGTTCTTTGTATGAAAACATATAATCTCTAAAATAAATTAGGGGCTAATATATTTTAATCATATTTCCTCTAAGATGTTATTGCCTTTTAATAATTTACCATTAACTAAACTTAAAATATCGAGGGCTTTAAAATCATTTTAATAAAAAAAATTATTAGTATTCAGAAGTGTATACATTAGGGAAATGAGTTATCTCTGTATGATGATTATTAATGTATTAGGGGCCATTAGTGACCTCTCCCTAAGTAAGAAACCTCTGTATTAATGTATGCAGAGATAGTACTGATAGAATGTTTAGAAATCCACTGACATAATTATGTATTCTAAATTTGTAATTTAAGTATTAATGTTTCTAAGTGCACGCTTTAAATCTGGTATCATGTATTTAATGCCTGCTTCATTTCATTTGTCTCCCAAAATAACAAAACAAATGTTTATTAATCCCAACTACTTACATGCACTAAAACAGCTTGCTTTTTCAAGGAAAAAATAATCATAACATAAAGAGAACAGTAATACCTTGATGCACTATTGAACTACCTTCATATATATACACACATACATATAAATTTTTAATTCTACTTGCTAGGTGACTGATACAATACTTTCCTGTAGACCCTGGCCTGAATGTCTTAACTGGCACTCACCAAAGACAGTCCTCGCTGGTACAGACTCTCTATTGAGCCAGAAGGAGACTTGAGAGAGAATAACCGTCATTATGCATGGCAGGTATGTTTGAATAACAAAATAGCCAATCTTCCTCTTCAAGTGAAAATGAGTGGTCATAACAACATACTCTCCTGGAGGGTGGAACAAATAATAAGGGTGATCAGTTTGACCTTGAAAGGGCATTCATTAGTGTTGAAATTTTTCATCAGCAGCAAAACCCAGAACATCACCTTTCTCCCATGACAGCTGATTCCTGTAGAACAATAGTTTTATTTATCAAGAAAAGTAAGACAAAAATTTGAAGCACACCATGACTCTGAAAATGTGATAGAGATTCCTGGAAGGTAGGGATATCCATCGTTATGCCCTAATCCTGGTGCATTAACATCTGAGTTTATATTTAGAGATGGGATGACTGATGGCATATAATAGGATATTGGAAGAGATCAGATCCCCTTTTTGTTCGGTGCGGGAATAATCCAACATGTGTAATGAAACAGCTTTGATTCCAAATCAGGAGAGCAGAATTCTAGCTTCAACCCGTCAAGTCCGCTACTCTCTGACCTTGGGTAACTCAATTAACAGCCTGATCATTAAGACAGTAAGAATGGGACATAATGCAAGGTTTCTCAAAATGTATTGTGAAGGTTTTAAAACATGCCATTCACCATTTTTTAGGTCTTCAGGTCTCAACTAGATGCACCACGAGGCTGGACACTCTATTTCTGACTAGTTTCTGAGCTGTTCCAATTTCTATCCTGGTCTGGAAAAAACTCTATTAACTAGACACTCTCCGTGGTCTTTCTATACTCCAAAGTATTATTTTATTCACAGGCTCAAAGCAATAAACACATCTCCAAAATTACAGCTTTTAACAAATGGATGGTATATTTTTAAATTATATTTCTCAGAAAGTTTGAGATTTATTCACTTTTATTTATTTATTTATTTATTTTGTTTTTTTGGGGGGTCTTATTCCTGGCTCTTATTATTCAGGGATCACTCCAGGCTGTGCTGAGCATATTTTAGTGGTACCAGAGATTGAACCTGGGTTGACCACTTGCAAGGCCCTACCTAGTGTGTTATCTCTCAGTCCTAGCTTATTCTCTTTGAATAGTGGCTAGTTCTCTGTGGATGGGTAGGGGAGAACAGATATGTCCTAAGAAACGGTCCCCTTCATATCCATATTTCTCTTTCTCCTTCCCCATGTATCTTTAGTTCTATATTATCTTTCTGGGCCCTCCTTTTTAGTTTCTCATGCTAAACCATTGATTGTTTTGACCAGAGAGTATTTGTTGAATTCTATGTTTAAGGCATGAATCTTAATCTTTCTTCAAGGTAAATGCCTAAGTATCTGGCACAATTTTATCTTCAGCACCACTCCTCATGTTTTTTCCCCCTTGAGTTTAGCAAAGAATTTTCCTTCTCTCTGCTCCAAGTATCATTTTAAAACAGATTGTTGCCAAAGCTACATCTCCAAGTAACTTAGAAATAGGCAAAATCATGATCTGTATTTCTAAATATTCGACAACTCATGAATTTTAAGTGGCGGCACCAACTAAATACGTCAAAAAAAAAAAAACAAAAACGTGGCAGTAGTTAACCTCTGCCAAAAAATAGAAGAATGACCAACAGCTACTTCCCCACTTAGGTCTATTCTCTTATTTCACTTGCTGCCCATCTGTTCACTCCGGCTACAAGCTGGGACACAACGCTTGTGTTCTGCAGGACTTCAGAACCAGAGATTGAGCAGTCACCGGATCAGGCCAGTTTTCATTCAACCTGTGAAGGGTCTCTCAGCCTGACTCTTATCCCACTGTCACTGCTCTTATTTCTTGATTTCTAGAGCAGGCAATCACTGATACATTTGTGTCTGTTTTTATTATTGATTGCTATTAATTGGAAGAGGTGTGATTCGTTGTCACATCATTTATGATTTTTGTTTCCTTCATAAAAACACCTCATAGTTTTATTACACATATATATCTGTCACACCAAAATAAACACTAATTAAGTCCAGTCTTCCTTTAGCTATAAGGTGACCTTCCATATTCTACACCCTCAGCCTTGTGTGAAAGGGAATGTACTGAGGATTAGAGGCGTTTGATCAAATTAACATTTGTACGCCTCTTTTTTGAAAGTAATGATTTCACTTCTATTTATTTATATATTATATATATAGTTTATGTGACCTAGTAAAGATCATCTGAAGGAAATTATTCAAATTTGAAAAACAAACATGCAGAACACCTATTTTTCCAGAGCTCTGCCCAAATGTAGCCTTGTATGAATACAATCATGTTCTGTTGCAAGCATCCACCGCCCCCCCCCCAAGTAGATTCCATTATTATTCACAGCCACTCATTCACTTTTGCTCTACAAAATGTCATCAGCTCAAAGTAAAAATCCATTTTTCATAGAATGTCACAAGTATGAGTCCCTATCTACATTCCATTATTGTCTTTTGCTGTCCACACTGTGACATTTGGAGAAGTTTCTGCGAACAGCCAACAATATTATTTTGGAGATCAAGTTTTGTTATATTTGTTTTATAAACTGTTTGTTCAGTAATGAGGGAAAAAATCAATTAGGGAAAAAATCAATCTTTTAAAAATCATTTTTTTTAAACTAAAGAAAATTTCAGAACTTTGGGCCAACTTTCGGTATCTGTATTGCAAACAATAATGCCCAAAAACAAACGGGGAGAGAGAGAGAGAGAGAGAGAGAGACTGCCATAGAGGCCGGCTTGGGGGTGGCGGGAGGATATGGGGGTATTGGTGGTGGGAAATGTGCACTGGTGGAGGGATAGGTGTTGGAATATTGTATGACTGAATATCATGAAAGCTTTGTAGCTATCTCATGGTGATTCAATAAAAAAAAATTAAACCTTTTAGCCAAACAAAATGTTTACTTAAAGAAGCAAAAATCAGCATTGTGTTGTGATACTTTTAAAATGAAAGAAAATCTCAACAACAGAAAGCATCAGTGATGTAAATTGGCTTGAAAGAGTATGCCAAGACACCGTGTGTTTATGCACTAAGCATGTCAAATTATTTTTCTCCTATTCAGCTGTCTAGAAGAACTGTAATTCAAATATCCTTGTATATCAGGTAACCCTAAGGAAAACATGCAAATTTGTTGTGACAGTATTTCTGATACATTAGAATGCAAAATTATGGACAGTGGAAGAAAGGAAGTAGAAATTTAATTTTCTTAAGTAGCACTGAAGGTTTTCTTAGACTTGATTTTCTCACCTATTAATTACCTAAGTAAATCATAGGTGTGAAAAAAAATTAATTTTTGGTCCTAGGCATATTTGCAGTGTAAAGATAAAGAGATTAGGCATTGCTTTGCAAAAATTGTAGTGCACATTAATTTCATGTATTGTTCTTTTTCAAGAATTCTAAACTCGCTGTTTCTGCAGATACAATTTAAAATTTTTTTCCCCATGGATTTCTTTGTGTGCAGAGGAGGCAAACCCAGCAACGCTCATGCTCTGTGCTCGGAGATCACTCTTGGCAGTGGTCAGGGAACCAGAGGGAGTTCCATAGGGAGCTCGAGATGGAAGCTGGGTCAGCCACCTGCAAGCAAGTGCCTTCCTGGCTGTCTTATCTCTCTGATCCCTGTAGGTACTAGGTTTTAAAGAGGAGTGAAGCTGGAGGGTTACTGGGAACACTGGTGGTGGAGAATGGGCACCAGTGGAGGGATGGGTACTCAATCATTGTATGATTGAAACGTAATCATGAAAGTTTGTAAGGGTGTAACATTATCTCACGGTGAGTCATTAAAAAATTTTAAAAATTGAATAAAAAAGAGGAGTGAAATGATTGAAAACACTGAGCAACTGATTGGTATTTTCAAGTGTCCTCTCGGGGGCTACAGGGGCCGCTTCCATTAATTTAAGGGTGCTTTTTTGCAAATGTTGTGTTTTTTGACTTCTGTAGTGTGGTTAACCACCCAGGACTCCCAGGGATGTTCAGGACCCGCAGGGCTACTCCAAGTGACTCTTGGAGGACATTGCTGTGACCAGGAACTGAACCAGGGTCAGCTGCACACAAGGCATGCACCCTAACCCCTTCATGACGCTGGTCCTTCTTCATTCTTTTGTTTCATTTGGTTTTGTTCTGGGGCCCCACGCCATGGTGTTCAGGACTTATTTCTGGCTCTGTGCACAGGAATTACTTGGGGCTCCGAGGACCAGATGGGGTGCCAGTGATTAAACCTGGGTTGGCCAAATGCAAGGCAAGCACACTGCCTGCTTTACTATCACTCCATCCCCTCTTTATTCATCATTGAGCTCGAAAAATCATTTTTCTATCAGTCCATTCAGAGAATACTATCTTTAAGAACGTGACTCCCACAACTTCTTTTGATCTAAGGATAAATAATAGTCCTTCACAAAGAAGCAGTTTCACTCATCAAAGACAATCTAACTTTGCTTTGATCAAGTCCGTACAAAGTCATCATTATACTTCTTGGCTATGCTCGGTGATGCTCAGGATTCACTCCTGGCTCTGTGGTCTTGGGTCACTCCTGGTTGGGTTTGGGGAAACATATGTAGCATATGGTGCCAAGGATTGAATCCAGGTCAGCCCATTGGAGGCAAATGCGCTTTCCACTATATTTTCTCTCCAGCCTATGATCATCATATATTTATCAGAGCACTACATATTAATTCATCCTTATTGGTTACTGGTAATGCTACTATTCCTTTGTTCAGTGATTATTTTACTTCTCTGTGTGAGTTTCATTTTTCAAGTTATTTAATTACTGTCATAGTTATTATTATGTGTGGACTAGTGTTTAAAAATTACTTAGGAAGGAAGCATAATTTAGTATAGTAAAAAAGAGATTAGGAACCATACCTGGGAAGTCTAGCTCCAAATTGCCTTTTTTTTCTTTTTGGGTCACACCTAGCGATGCACAAGGGTTACTCCTGGCTCTGCACTCAGGAATCAGCCCTGGCAGTGCTCAGGGGACCATATGGGATGCTGGGAATTGAACCCGGGTCGGCCACGTGCAAGGCAAATTCCCTACCCACTGTGCTATTGCTCCAGCCCCCAAATTGCCTTTTTTATATTCCAGAGCGAAATAGAATCTCTTTATCTAGTGCTTCTTTATGCAGCTCTCTTGTATTTGTGCCATCAATATTATTAGGAGTAATAACTAATATTTATTGCATAATTTGTATGTCAGATACTCTGCTGATAAGTTTGCATGCACTTTTCTCATTTTTAGTTTCAGAAGAGGTCACGTAGTATATCATCTTCCTAGCTCAGTAGCATATGAAAAGGATGGGCAGAGAAATGTCTTGCCAGAGGTCAGTTAAGTGGTGAAACCCAAATTCAGACACTAGCAGAGTCTCCCAAACTAACTTGACCCCCTTCTCAGAAAAAGATTGCTTGGATATCTCCTATACTCTTAGAAATCTACCTTCCTGAAGAAAAAAAAATAGAAAGCACCCCCTCTCCCCTGCCACCATGTAAGTGTGGTCCACACTTTTAAAGTCTGCAGCCTCAGATTGTGCATTTGTCTATTCTTAGTGTGGCTGAGGTACAACTCTGCAGCTAGGTCTGCCTTCAAATCCCAGCCGTATAACTGCCCAGATGTCACTGTCATTGTCACTGTCATCCTGTTGCTCATCCATTTGTTCGAGCGGGCACCAGTAACATCTCTCATTAAGAGACTTATTGTTACTGTTTTTGGCATATCCAAAATGCACGGGTAGCTTGCCAGGCTCTGCCGCACGGGCTCGATACTCTCGGTAGCTTGCCCTACGAGAGGGGCGGAGGAATTGAACACGGGTCAGCCGCATGAAAGGCAAAAGCCCAACCGCTGTGCTATCGCTCCAGCCCTGATGTATCATCTTTAAAAAAGATGATAAACCTCACTGGACCTCAGATGTATTCCATCTATAAGATGGAGACCGTGATGGCTACCAGCATTTGAACAGTGCCCATGCATGCTAACTACATACCTCACTGGCCAATGAACAGCAGGAGGGCATAGATGGCAATGCCACACATCTCTCCTCTCCAGCTTGGAATGTTTAATAAAAATGTTAAATATTTAAATTTTAACACTGAACCAATAAATAATAATTAACTGAATATTCAGTAAATTATTTACTGAATAATTACAGAATAATTACAGATTAGTAATTATACTATAAATTAATACATCAAATGAGTAATTGATTAAATAATAAAATTAATTCAATAAAAATCAAATTAAAATGAGACAGAAATACCGTGTTGAACACATGTTTAAAATAAAATAATTCAACAAATACTTTTTTGTGGGGGGGGGTCACACTCAGCAATGCACAGGGGTTAGTCCTAGCTCTGCTCTCAGGAATTACTCCTGGCAGTGCTCAGGGGCCTATATGGGATGCTGGGATTCAAACCCGGGCTGGCCGAGTGCAAGGCAAACGTCCTTCCTGCTGTGCTATTGCTCCAGCCCCCTCTAAGTCAACAAAGGAATGAATGACAGATTCTTAAACTTGGCCAGGTAAAGAAGTGCACTTCAAATGAATCTTAAAACTTATTTTCTTCTCTATCTGACAGAAGCTTCCAAAAATCGAACTATGCCCCTAGTGTGCGTGTACTTAATTTAACAATCCAATTGCTGAACTGGAGTAATAGTATAGCAGGTAGGGTTTGCCTCTAATCTGACCAACCCAGTTTCAATCCCCGCATCCCATATGGTCTCCCGAGCACCGCCAGGAGTAATTCCTGAGTGCAGAGCCAGGAGGAACCCCTGAGAATCTCCAGGTGTGACCCAAAAAGTTCCTCCCTCCCAAGGAAAAACCCAACCCAGTTGTTCGTTTGAATGTTCCCCCCCCCCACCGGCCCCCGCCTCGTCAATGTCGCTGAAATGATCTAAAGGTATTATGCCCTAGAAGAATCCATTCCTGGAGTGTGTGAATACGTGAGTGGACGATCTCCTACACTTGGTTACAAGCTAACAGGGCAACACTTCTTGCTTTCTAAGAAGTGATCTGAAGTGGGTTCTTTCCTCACAGAGTATTTCAAGGCAGAAGATGCTCTTTATCTAATCTTTCTCAACACATGTGCTCCTTCTGCCATTATTCCTAGTATTCTGTCAGAAACTGGCAGTTAATGGCACTCAATGTCATTTATCTTACTGTTTCCAGGGCTCCACAAGGAGATGTGAAGTACGGTACTGAACACCTCACAAAAGATCTGTGTTTCTTCCCACAGAAATCTATCAAGGTGGTTGGGGATTTTGTTTTGTTTTGTTTTGTTTTACTCATGAGCTAAAGCAGACCCCAAGGAAGGGAAGTTGGTATTTTACCATGGAGCCAAAAATGTGTATTAAGCTGAGCTTCCACACTGGAGAATGAATTCATTCATTATTCCATCATCCTCGTCCTATCCGTTATGAAAATGCATAATCCCATTCATAATGAAAAGAAAAGACTCCTTTTACAGAGAAGCGTGTTATCCTAGCACCAAGTGGCAACTTTTAATAGATCCACTTTCCAGGTTGCAGCCTGCTGGAGGGACTGAGTTGGTCACTGTCTCTTCCCATACCTACAGGCCCTTTTTGGCGATCTTTCCTCGTACTAGAGTGTAAGCCTTAGGAAGAAAGAGGTAAGAATTGCTCTGGTTCATCTACACAATGGAATACTATGTAGCCGTCAGAAAACATGAAGTCATTAAATTTGCATATAAATGGATCAACATGGAAAGTATCATGTTGAGTGAAATGAGTCAGAAAGAAAGAGACAGACATAGAAAGATTGCACTCATATGTGGAATATAATGTAACTGAGAAGTACAAGTTGGCAATGATGCAAATTCTGACAGATATCTCTCCTCATACCTCTTCATCCTCAGCAATGGAAAACAAATTATCTAATGCTTCCTTTTCAGCAGGTCTGACTTTAGGGGAGAGACTCTCCAAACAATAATAGTGAGTTTTGTTGAAATACTGAATGCAATCAAAGTGAAAGTAAGGTGAAATTTATTAGTTACACAGGCGGGGGGGGGGGGGCTAAGGGTGGGGGGGCTAGGGGCGTGGGGGGGTTAGGGGTGTGGGGGTGCGGGGTGGAGCTATACTGGGATTCTTGGTGGTGGAATATGTGCACTGGTGAAGGGATGGGTATTCGAGCATTGTATAACTGAGATTTAAACCTGAAAACTTATTAACTTTCCATATGGTGACTCAATAAAAAATTTAAAATTAAAAAAAAAAAAAGAATTGCTGTCCAAGTCACGTTCAACAGACCCAGCTCCTTAATTACAACATGAGAATGGTGTAGAAAGAGGAATCTGGTGACAGAGTAAGGTCTCCAGCCCTGGGACTTGGAGGGATGGAGGCACTTCTTCCTTTAACCACGCCCTGCAGCTTGAGCCGCTCCATCTCTAGCACTCAGTTCCCCGCAGTCAGATCACTGTTTCCCTGCAGCCTCTCACCTCCAGTCCACGCTGTCCCCAGGTGGATGGCACTGCTCAGCCGTCTGGGGAGGGGCCCATGGAATGCTGGGGGAGGGTGTGGTAGAAGCTTTCAGTGCAATGGGGGCCACTCAAATCACAATCGAGTGATTCAGTTGAAAAGGGAGGGGGGAGGCGCTAGGCTAAATAAATTTGGAACCACTAATCCAATAGCAGATGGATCATTTCTTTTTCTTTTTCTTTTCTTTCTTTCTCTTTTGCTTTTTGAGTCACACCTGGTGATGCACAGGGGTTACTCCTGGCTCTGCACTCAGGAATTAGCCCCTGTCGGTGCTCAGGGGACCATATGGGATGTTGGGAATTGAACCTGGGTCAGCTGCGTGCAAGGCAAACACCTTACCTGCTGTGCTATTTCTCCAGCCCCAGCAAATGGATAATTTCTTGAGGAAACTTTCAGGGCCTCTAATATAAAAGCCCTGAGCCTAGAACAGTGTTTGTTTTTTTTTTAATTTTTAATTTGTATTTGACTACTAATCAATACAGATAAACAGAATATGGGAAGGAAGAGCAGATAACGTTGGGTGCCTTGACAGAGCAGATCTGAGTTTGGTCCTAGGCACCCCCTGAGCCTCGCCGGAAGTGATCCCTGTACACAGAGCCAGGAGTGAGCCCTGAGCACAGATGGGTGTGGCCCCCTTTGAAATGAACAAAAGAAAAGAAAAACCCTGGAGCTGTCCTTTGCGTATTCCAGGCTTGCTGAATTTGTTTATTTCTATTTATTCAAGATTACTAGCTTTTCATCTCTGACCTACCTTAACAGTAATGAGGATAGAGCAGATAGACGGGGTCTCCGACCCTCCCCAAAATGTTCATCACACAACTCACCCACTTTGATAAGCACAACTTGTGTTTGTGTTCCCACAGACTTCCGATTCCATGAGATAAAGAATTCATCCTTATCCACAGCTGACATTTTAGCGGCTGCCACAATATCTAGCTCATAATAATAATGTTCTATTCTTCAAAAGTAAACATGCTTTCTTTTATTTTCCAGCATGATTTTAGATAAGAAAAAAAAATTCAGTATTTTTCATGTGCCGGGATATTTTCAGAACTCTACAAACAATTACAACATATCATGCTAAGCACCTACTCTATAATACTCTGCTTGCTGTGTTACATTATTAAAGTTATATTAAACTTATGTAATGCAAAATTACAGAATTGCCACTGTTAGAAGAGACAGGAGTTTATATTTGGATAAATGACTTTCAGACAGGCAGGACCAGTACTCAGTTCACCTTTTTTCACTGCAAAGACTAGGGCAGAGCTGAGAAAAACGTCTTTTCTATTAAAAAAAATAATTGAAATACTATGGTGACTGTAGATAAGATACTTTAAGCAAACAAAGAAAAAGCCCTTAATTATTGAGCAGATTATCAAAAATCACAAATAATTATATTCACCCAGGTACTCAAATAAATTAGAATAATTAAGTTACCATTAGGAAATCTGAAATCTAAGAAATAAGGTTTAAAGATAGCCACAAAAAGTAATTGTTGAACCCTGTGAAGCCTTAATTAATTGAGCATAATTAAAATATTGGGGGGAAGGATAAGCTTTAGAATCCAATTTTTTCTTTTTTTTTATTTTTGGGTCACACTGGCGATGCACAGGGGTTACTCCTGGCTGTACACTCAGGAATTACTCCTGGCGGTGCTCAGGGGACCATATGGGATGCTAGGAATCAAACCCGGGTTGGCTGCATGCAAGGCAAACGCCCTACCCACTGTGCTATTGGTCCAGCCCCTAGAATCCATATTTTATTTAAACTGTGTCCTATGACCACATTTTATTCATTCACAGAGAGCAATGTGCATAACTAAAATCTTATCTTATTTCTTGAAACAACTTCAGAAGTTTTAAGTTTTTTGGATTCAGCTCTCTACTAGTTTCTGTTCTGGATCTGAGTATGCATTAGCAAAGGAGTTATTAACACTAAGAAATATGATACCCCACCTACTTTTAATCCAGAGATGGCATGATCAGTAAAGTGATTACATTTAGGCAGGTTTTAACTGTGGAAGTATTAGATCGATTTGTAGAAGAAATTGCCTTTTTGGCATTTGATGTTTAATGATTACAGCTACAAATTTACGAAGATTTATTGAATTATGACAATAAATCAAGCCCTAAATGATATGAGATAATAGCATTTATTAAGTTCGTTTTAGTGCCAGGAACTGCGATTAAGCACTTTTCATGGATTTAACGTATCTCTTGCAACAGACCAGTGAGATTATTACACCAACTAGTAGGGTGAAGAGGTTTTTTTGAGGGGCTGAGGGCCACACTCAATGGTGCTCAAGGCTTACTCTTGCTCTGTGCTCAGGGATCATTCCTGGCAGGCTGAGGGTCCATATGGGGAACCAGGGATAGAACCGGGGTCGACTGCTTATAAGGTAAGAGCCCTATCAACTGCACTGTTATTGCTCAGGCCCCTAGAGAGGTATTGTAACCCAAAGATTTTCCTCAAGATTTATATATTTAACCAGTATGCTACACCGTTCTCACAGAACCATTCATTATTTTGCACATGAAGTCACAGAGGCCACAAGTTATGACAAGACAGAGTTCACAGTACTCAGCTCAACCCTTACTAATTTGATGCTCTCTCTCCCTCTCTCTCTTCCCCCCTCTCTCTCCACCCTGCCTCCCTGTCTCACCTTGCTCACTTACTGGGTGAGCTTACTGAAATTTAATGCTCTCATCAAAACTCATTTGCTTCCTTCTCCATATCTCGAGTGACCTAATGACACTTACCGGTACTGGACTGGACAATTCCAGAGTCCACAGTTTGTCCAAGAAGATCATACTGGTTTAGGCGTGATCCATCCTCTGCTACTACCACGGAGCGAGCTGGCTCTCTGGTCCACTCATAAACAACTTCTGCTCTCGTGTAGGCATCTGAAAACAAAGAGTGGCCCATATGCGGTGTGTCAACCTCATATTTTCTATTGGGCTACTTCAGAGGGCAGGTTGGGAAAGAAGAACCCCTTCATGTAGTGAAACTAAAACTAAAATTCCTGATTTACTCTGAATTTTCAACTCATTCTTATGGAAAATAAAGGTTTATAAAGGTCAGGGAACCTTTCTGTGCAGATGATATTGTAATGAACTGAGCAAAGAAGATTTCCTGGGGCCAGAGAGATAGTACAATGGGTGGGGCGCTTGCCTTACAGGATTAAGGCATCTTCTAAGCAACTCCGAGTGTGGCCCCGAATAAAAAACAAAACGAAAAAGATTTCCTGTAAAACAGGCATTGGAATGGTAGGAACAAAACACAGCTAAGTAAATAACTACCTAATTTCAAATAGTTCCAAGCGTGGTCAAGCCAGACACACCAGCAATCAGGTCAAAAATGATGGGTGCGGCTCTACTTCAAGGGAGGAACCTGAAGGGTCAGCAAAGAAGTGACAGAAATGCAGGACTATGACAAATGAGAGAGTTTTCTGGAAGGTTTCTTTCTGTAAGGCCGGCAAAGGCCTGAGCTCTTGGAGGGCAAATAGCACACCAATATTGCTACAGGGAAGAGCACGTGAGATGAAATTTGATAGAGTAGATTCGCCTAAGTCTAGAGTATAAGGGCTCAGCAGGTCATGATAGATATAAAAAAAAAAGAATTTTATTCAATTTCTGGTCTTAAAAATGTCTGATTTTACTTCCATTTATTTAATTTTTAGGGGATCTGGAGGGGGGAGTACACCTGGCTATGCTCAGGGCTTACTCCCAATATTTGTGCTATTTCCTGGGTGTGCTCTGGAGATCATGTGCAGTGCTGGGAATTGAACCCAGATCACCTGTGTGAAGGGCAAGTGCCTTACCGCCCCACCCCCATACTGTCTCTCCAGTCTCAATAGTTTTAGTATTTTTTGTATTTTTTGGTTTGTTTACGGGTCACACCCAGTGGTGCTCAGGACTTGCTCCTGGCTCCGTATTTATAGATCACTCATGGTAGCCTCAGGATGCCAGGGATTGAGCTCAGGCTGGCCATGTGCAAGAAAAGCGCTCTCCCTGCTGTACTATTGTTCTGTCCGCCCCCCCTTTTAAGTATTTTTGATAAAATTATTTACTATGATGAGAGAAGAAAGAAGGGGAGGAGGAGAAGGGAGAGTTAGGTCAAATAAACCATTGTACTTCTCAGTGATTTGACTTTGCCATGTGAATTTTCAATCTAGCTATTCTGCCATGGGAGAGATTAGGTCAGACTCATCCTTCTCTTTTCAATCATGGAGAAGGCTGGGAGAGGAGGAGGAGGTGAATGGAGAAGAAGAGGCATTCCAGACACAACCTCAAGAAATGTAAATATGAATAAAGTAAGTATAAAAATCATATGATCATGCCAAGTGATGCAGAGAAAGCTTTCAACAAATGTCTGCAGCCATTCCTGATAAAAAGCCCTCAACAAAATAGGGGTGGGAGGGACCTTCCTCAAGAGAGTAATGGCCTCTCCACAGCCAGTGTCATCCTTAATGGTGAAAAACTAAGAGTATTCCTTCTGGGATAGGGCATAAATCTGGCTCTACCCCCACTTTTATGCAACATAGGATTAGAAGTCCTAGGAGCAGCAGTCAGAAAAATAAAGAAACCAAAGCAATTCAAATTGGAAAGAAGTCAAACTATCACTACTTGCAGATGGCATGAAAATATATGTAGATTTCCTTAAAGAGTTCACCAAAAAATAAAAAGCTCCTGGAAACAATAAACCAATTCAGCAAAGAGGCAGGCTACAAATTCAATGTAGAGAAACCTGGAGCACTGATATCTGCAATAATGAACTAGAAGAGAAAGAGATCAAAGATTTACTGCATTCAAAATAGGGTCCCATAACATCAAGTACCAAGGGATTAAGCTTAACAAGAGATCTGAGAGAGCCGATATACCTTGAAAATTATCAGTAACTTTAAGAGATAGAAGACCTTAGAAAATGGAAAAAAATATTCCATGTTCATGGATGGGAAGAATAAATATTGTCAAATTATCATCCTGCCTTATTATATAGATTTGATGCAATCACCATCCAAATTTAGATGATATTCTTTAAACATCTTAGAACTGTTAGAGCTGGGACTGACTCCTGGGCATTTTGAGGTATGGCCAAAAAAATAAAATAAAATAAAAAACCCTGATCATTGTAATTATTCCTCATTCAACAAATTATATTAGGTCTTGTGCTACAAAACGCTGAGCAAAATAAATCCTATTCTCATGTTTCATGGTGATTCCAATCTTCAGATAATGCGAATGCTAATAAATAATCCAAAGCAATATTTATTGCTGTGATAAGTGGTATAAGATAAGTAATGCATTTTGAGCAAAAAGACTGGTATAACTGTATGTACATATCGATAAGGTCAGAAAGGGAGTAGCTAGGAGATAACATTTGTGCTGAGATGAAGAGATCAAAGAAGCCAGCCATGTTACAAACCAAGGGAAGGGCAATGCAGGCAAAGTCAAGAGCCTATATAAATGTCTGGAGGTGGAAAGCAGTGGCTCATTTATTTTTCGCTACCTCCGTTTTGTTCTGTGAAACATCATTTTCTATTCACTGTCTATTTCCATCTTCCTAAAATGCCTACAGTTTTCTTCTGGCTTACAATGTGGATACCCTTTGTGGTTTGCATTGGCAAGTTCATATAGCTTTGATTAATGATCTGTGAGTAGATATCTGTTAGGATTTAGGGATTTATATAAAAAATAAAGACTCTGTTTTCTTTCCCCAAATATTTTTCTTTATTTTGAAGCAGATAATGGTGGAGGTTGCATTATGTGACTAGGAAGAAGATGTAAGGGCATCTTAAGAGATCATTCTTGTTGAGTTGCAACACTAATCAGCATTCCCCCAACACGGACTTATCTTTCTACTTTTCATGTGAAAATACAAAGTTTCCTTTTGATTTATTTATTTTTTTAATGTAGGAGTAATGCTATTTGTTCAGCCATTGATTAAGCTGATTGAATTGAACGTGAACTCCACAAACTTTCCTTTTTAAAAGACACTCTCACTACTTAAACATTTTCATGAAAGAGACACTGAATCATTTAATTCAGTGTCCAAATAAGATCACTTTTAAGGCAAAAGGGGTTGCGCATAGTAGCAGCAGGACATTAGCATAAATCAGTCCTGTTCCAGGCCACTATCCTTGCTCTTTCTGACTGTGAGGTTATTTTGTGGGTCAGATGAGGTGATACATATCCAAATGTTTTATATATCACCAGGAAAGCAAAATACAAATAATTTACTATTAGAATGGAGTTGATAACCAGAAGTAAACATATCAATCCAGGACATAGAAAATCCATCACTCTGGGAAAAGACTAAGAGGAAGGAATTATCACCAATCTTGTTTAGCTGACAGTCTTGTTTAGCTTTTATCCTTGGGTTCCAATAGAGTGAGATTTATAAAGAAGGGAAGTTGTCTCTCCACAATTTCTGATGCTAGGAGCCTAAAGGCCCTTTGCTATTTTCCTTGCTTGTGATCTTCCTACACTACCACTATTTTTCCTCTATGAATCATATCTTCACCAAAATAGTTGCTCAGACTGCTTGTCTAGGGGGAACAGAGAGCTTGTTAGGTGGGCCAGGAGTTGACTCAGTGCTCAGACGTAAGTTCCCTGCAGGAAACCAGGAATAACCGTTCTCAGTCACTTCCAGCATGCGTGCTCATGGGAAACAGAAGGGAAACGGGAGCGACCCCAAAGATCCTGATGCTGGGACCCTTTGTTCTCTCTGTCTCCCTAAAGACAAAGACGTGCTGCATCTTTTCAAGCAGCAGAAGCAAAGGAAGCTATGACAGAAGGGATTTATCTATGATACCTTCAAACTGTTAATATGCACACAGATTCTGTGAGCAATCCAAGTGCATCTAGAACTTTTCTAACCCTGTGGTTAACATAAAATCTTTCTGGTTATATCCCTTAGATGTTGGCTTCACTGCATAAGAAATACCTAATTACTGTCTTGGGTCACCTATCCACTACTTCCAGCTGATAGAATTAGTGTCGAATTAGTTGAATTCGTGTTAAGATCAGACAGGTTTCAGTTATTAATTAAAACAACCATGATGATGTTCATTTATTGGAAGGAAGAGTATCTGTATTCCAGTTGTTTTTCTCTGAATACTGTTGCGTACAAATAACCTTTCCCTACTAAACAGTTATATGAACGCTTTCTAGGCCAGCAGAAAGAGAGCCCTCTCATCCCGAAATAGCACTTACAAGTGAAGTTGAATATTATTTCTTATGAAAAGCAATTGCAGTCAATATCTTTTTTAAAATTTCTGTTCTTTGTCATCGCTCTAACAGACACAACTAATTGGAGATCTCCAGCTTAAAATGTTAAGAGTTCTATAATAAAAAATAAAACAAATATACTCACAGCTTCCAAACTTCAGTGGACAGGCATGGGCATCCATAGGAAAGTCCTCGAGATGCATTGGGCACTCAGCTCTCACTGTCAGCCTTATCAATGGAAACAGAGGACACAAACAAGACCCCCACAGATTAGATTACTCCAGTTGTTATTAATGTCAAACTAGATTCGCAAAGCATGGAGACAGGTACACTGTAGCATTAGCCTGAGCTGTTGAAAATCAAACAGCGATGACAGTCATTGGATTCTATCCATCTTTTAATTATTAAAAAAGTACACGTCACACAAATTTTGGATAGTATAATGGCCAAGAAGAGATTGGACAGTTCTTGGGTGGGGAGTCCTTACCAGGGGTACAGCAAGGTGCATCCTTACCTCATGGTGTACAGCAAGGTCCCGTCCTCTGTGATCCGCAGGAGTTTGTTGGGCATAGTCATGTTGTGAGCCACAGACTTCTTTCCATTATGGAAAAAGGTGTCCGGAGTCCAGATTTTACTTGCCATCAGGTTATTCAACCGTAGAACTGTCATGGGTCCTTTAAATTTTAACCTTTCGTCCTTCCAGCTTTGACGGAAAAATACATCTATTGTATATTCCTAGGTAATTTTGAAAAATGGCAGAGTTCACTGTATTGTATTTTGCAATGCAAATACCTTCCACAGAAAATGCATACACATTGTTTGGCCACTGTAAATGCAAATACGGACTAGGTGATGTTTCAGAAGGAAATTCATAGTAGCCAGTACACATAGGTGTCAGGTGAATCACCACGTGATACAATCATTAAAAAATATGAAAACCCCTGAAATATTTCTTGGTCAGGAATGTTCTGCAATTATCTCCAGAGATCTGTGGAAGGAAAAATCTCATAATAATCCCAACCCTGTTCCACCACAGAATTTTAAGAGATGGAGTACATTAAAATAGATAAGTCAGGTTACAAGGTTTTTCATGCAGGAAAATATTCAAACTAAATCCTTGCATTATAAAGACAAAATGTTGTGTTTTGAAGACCCTCTCACAGTCTCTGCAATGGAGCATCTATCTAGTGCCAAGGCATTCATGCTTCTTAGGTGGGTGATAAAATCTCATCTTTTTTCCTGAATAATTTTTTTCATAGTATCTGAACTTTTAACCATATGAAAAGTAGAATATGAAAATAAGAAATCAATTTCACTAGCAATTTGGATCTGTTAGAGAATGCAAGTGTGTGTTTGTTAGTATGTATGTGTAAAGGACACATGAGAAATGTGTGAAGCTCATCACCATTCACAGCCAGGGAATCTATTTATTTGAATAAACACAGTATTCCTTATGGCAATACCCAAAGACAAACATCTGCTAATCTGAAAGCAAGCAAGGCAGCTTACCAGCTCCTAAAATTGAAAGGGTAATATCCATCTTCCTTGCAGTGCTGGCTAGACTCACACTAAATTTAGAACCCAGTGGTTTGAAATAAATATGACCACTTTCTCCATTAACTTTAGTCTTCTCCAAACTGGATGGAAGACTAACTTAAAAACGCCATGCACATTTTTACTTCCTAACCCTAATGCCTATTGCAGCAGAGAACTAGTATTTTAAAATCCTAATGCATATTGCCTTTAAGACATGCAAAATAAGTAATGTTTAATTCTAAGCATTTTGTACATGAGTTTCCCTATTTCCGAAGGATTCAGATTCCGTAAACACTGCATGAATGTTCTCTCATTCATCCTGGCATGTCCCTGCATGCATTTGACCTTGCACTTCATACCAAATAGCTAACAATTACTAGTAGATTATTTAAGAGATTTATTATAATCTTGGGTAGATTATTTAAGTGCTTAATAGATATTAAGCATCAGAAATACTGCTAGCAAAACTGACTGAGATAGAAATAAGGAGTTTTAACTTGATCAGTGTCTCTTGGAGTTAAGTTACCTTGCTTGTTGGTCAGTTTTTACCTGCATCTGCCAGTTTCAGATGAAAGTGCATTAGGCTCTGGCTATGTGGCACAGGAGTTCACTCACTAAGAAACATTTGCTAAGCATCTTTTGAATTCAGCAGAGGGAGAAACTGTTTGGAATTGGATACCCTATGAAAAACCCATAGAGGAGTGGAGTGGGCATAGAACGGTATTTTGCATGAGGAGAGAAAGCAGGGTGGTTGTCTGTGAATACTGTCACTGTCACTGTCATCCCCTTGCTCATCGATTTTGCTTCAGTGGGCACCAGTAATGTCTCCATTGTGAGACTTGTTACTGTTTTTGGCATATCGAACACGCCATGGGTAGCTTGCCAGGCTCTACCGTGCGGGTGAGATACTCTTAGTAGTTTGCCGGGCTCTCCGAGAGGGGTGGAAGAATCCAACCTGGGTTGGCCATGTGCAAGGGAAATGCCCTACCCGCTGTGCTATTGCTCTAGTGAATAAGGTCAGGAAGTAATAAATACAGATTTTTGACCTCCTGCACTCCATATGGTCCCCCTAGTAAGTTGGGTATAGCCTACAAACCACAATAATAATAATAATAATAATAATAATAATAATAATAATGACAATAATAGTACAGACTAGCTTGCCATGGAAGCAAAGTAGATGGATTTGCTCTGGAGTGTGACGTTCTCTTCTCAGCATGGGAGACAGAAGAGTAAGATAGGGATACTGTTTCTGCACCTCAGCAGTCAGCCACATAGACTCCACAATCTCTATTCAGCTAAACTACCGCACCTTGGTTAGCTCTAGTTAATGGCCACTCCTAGATCAAGGTTCCCAAGATGTCTAAACGGATATGCTGCCACACATCGAAAAATGCTGTTTATATATATTGCTTGCTCCAAGGACATCACCTTGTCCCCAAGGTCATAGTCTATTATACCAAGATGGGGTGAACCCCTCCCTCAGGAAGCTGGAGGGAGACTGGAGAGGAAAGGACCATCACGTATGGTTACCTGTAAGAAGTGCTGAATGACCGTAGGTGGATCTCTTCCTTTTCTAAGCCCCAATTTCCTATTTTATTAAGTCTCCACTGTTAGGAAAACAGTCTTTTTCTTTCCTTCCTTCCTTCCTTCCTTCCTTCCTTCCTTCCTTCCTTCCTTCCTTCCTTCCTTCCTTCCTTCCTTCCTTCTTTCTTTTTTTCTTTCTCTCTTTCTCTCTTTCTCTCTTTCTCTCTTTCTTCCCTCCCTCCCTCCCTCCCTCCCTCCCTCCCTCCCTCCCTCCCTCCTTCCTTCCTTCCTTCCTTCCTTCCTTCCTTCTCTCTCTTTCTTTTGAGAAAGGAATTAAAATAAGCGAACAGCTTGTGATAATGTAACATAATAAGCTCTTGGGAAGTGTAAGAAATGATTATTTACTTTCTACTCAAGTTATTGTAAATTTATAGTAGGTTCCTATGTGATTGGGAATCCCCAAAGGCTATTTCTTTGGAAAGTGGACCTGAGGCCAATGAGAAACTTTTCGTAACTCAGGAAGACAGAAACGAGGCACCAGGGGGGACCCCCCAAAAGACTCTTCTCAAGCAGTAGGAAACACTGAGAGAATTTGTTCAAGGGGAAGCCTGGGGTCCGGCCTCCAGGAGACAAGACGAAAGTCTCTCCGAGTTAGCCTGTCAGTTACACGGGGCCTTGGAGAAAGTCAGCTTTATTCTGAATACGGGACAAAACATCCGTTCTGGTTCTAAATAAATATTGTATTGAAGTGTTTCCACTGCACCATTGATTACCATCTGTGTGTGCTTTGACTTAATACATTTTAAGCACTACGGAAAACAGCGCTCAATGATTGAGCTGCCTGGATATTTCTGTCAGAACCCAGTGCCCTGGGAATGTGCTGTTGGATTGCCAATTAACGGTTTTTAAAATAAAGCTAAGGAGTTGTCCTAATTTTGTTTTCTATTCCAGATGAAGTCAGATGCTCTGGGAGTTACAAACTCTCTCGGGATGGACAGCCCGTGTTCAAGTTGCTACACTTAGCAAGCTGGGTCACTTTCCTCCTGGAGATCGTGCACATAATAAAAATACTTAGCTGAAACGTTTGACAGAAGGATTAGAGGATCTAAGATCTATGAACCCCTTAGCATGGTTCTTAACGCATAAAAACAAGCATTCAACGATTCTCTCATACTCTTATTTGGGGAGGCAGAAACAGGAGTGATTTCATTTGATGGATAAAGTTAGAAGCAGAGATCAGTCTTGCCAATCTTACCCTTTCCCTCTTTTTTGTTTTCAGCATTTTCTGATCATTAAGGGGCACATTCTCCTGTATTTTTCCATCTTAGAAATTTTAAATGGACAGTCTAAATCCAAGCACAGAGACCAACGCTCCATGTCGACTAGGGGATTTAATTTTGATGTTTACACTCTGAACAGCTAGTAGGGATGTGAACCACCTTCTGAAGTGTCATAACTAATAGTAATAAAAATTGACATTCTAATTTCCATCTGCCTAGCTCTGTTGTCTTATCTTTCAAAAGGATTCAGACCTTGAGTCCCATGGATCTTACTTTATTTTCTGGGGATTCTCGACTCAAGCAATGCTCAGCGGATCCCGAGATTCTCAGCCCAGCCATGCAGGCTGGACAGTTCCTTGCATGGCCCCGAGTGTGATGCTGTGCTGATCTAGCCCTGCAGTGCAGGAGGGTTACACTGCACTGTAAGTGTAACAGTTCAGGAGGGTTAACTAGGGTTACACTTGGCCATGCTCAGGGGACCATGCAGTGCTGGGAACTGAACTCAGGGCCTAGGAAACACAAGACAGGTACTCTACTCCTGGCACTATCTTCCTAGCCTGGCTCTTAAATTTTGGTTTACTTAGTGGCTGGGCTGGAGCAATAGCACCGTGGGTAGGGCATTTGCCTTGCACTCGGCCGACCAGGATTCGATTCCTCCGACCCTCTCAGAGAGCCCAGCAAGCTACCGAGAGTATCCTGCCCGCACGGCAGAGCCTGGCAAGCTACCCGTAGCGTATTCGATATGCCAAAAACAGTAACACAAAGTTTCACAATGGAGACGTTACTGGTGCGCGCTCGAGCAAATCGATGACCAATGGGACAACAGTGTGACAGTGCTACAGTGCTACTTTGTGCCCATACACTGTGGTTCTCCTCACTCTGTGCTCAGAGATTACTCCTGGTAGAGCTCAGGGGACCATATGTTGGTGCCAGGGATTGAACGGGGATCACCAAATGCAAGGCAAGTGCCTTAAGCTCTGTACTAGCTTTCTGGCCCCCAGGTCTTAATTTTTTTCTATTTAAATAATATAAACCTTTTAAACATCACTGAATAATAATCCAGCTCTTATTATAACCCAGGAAAGCACCCATACTGTGAAGGATGTGAAATGAATACTTTTTTAGTTTTGGAGTCAATTTAGGAAAATAAGATATAAATATGAGAAATAACTCTACAAGGAAGTACTACATGTGACGCCATAGTTGGACTGTATTTAATAGTCAATAAGTTGATTATAATGCAGAAAGGGAAGGTCAGTTTGTTACTGTATTCATGAAAAAATGCTTTCATGAAACATTTGGGTTTTTATTTGGGCCTTTGTAGAAATATAGGCTTTACATGTGTGCAAATAGAAATTTTCATAAAAGGTATATAGCAAGATAAGGGATTTAGAGGTAGAATAATAATAGTTTTTATTTATGGAGAACTACCCATGGATACCTTATTTACATATCTAATTTAAAATTCATTAGATGAATGAATCGCTATAATACTGTAAACATTTTAGTGAGTTTCAGGCTCAAGGGTGTTTTTGTTTATTTCTTTTTATTTGGGTTTTGTTAGGAACTACACTCAGTAATGCTCAGGGATCTTATGGCTCAAGGAGCACTTGCTCAGGGGGTTATATGCTCTGCCAAGGATCAAACTTCAAATGGCCACATGCAGGGCAAGTGCCTCTACCACTGTACTAGCTCATGGTTCATTTTACAGATTTAAGTGATGTGCTTAGGGTCATGCTTGCTGTTGGTTATGAGGTGAGACTTCATCTAACCTGAATCTAGAGCCTATCCTCTGTAACCTACACCCCCATTTGCCTTTGGAGAGCAAGACTTCTCAATGACTAAATAGTTGACACTTGAACCAAGTGAGCAAGGATGCTAATATCATTTAGGGATACACATGGAGGAGTCTGAATTTGCTACCATACCTGATTGGGATATGTTAAATTTCCTTACTAGTCACAGGAGAGAACAGTGTTGTAGAAGACTGGGTTGAAACTGAGGTAGGTTCTCAGAGTACAGTAAAGTTAGCAAAATCAGCCAGCAAAAGATATTCTCTCACATCATATTTCTATAGTCTGCAGACTCATGGGAATGATGAAACTCGCTGCCAAAAGTCCACAATGATGGCTGGCTTTTATATCATTATTCTTTGCATAATGATAATGGCTGGCATCTGTTGAGTGATGCTCTGTGCCATGAGTGTTAAGTATTAATTCATTTAATATTTCATTTTTATATATTAATTCATTAAATATTTACAATATCCCCATGAGATGTTGTTATAACTCATCATCTTAAACAGGAAGAAACTGAGTGAACTTCCTTGAGAATATACCCTTATCAAAAAAGGAGATGGAATTATAAGCCAAATATTCTCATTCAGAAATTCTGTATTCTTCCCTATCATGCTGCTGTCTCATATGCTTCACTGATTCTAATTTTCAGAGTTAGTACATTTAATAACTTGGCTTAAGATCTAAAATATCTAATTATCACTTGAGTGAGCATTCCCCAATCTTGAATTCACAGAGTTACTAGTTCTGTAGAATGCCTACATATCATAGAAAGGAAGGGGTTTTGAAAAAATATGATTAAAAAAACCAATAGATTAAATGTAATTCAGCTGCTTAGGACTTCTCAGAGTTCTTACGCTGCTGAGATAGGCACACTGCATTTTCACACTTTAGGAAATACATATGTATGTATAAGACATAAAAATATAGTCAAGCCATTTCAAATTTCTCTCAATATTATTTTTAATAACTTGTATTCTTAAGTGCTCTGTATTACAATGAAATTAGAGGGCTTTGTGATAATGTGTGTTAAAAATTTTTAAAAAGATTTAATGACTATATTCTTGATATATTCATAATTTACGAATATATAAATATTCATAAATTTATATGATATATGAATCGTACAAATTGACCAGACCTTTTTATGATATTTTGCCAATATAGAAGCTTGGTGTGTATAAGTTCAGAAATACTATATAATATATTCAGAGAAGCATTGGTTTCCCAGTTCTTACCAGAAAAAAGAAAGTCATATTAATTTTAGTTGACTTGAAAAAGGAAGTATGTATTTCTTTCTTATTCTTGGTAACAATTTCACTTTTTCAGTTGTTCAGTATATCCCAATAGTGTATTTTAACTACCTATTCTTTTTTTTTTTTCTTTTTGTGTCACACCCTGCAATGCTCAGGGGTTACTCCTGGCTTTGCATGCAGGAATTACTCCCTGGCGGTGCTTGGGGGACCATATGGGATGCTGGGAATCGAACCTGGGTCAGTCACATGAGAGGGAAATGCCCTACCCACTGTGCTCTCTCTCCCGGCTCCTAACTATCTATTCTAATTCTAGTCTGTTTTTACATTCATTTTACTTCTTAAGGCAGAAATAATTCAGAAATCGCTACACTTATAACTATCCTGTAAAAATTCTGACTGCCCCCAAAGCTGGCATCCTCGAATCAACATGTTTTCCAAACTAATATATAAGGTAACTTGCCCTATTTGGCTTACAGACATAAACCAAGGCAAACCAATCATTTCACAGATGGCAAATAAAGACTTCTGTGGCCTTAAACAGGTCTGATACCAGGAGTAAATAGGTACTTTTTTTTGTCCTACAAATATTGCATGTATGTCACATATGTACATATGAGACACAAAAATATAGTCAAGCCATTTCAAATTACTCTCAATACTATTCTCTATATTTTTTCATTCAAAAAGCAAGTCAACAAAACAACCCATGAAAACCAGAAAGAAACCCATTGTCACTTACCATATCGTGGTCTGATACAGGTCCGAAACTGGTGACGAAGATGTCAGTCTTGACTTCAGTTACGCGCTCTGATGAAGCAGGAAATTGGGACAGTGAATGTCTCCCAGCAACCCTTATTAGATCTCACCACCACAGACTCACCCAAATGGGAAATTTATTGGCTTTGATTAGCTATTTCTAAAATTGGTCCACTGTGTAGTCCTGATAATTGACTGCTTACACACGATATTTCACAGTTAATATTTTTCAGTGGAAAAGTGGGCCCCGACATGCCACCTTGGGAAGCAGAGACTTTAAGGAGAAATCTGCTGCTGCCTAATAAGTTTTTCAAGAATGGATACGCTTCCCTAAATTATACTAAGATATTTCACATTGTTATAAAAATATGTTAACATATGGGTATGATTTAAGCTTAAATATTCTTGCACAATTTGTTGGGTCCTGCTGGTATTTAGGCCACTCTCGGGAAGTTTCGAGTGGATGGTAGCCGACTTCATTAACTCTTTAAGGACTCTTGGGCATATTTTATAAATGATTGCGTTCTTGTATTGAATCATAAATGAATTATTTGCACAACTCCCTAGGAAAAATCTGGCAACTTGTATAAATATCTTCAATTTTGAGGATGAGGAAAACACACTATGGTACAGAAAAAAAATCTCACTTAATAGGTTCCATTTCAAGTTCAGCACGATTTTATTTTATAGGTCTCTGAGGCATATATATCAACTAATAAAACATATTTGTTGTAGTTTGGCGACAACCCAGTATGGACGTTTTTAAAGAAATAATGCCTCATACAAAACTGGAAAATAAAATACTTTTGCAGAAAACTAGAAGAATTATCTTGCAGAAAAAGAAATAAGTTGCTAAACAACTAAGAACAGAAAGAGAACTTTGTAAATTTAACTTTCTCTCTAAGTAATAATATTTCAGAATTAAAAGCAATTGGACTCACTTGTCAGGACTTCTGTATTTCTGAATTAGGACATTTATTTTTTTTTGGTTTTTGGGTCACACCCGGCAATGCACAGGGGTTACTCCTGGCTCTGCACTCAGGAGTTACCCCTGGCGGTGCCCAGGGGACCATATGGGATGCTGGGAATCGAACCCGGGTCGGCCACGTGCAAGGCAAACACCCTCCCCGCTGTGCTATTGCTCCAGCCCCTGAATTAGGACATTTAAAAGAAAACCCAACAGAGTTTCTTTCACCATTTTAATATAAGCATTTGAATTGTAAAAAGTTAATCAGTTCAGTACAAATTTTTCTCAAAAGTCCATGTTATACATGACACAAAGTGAATACCTCAGATGATAAAATAATCTGAAAGCAAGGGTATGTCTTTCAGACCTAATATAATTATTTGTTGGATTTTCCTTTCTTTTGGGGGAGGAAAAGCCCTATTGACTTGAAATGCTTAAATAAGTCCCTTGACATAGAAATTATCTGGGTTTTCCTTACAAACTTTAAAACAAAGGACATAATTCGAAACATGTGAGACAGTTGTACTTTAAAACTCCTTTTCAGCACAGACTAACATTCTGCAGATTCTGTCTTCGCCATTCATCTCTTCCACTGTCCCCATTCTTACCCTTTCCATCAGTCATTTGCCTAAAATATACATTGATCACACTCTTTCCATAAATATTTTTACTAAACTTTTTCATAGTTTAAATAACTTATTTCATTTTGCTTGGGGAAGGTGGGTGGGAATTGGACCATACCCAGTGATGCTCACGGCTTCCTGCTGGTGCTGTACTCTGGGCTCACTCCACACAGTGCTCAAACCAGATGCGCTGTGCGTGTCTAAACCAGGGTTGACTGCATGAAAGGCAAGTTCCTTAAACAGTGTATTGTCTCTCTGGCCAAAAACAGCTGTTATTTTTTAAGACTCCATCCAAAGATGCGCTTTATCTTATTAATAGGGTTCGTATCTGTGCTGCTTCTTTCACCATTTCCCTTTATCCATCAAGGAAAGATAGACCACTTCGTTTTTCTTTGATTTATTAAATGTGCACTGGTTGTCATAAAATACAGCAATCTGATACATTTTACTCATCTGTAATGTGGAGGAAAGCAAAACAAGGGAACAGGTAACAGCTGCTGATGGCAAGCTCTGGGTACCGGAGTACAAACTGAGAACATCAGATTGGGGGGCGGGAAGTAGCTGGACCGGATGGGACATGACTGTGACGGTGGGGATCTTAGGGACTTCGGTAGTGGTGAGTAGATACTAACACTGTATATGTCAAACTACTGCAAACATACTATATTAACTATAATATTTTCAAACTACAAAATAAAGGATAGCAATTAGGTATATTTCCATCGTTAATTCCTTGGTACTTGGTGATGTTCTTGAAACTATTTTATTACCTTTTGATAAGTGTCTTACAATTAAAAACATCTTAAATATGATGATCAAAGAGTATTCTAGATTTTCTTTGTAAATAAATCTTAAAGTAGTCAGACCATCCTATTATTTCTATTTTTCCAATTGGCTGATGCAATCTCATGCTGTTTCTAAGATGAAGTTTTGGGTTTCTCCAAATTTTACATGAAATAATATATGGTGATGATTTTATGGAATTAAGTGCCATCTCTGGAATGAATTGTTTTTTTTGTTCATATTTTTTATTTTTATAACAGAGAGATCTCATTAAATGCATGATAGTTGTAAACTGTGTGCCAACCCCTATCTGCATACTTGCAAATTCTGGGAAGTATGTTAGAAATTAAGGACGGTTCTCAGTGTCATATATTCCTTGGGTTTGGGGAAAATATAATTTCTCTACTATAATGTAACTTTCCAAAGATTCAAAATTTATAAAAATTGACCTTACACGTGTTTTCTGAGGCAGCATCTATTGTGTAGCAATTATCTAGCATGACAAAGTACTCTGAAGAATTGAGATACCTGCTTTCAAAATAAAAGAGCTCCTTTACTTTCCATTTTTAGATTTTTGGTAGATGACTGTGTTATATAAGCAACAAATTAAAAGGTCAGAATGCCTATTTATAGATTACTGCATCAATCAATTAGAATATGCAACATGGTTACATTTATATATGTTTATTGTTACATACTAGATTAACTGTGTCATAGAGATGAAGCATGCATGGAAAGTAGTCCACATAAATGGTGATAACCACATTTTAAAAGTCAAATTCTAGGGCCAGAGAGATAAGTACAATGGTTCAGGTGCTTGCCTTGCACGTGCCCAAATCTGGTTCGATCCCTGATGTCCCAGATAGTCCCCTGACTACCGCCAGGATCAATTCCTACGTGCAGAGCCAGGAGTAGTCCTTGAACATTGCTGGGCATGTCCCCAAACTTTCCACCCTTTCTCCTCAAAAAAAAAAGCTCAGGGGCTGGAGAGATAGCACAGCGGGTAGGGCGTTTGCCTTGCACGCGGCCGACCCGGGTTCGAATCCCAGCATCCCATATGGTCCCCTGAGCACGGCCAGGGGTAATTCCTGAGTGCAGAGCCAGGAGTAACCCCTGTGCATCGCCAGGTGTGACCCCAAAAAGCAAAAAACAAAGCTCAGGTTCTCTACTCTTTCATCGATCCTTTCTATGAAATATACTTACTACACCAGCTCATCATCTTCAAATGCTTGATCTGATTTCCTACTAGCCCCTCACGTGTACAGTTCCTCAGACTCGCCGCTACGTACTAGCTGAAGCAACTTGACTGAAAGCCCCATCTCGTGAGTCCCTCCAGCATCTCCTCTCCATGACCCACTCGTCCGAGTCTTAGAGGTTCTCAGTTTTCACTCTGTCTATCCACTTTTCTTCCTAATCGATTCACAAACCCTCAGTGTTTGGGGGAAGTAAGGGCTGCAGGGACTACTACTAACTGCAAGAGATAAGGTCGGTGTCAGAAGGGGAAGGAGGAGCAGAGTCGAGTGAAATCCTGAATTTCAGCCCCCTAATAACTTGGGGGCTTAAACTAATCCAAAGAAGACTGTCAGTTTTTCTACGAACCCTTATGATATACTCAAGCATTTTTCCTGATTGTGATTAGTTGTAATTAGTGATCAGTGGGACACAAAGTTGCCTCTGTTGCCAAGCCCCACCTACTATATATGCCTCTTCAAGATTCCTCATGGATATTTGCATGATATTCATGTTTTAAGTGAGTTTATCCCAGGTTTCCTAAACTTTTTTTTGCAAATGCCATTTTATACACCCCTCAAAAAAAACTCCATAACAACAGCAATAACAAAACTCCAAAAATCCCTGAAACTTCATAGTAAAGATCAGACTTGAAGGTAACAAGGCATGAAAGGGGATGTATGGAAGGAAACTAAGGACAGATTTCCTTGGAAATAAGAACAAGGGCTCTGAGGTACATCATAACTGTCACTAAGCCTGCTGTACAAGGTAAAGCAAAGCTAAGAAGAGGGTCATTTCTAAGAGTTATCATCATCATCATCATCATCATCATCATCATCATCATCATCATCATCATCATCATCATCATCCTCCCGTTGACCATGGAATTTCTCGAGCGATCTCAGTAACGTCTCCATTCGCCCTAGCCCTGAGATTTTAGAAACCTCTCTTTATTTGTCCTTTCCAATGGTGCCGCATTGGAGGCTCTTTCAGGGTCAGGGGAACGAGACCCATCATTGTTACTGGTTTTGGCATACAAATATTCCATGGGGAGTTTGCAAGGCTCTCCCATGGGGTCAGAAAACTCTCGGTAGCTTGCCAGGTTCTCCCAGAGGGAGAATTAGGTTATAAGATGTCGCACGGCCGCAAAGCAGCCGCATGCTTCTGGGAGCTTGGTTTTATAGTCTCTGGATGTTGGCCGTTGGTGGGATTACACGGCACCAGGGGCAGTCCCTGGGTGTGATCGCCTAGCTACTGGAAAATGGGGAATCTGGGCAGAAGAGGCCCAGTCCCAATCTGAGTAGGCTTGCAGTTCTCATATGAAAGAATTCTCTCTCTCTCTCTGTCTCTCTCTGTCTCTCTCTGTCTCTGTCTCTCTCTCTGTCTCTGTCTGTCTGTCTCTCTCTCTCTCTTTCCCTCTCTCTCTTTAACTGATTTATGCAAGAATAGAAATGTTGTTCAACCATATTATGGTATTACTTCATAATATATATTAATCAAGCCATCACACTGTATGCCTTAAACTTTAAAAATAATTTTCAAAGCTGGAATAATAGTACAGCGGCAAGGGCATTTGCCTTTCAGGCAGCAGACCCGGGTTAGAGGCTGGACCCCCATGTGACCCTGCAGCCTCCAGCAGAGAGTACTGAGTGCAGAGCCTGGAGTCAGCCCTGAGAACTGCAGGGTATGGCCCCCAAATCAAAACAAAAAATAATTTTCATGTAATAATTTTAACATAGCTATTTATTACCATTTTAAATAAAAATAAAACATTACAAAAGTATTAGAGGAAGGTTGAGGCCAATGTAATTTGTTACATTGTTATTAAAATTTTTTTAGACAAAGGGTTTTATATTACTTTGGAAAATTCATAAAACCATTAAAAAGTAAAAATAATATGGAATCCTACAATCCACATAAATCCACTGTTAATATCGTAATATATTTCTTTATACATTTTTCTATTGAAATATGTACTAGATTATCCTTAAGCCTGATTTTCAAACACTTAAGTATAATCTCAATGAAATGGAAAAGGTCCTTTGACTAGAAGTATGCTTTTCTCTATAACTTGCCAATAATTCCTGAGTTAAACATGAAGTTATTCTTCTTTGAGATTGGTTTAGAATTTAGGGAGCAAAGGTCCAAGATAGAGGATTGTTATGAGTGAACTTTGGCCAAATTTAAAATAATGGCATGGCTGACTTGCTTTTTTGGCAAAGAAATGGTGTTTTGAAATCATGATCTGTTTAGGCTGAAGACCGGGTTTAAATGGAAGATTTGCTCATATATTTGTGCTTTGGCTTATATCTAGGGTAATTGTTGAGAAACGTCCATTTTCCCAGATCTGTGTGTGTGTTGATGTGTATGTTAATTATTATTCAAAAAAGAAATAAGGCATTAATTAGAAGATATGCTCTAAAACCAGACTTTATTGGTGTAGTGATACATCTATAAAGTATCATTACAAATATGTAGACAATAGTCAAGACCTTTCAGTGGATCACAAGAGAAAAAAAATCAATTTATTTTTATGCTTTGAAGTATTCTATTTAAGAATATACATGAATCAGGGCCGAAGCAATAGTACAGCAGGGAGGTCATTTGCCTTGTAAGCGACCAACCGGGGTTCGACCCCTGGCATCCACTATGGTCCCCAAAGCACTGCCAGGAGTAACCCCCGAACATCGCTGGGTGTGACCCAAAAAGCAAGAAAGAAAAAGAATGTTTATGAGTCAAGACCTTGTGATGAAGTTCAGCTCAAAAGACTATACATTGATCAGAAGCTAAACATGAATAAACCCTTTGTATAATAAGGAAATTGTTTGAAAATGAAAATAAATTAAAATAAGTCAGTTGGAAGACACTTTATAGAGCAGATTATTCAGAAAATAATGTTTTAATTAAATATTTTCTTCACAATAACTCTAATTTGCAATGTGAGAAATATAAATTTATGCACATGTTCAAGCTCATAAGAGGAAAAACAGAGTAGTTATGTAAAATGGGATTATGATGATAATGGTGATTATCAGTGGTTGTGGGGAATCTTAAAATATTGCAAAAAAAGTCTTATGATAAATTAAAATTGGTGTTTAGACAAACATTCCTTGCAAAGCCAGTTTTTTTTTTTGTTTACTTTTGTATCACATGCGGTGAAGCTCAGGGGTTACTCCTGATTCTGCACTCAGGGATTACTCCTGGAGGTGCTCAGGGAACCATATGGGATGGTGGGAATCAAACCCAGGTTGGTGTAAGCAAGGCAACAACATTACTTGTAGTACAGTCTCTCTGGTCCAACAAAGACATACTTAATGGATATAAAGTATCCTTACAACTAGACACATAGTACAAACACACACACACACACACACACACACACACACACGCATGGATGCACATAGACGTCATGCTATCTTATGTGTTCTCTCACTGCTACACAGCAGTAGATCTGTTTTCACTAGTGATTTCCTACAATGTTGATATCCTGCTGCTTAATATTGGAATAACAGATGTTTTGGAGTGATAATTCAAAAAGATGATTAGTGCTTGAGGCAGAAATGAGCACAGCAGAGTAGTATAGTGAGTAGTAAGCTCATTGGATTGAGCCAACATATTCAGGATTTTAATTCTGATTTTCCTGGATATCTCGCTGTGGGATTGCAGGTATGGTTCCTTTGATCTCTGAGTCTGTTTTCCCTTTCAATAAGAAATATACTGTGTTGAAGTGAAGGTCATAGTATGATGTCAAACACTGAAAGATGTTTGTCAGGACATTAATCTAACCAGCCAGTGTTTACTCAGCATCTTCTGTGTGCTAGGTAGGCATTGTTCGAGGTAACAGTAATATGCTGATGAACAATGTGCAGATGTTACTGTTTTCCTGTAATATATTCTTGCGGAAAATGTATTTTAGATGGACAAGAACCTGATACTCTAGAGAATATATATATATATATATATATCTATAACAGACACAGTTTATGTTAGTTTCAGGTTATTTTGAATTATCTTATGGGATAAGATACCTTTTGAAGATGTGACTCTGAACTGAGACTCGAAAGAAGAGAAAGGCTTAGAAATGGGCAGCTCTAGCTAAAGAAATACCAAGAATGTGGGAGAAGGGGGCTGGTGCAATAGCACAGTGGTAGGACATTTGCCTTGCATGCGACCAACCCGGGTTCGATTCCTTTGCCCCTCTCGGAGAGCTCGGCAAGCTACCGAGAGTATGTCGCCCGCATGGCAGAGCTTGGCAAGCCACCCGTGGCGTATTCAGTATGCCAAAAACACTAACAACAAGTTTCACAATGGAGACGTTACTGGTGCCTGCTCGAACAAATCGATGAGCGATGGGATGACAGTGACAGTGACAGTGGGAGAAGGCAGTTGGGATAAAGAAAGGACCACTAAGATAATGATTGGAGGGATCACTTGGGATGGGAAACGTGTGCTGAAAGTAGATGGAGGACCAAACATGATGGCCTCTCAGTATCTGTATTGCAAACCATAATACCCCAAAGTAGAGACAGAGTAAAACGGGAAGTGCCTGCCATAGAAACTGGGGGTGGGGTGGCGGAGGGACATTGGGGACATTGGTGGTAGGAAATATACACTGGTGGAGGGTTGGGTGTTCAATCATTGTATGAGTGAATCTCAATCATGAAAGCTTTGTTTTTTTTTTAATCACTGTCACTGTCATCTCATTGCTCATCAATTTGCTCGAGCGGGCACCAGTAATGTCTCCATTGTGAGACTTGTTACTGTTTTTAGCATATGGAATATGCCATAGGTACTTTTTAATGAAAAAATTTAAAAAAACGAAATACCAAGAAGAGCAAAGAAAGCGTGGGGTGAGAATAAATGACACAGAAACAGAAAGTACAGGAAGGTAAACAAGAAACAAAAAGTCCAGCATATCAAGAACATGATGAAGCTGATGGTCACCGGACCATCTCACACTGCAGATAGCAGTGGGGCCACACCCCTGGAATTCTGCATTTCACCAAACAGATAACCTTTATTCTAGTGCAACAGGAAACCTGAGAGTAGTGAAGTTAAACTTGAGGTCTAAGAAGAGAACTGAAGGCGTATGAATGATGTGTAATAAAAATTAGAAGAGGGAATCCACAGTGATAATGATAGGTGGTGTTTTATGAGGCATATCCATTACAACAATTTAGTTAATGATGAAAAGTCAAGATATGCAGAAGATGTAGGAAGAGGAGATTGACTTTATTACCCTCCCCCACATTCTCCCCAGTAATTTGCATTATTTTTCCAGTAATGACATGGCCTTATTGTCATTGAAAATGCCAACTACCGAGGAATTCAGAGTAATATTCACTAGGCCCAGTTCCACAAACTTGTAACTTACGAAGAAAGCTTATTACCTCCTTTAAGCTTATTACCTCCTTTAAGGTATGCTGCATCAATTAAAGCAGAGAAAGCCTCTCTACAGAGATTAATTGACTAGTCACGATAATAAAGTATATCTTGAAACCTGACTTTTAAATGGTGCTGCTTTGAAATCATCAATATTTTGAGTTTCCAGGCACGTCAGCATTAATGTATACTTGTGAGCTGAGCAAAGTTTCAACTCCCTGTCAGTCGGCCTGATGCAATACTTTTCCCTCCCTATCCTTCATTTCTGTTTCTTAATTCTTTAAGATGTGTAGCAAATTGCCCCTTGTTGTGTAAAGTTGGTTAATTTAGGCTGTGTTAAGCAACCTAAATGCTGGCTCTGAGCAACTCATAGCATGGTGTCTAATGAACCCCTCGTCCCTTTGTGTTTTCTGATAATACAAGCATGGCCCAGAAGAAAAGGTGGACTTGATTTTCTTAAACCGAGATTTCCCATCCTTTCCTTTTATTGTTGGAAAGAGGGTAAACCTTTAGACAATATTGTGATTACCATTGGAAGAGTAGGTTTCTTTGGGATTATATAAATTTTGTTTGCGCATTATACCCAGCTATGGCTCTGTCCTTAGGGATCACTCCTGATGGTGCTCGGAGAGCTATCTGAGGTGCCAGGGATCAAATCCTGGCTTACTGCATCCAAGGCAAGAGCCTGGCTTGCTAGTGTATATCTCCAGTTCTAATTTATATAAATTTTAATCAGAATTGTATGCCCTGTGATAGGCTTTGTACATTTGCTTGTACCACTATCGTATTTTATTTTTCAGGATAATAATATAAATATGTTGGAGGGACAAACCAAAAATTAAAACCTTGATTGTTCTCAGTTATCTAAAATGGCAAAGTCTATAGCTATTAATATTGAGATTGTCATCTCAGAATCACTCTATTACTTTTCAAGTATAGAACTCAAACTACCTGAGAAAAAGCAATTGTCTCCATAGTAGACACTTTTTATATAGTCCACTTGTTCTAGAATCAATATGGGAAAAAGGTCAAACGTATGCTGTACAAAAAATAAACTTCCTTTCACTAAAATTTTGGCTTGTATTGCTAGAGCATTGTCTCAGCACTACACTATATTCATGCAAATAATTGGTACTGATCAGATAGCATATTTATACACAACTGGAAATGATACGAGTAGGCAATTTCTGAATATGCTAGAATATTCCTTTGAGTACTCAGGTTAGATTCAGTAGAAAAGCTAGATTCATGAACTAACTAGAGAGTTTTGGGGTACTGTCTGTTCATCTGACTACTTTTTCTTGGGTTATAGATATCTGATTTGTTTTCTATGAAATTCAACTGAATTATGTGCTATCTAGATAGAGATTTCTGAAGAAATGAATTATGTTATTGTAAAGTCTGGGCTTCTGGCCCATAACTTATGAAATGTATCAGATAATACTACAACAAATTCAAAATGAAGGGTTTAAATTAGAATTTTTTAAAGAATAGGATAATCCATTTTCAAATAACAAAGACAGGGTAAATTCAAAAATTTTTGTGGAAAAATGCTATTAAGTTGGAATTTAAAAATTTTATCTGAGGTTACAACACTTTAACAAAAATATCATGTTCTCTACGTTTTTGAAATTCTGTGCTTCTAAATTTAGTTAAACATGAACCTAATGATTTCCTCTGATCTCTACATTACATCAGATAAAAACAATTGTGCTTATAAGATATCTATAATCCTGTGATATAACAAATTTGAATTTTAAGAAGTATTAAACTATATTGTTTTCTTTGTTCTCTAAACATCTAAATTTTACAAAATTGCACAAACGTTGACACAAATTATTTTGCCTTTTCTTTCTTCCAAGACTGTCCTAGTCCCCATCTTTAATTATTTTGACATAAAGAATTATAACTCAACTTTCAAAGACCTAACACCACTTTATGAGCTTTATGAATATCCAATGCAGTTGTCTTGGTTGAAGATGCTTTTATCTAAAAGCTGGTATCTCTTGGCAGTAATTGCGATAATGAAATTCCAAAAGGTCTTATATAATCATGAAAGATCAAATATGGGAAATTATGAAGATAAGGAGAATGTCTACTTTGAGCCATAGATTGTTAAATGTTACATGTGATAAAATACTTTTGGGAGAAAAGTCCAGTTATATTACAGCTCAAAGACTCATAGAGCTAACAAAGTAAATCTAAAACAATCCTATTGCAGTACTGTCAGGAAAAAGAAGAAAATCTTAAATATATGTTAAGGGAGTAGTAGGGATAAATAAAGTCTCTTCTTTCCTACAGTCTGACCTACCTATTATTCTTCTACTATACATCTGGAATTATACATGATGAGTGCACATTCCTCTCTTTCCTTTGCCTTCACTGTCTATGTGGTTTGATGATAAAATCTTTGACAGGCATCTATCCTATAGCTTATTTATTGAAATTAAGTTTAAGGCAAAATTTATATCGATTTCCAGATAGTATCATTCACAGAGTGAAAAATTCTATAATTTCTTTATTGTGGATCATCATAGATCTCATTCATTTGTACAATGCTGTTCGTGTTCCATTTAAAAATGGGTTTGCCCTAATTTATTTTCCAAGGAGTGGAATGAAATATTTTACAAAACGAAGCTTTGTAAGCTAGCTGTATAAGAATGAACACATAAGCAAGGAGAGGGTTTACCCTTCATTCAGAATGCATGTCCAAACAATAAACACCTACGTTACCCCCATGGGTTTGTCGTATGATAAAAGGACTAGCCTGTCTCTCTGGGAGGGTGGGAGGAAGGAACAATGGCATCAGAAGGTCATAACTTCACCTTCCAAACCTGAAAACTCTACAGAATGAAGTTTTAGGTCTTTGTGTCTGAGCAATCCTGGCCCTTCACCCGCTTCCAGAATTTAGGGGCAGCTACTGTGAATGTGGCTAAAATCTTACCCACAGGGAGGAGGTGGGAATTATTTAATCATGTAGCAAGTTGTACAGTTAGGCTTTTTGATCATAATCACTAAGGGGAAAAAAAGCTTGAGAAAAGGAATTTCCCCGGGAAGTTGGTGATTTGGTGTTGATCTGAGAGAGCCTTGATTGACATTCGCATAATCGGGTACCGCCCAGGCCTGCTTCTGGTCACCCCATTTCCTCCTGTTTACCAGTAGTTCCTTTGCTCTCGTTCCTCTCTACTCTCCTTCCTTAATTCCAGTTTCCTCATGCGCTCTTCTCTCTACTACAGTATTTTTTAATGTCTTCTTTATTTTACTACTTGCCCTTCCATCCTTCGGTTCCTCCGAACTGGCTATGCTTTCAGCAAGGGCCTTTCTGTCAAAAACATCCCCAGTCCCCTGTTTGAAGAAGCCGACTCTGCACCCGGCCGGCAAAGAGAGAGATTCTAAACCAGGGAAAATTCAATAATTAAAATGAGAGTTTTGATTTATATTTTCCAAATGCTCACTATTTCCATATAAGTCTATTTAATGATTTCTTCATTAACTTTTTAAAGTATGATTTTTTTTTCCCATTATGTTGCTGGAGAGAGTCGTGTTCAATTATTAGAATTCTGTACATTCTAATCTGTTTTTGTCTCTCCTGGGGGGAAAAAACCTCCCTATATGTCTCTCTATGTTATTCTTTTATTTTCACTTTCTCAAAATTGGTCTTGGTTAATAGAAAGTAGCCTATTAAATAGTGTTAAAATACCTGAAAAATGATTTTTCCCTAGATGAACCAAGTTCTATTTTCTCAGTCTTGACTATTGGTCCCAATGTGAATTTCTCCAAAGAGAATTCTATTCCTTTGGTGAAAATCATGTTTCCAAAATACAGGTCATAATGAATTTGCACAAAAAGAGTTTCCTACATAAGTCTCAAGCCTTAGTTTATCACATTTCTATATTTTCTGAGTACATTCAGAACAAAATATCCCTGCCTTCTGCACAATGTTGTTATTTTTATAGAAGCACATTTTTGTCATATGCAAAAGAGTGGGCCATTTTCTCTTGCAAGCAGAGATTGCCTTGGCTGTGATGATAAACCTAGTAAGAAGAAACTTTTAGCCCTTTATAAGTTAATGATAATCTGTCATGTATTTTTTTTTACATAGTCTTTTCATCTGAAAGCAAATGGATCACGGTTGTTGTTTTTTTCTCTACTTATGCAATGGAGATATTTTGGAATACATATCCTGTTTAACTGACCAGAAATGTATCATAAAGAAATTAAATTAAGGGCCAGGGACGTGACTCAGTGGTAGGTAGATCTTGCATATGTCAAGTTCTGGATTCAATTCCCAGCGTCACAAAAAGAAAGAGAAAAATTAATTTAAAAAATTTCCAGAATACTATAAAGGAGAAAATTTAAATTTTGAGCACCCTAAAATCATTTTCTATAATTCATAACTAATTATATTTTTAAATGGCTGTAAAAACTGTACTTAATATTTTAAGATATGATTTCCTAAAGACTGTCCCCACATTTACAAATGGATCTAGAAAGATTGTAGAGGGGTTAAGATGTTTGTCTTGCATGCACCCGACCCTGGTTCAATCCCTGATAATATAAATATATATATATGTATATATATTTATCCTTGAGCACTGCCAGAAGTGGTCCCTGAGCTCAAAGCCAGGAGGATACCCTGAGCATTGCTATGTGTGACCTAAAACTCTCCCTATACCTCCAAATGCAAATGATCTGGAGATAAATGTAATGAAGACTTCTCATTATAACTTTTAAGGCTAAAAATGACAAAAATTAAGTTTTAAAGGTATTCAAGGTTTTTTTTTGTATATCTTAAATTCAACAAATTTAATTGGAATACATTTCATGATAATACATAGAAAATGAAATAGAGGAAATTGTTACCTTTTAACTTCTTTTAATACTTATCATTTTCCCAAAATCTATATTTTCAAAAACTGTTTCCAGGAACCAGAAAAGTCATCTTCACCAAATTTCAATACCTATTCAATGCTTTAAATTTTTGGAGGCCTTGTTCACTCTAATGCTATAGCAAATTATATTCATTTAAACTGAAAATAATATGCCTCCTTTCTACTTGACCAGCTACCATTTCTATTCTTTTCATTGGATTTATTTGGGGGAAACAAAATGGATACCAAAATGTATATTTTGCCAAAATAGTCAAAATATACTTGCAGCATAAAACTATGTTTTTGTTCTGTTAACAAATCTACCAGGATTCCAGTCTTAAATATTAAGTTTTCAAGCCATTCCTAGTCTAGACTGCATGTCTTCGTGGTCTCTGCTTTTCTAAGACCTAGGTGTATATCAGAGAACAAGTCAAAGGCTTCCAGCTTCTGCTATATTTGATTGGAGAGTTCGTGAACAAATTTTTAAAGATTTATCACATACACTTAAGGATGAGCAAGCAGTCATAAACTGGTCACTTGTACTCCTAACACCCTGAACATAGTGTCACTTGAACACAGGAGTCACTTGTACTCCTAACACAGGTACAACCACATGGGTGATCATTCAAGGATTGTCTGTACATGATTTTCTTTTATTTTTTATTTATTTTATTATTTTTTACGTGATTTTCTTTAACAAACTCATAACTATGCCCGGCACTTACAGATCATATTTATGTGATCAAGAATTAGATGGGATTTCCTAAGCTAGAATAAAGACAAAGTTTTTTAAATCTTGTTATGAAAACATGCTGATTTTCTAATGACCAATGTGGAGCAGGAAAGGATTCAGGTACACGGCCTTCTGCACTTTAGAAAATCTTGCTGTCGAAAGTCTCATCACTACCCATTTTCTTTTCTCCTTGTGAATTTCTCCCTACCTTCAATCTTTGTAATTTGTTCCCAATTTTATGAATCGAGGACAATTCCTAAAACCCAATCCAGAGTTTTAGAAATTCACAGACACTCATCTCATCTTTTTGACCAACAGACTTACTTCTTGAGATTTCTTCCCTAAAAACTTTGTAGAGAAAAACAAGGTAGAATAGATATTCAAACCCAGAGGCATTTGTATAGCATGTATTAGAATGAATACTTGAAACTAATCAGAAAGGAAGCCTGGTAGGATCTTGGACCTATATTTGAACTGCATCTTGGACAAAACAACATATCATAAGCTTACGAGATATTATTCACATTTGGCAGCCTCAGAACAGATTCATAAGACACACCCCCATGATTTACACTACCAAAAGTATTAATTTAAAATCCACATGTGTGCTACTATTTAGTTTTTATTCAAATTTCAGTTTCAATTCTTTTTTTTTTTTTTTTACCCATCCCTTCACCAGTGCCCATTCTCCACCACCCGTAAACCCAGTTCAGTTTCAATTCTTAAGCTTCTTAATCTTTACACAACATTTCTGTCTAAAGAGAAGACTTACTTAGTATTATCATTTATTTGTAATGTAAACATCACCTTTTAAATTGTTTCTTAATGCTTTAGAAAAGAAGTATTCATATGCTAGAGTTGAAATTGCTGTCTAACGTTGGTTTCCTTTGTATCTCATTTTCTCGATTTTACTCTTGAGTACAGTGTTTTATTTTAGTTTCATTAATCTGTGTTTAACAATAGGCTTCGTTGATTATCTTGTTCAAGGAACATACAAATATGTGTATAATATTGTATTACGTAGTGCCAACCGCTTCCTTCCTAAGTAGAAGTACATTACTTTAATCAATGATTGATATTTCACGAGAAATATAATGTTATTATATAACATTAAAGTTTCTCTTCGAATGTGGAGTTAAAAAGATATCATCACCATCTGTCTCATTCAACTTTTGTCCCAGATGTGGTGGTAATCTAACACAAGTTAATAGGCAAAATGACAACACTTAAAAACAAACAAACCAACGAAAAATAGGGATAACATTCTCCTCGCTGCTGGGCCTAATACTGCATTCATGCACCTCTTCAATTGCCACTGCAACATCACCACTGAATTCCAGAAATATTTCCTCCCAGTATAATCAGACCACTACACATAGTTACTCATAATTGTTAAGAAGATGTAACATTTTTAATGTTATTATAGAACCTCTTTGTTTGATTTTTGTTCGGGGGCTACACCTGGCAGTGTCAGGGGTTGCTCCTAGCTTTGTACTCAGGAATCAGTCCCGGAGGGCTCAAGGGACCCTGTGTTATCCTGGGCCAGGGGACCCTGTCAGCAGGCATCTCACCCGCTGTACTGCCTCTCTGATTCCGTTATGAGAACGTTGTATCTCCCTTTCACTACATGTGGATGGGTGTGTTCACGATACTGCCATGGTGGATTGAGTTAATACTTCGCAATTCATTGAGAATAGGATTAGTGCTTAAACTTCATGCTGCCATTCTTAGTATTTTACTATGAAAGGGGAAAGCAAGGATTTGACAGTAACAGTTAAATGGTTTTTTCCATGAAAATAATGCAACCTACCTCCCAACCCTGGTCTCAGACGATTATCATAACCATCTAGAAGTCGATCCAAAATTCTGGTGAAGACAGTGGTATTGTCCTTGAGTTCATCTTGTAATGAAGTTTGTCCATAGCTGGGAGTGGCATAGAGAGAGGCAATACCTGTGTTATATATACACATCCATGTTTCCAAATATCCCCCCCACCTTCTTATTTTCATTTCTATTGAGGCAATTTGAAAATTCCTCTGGTTAAATGGAAAATGTCATATTTCAATTCTTACCATTTTCTCATGCTTAGTCTTATCATTCTCAAGCTTTTTGTTCTAATATTTTAACATGTGGGAAAAATTACAGGAAATATGTTTTCCCTACATGTATCTGTAATTCTCAGCATGGAAAAAGTGTTATAATGTGTGTTTTATTCCTCTGGGGAAAAAAGAATGTTAATGTGTACTAGGAAAAAAATCTAGCACCCCTATATTCCTAAATAATGTATCACTAAATATTTTTCATTAAAATTAATATAGAAAAGGCCAAATTTCCCCTAGTAACATCTCTTCCTTTAGTCATTTAATATTTGTGTGCTCAGTTTTTTCAAAATATTTAGATAAAATAGATATAATATTTCTTAAATGACTATATTTTATATCACTGTATAATTTCCATTCCCTATAAGGTTTATGAACTAGATTTTATAATGTGATGAACTCAAACTTCTGACTAACTGAATTTTTGTCATTTTGGGTCTTTGAATTATAAGACACTCTGAAAAAAAATCTGTGGTCCAACATTCTTAATTTATGGTTTACTAAACTACAGTACAGCATTAATATTTTGTTTAAGGAAACACAGATATTTGTGAATAAGGTTTTCAGTAGACTCATTTTTCTTCAACTTTGAATCTAAAAACTATGTTCTTTTTATGGAATAAGTATGTCTATTTAAATATTTGTAGTTGGCGGTATAGTTTTAGGCTATGGTCTTTGAGTTTCAATCACATAGTGACCACATATCAAATGTTATGCTTTTCTTTCATCGATCATACTATAATCAATGATCTACAAATGCTATTTTATGTAAATATTGGGATGTCACCTTCAAACTCCCTTGAGAAAAGACTTTCTATCTTAGAATGGCTCAGACTTACTGATATATTTCAGTAAGTTCTGACTATGAGAAAAATAAAAACCAACACACAGGGTATAAACTAAGACTGTCACAAAAATATCATTCCCCTACTCTCCTCTTAATGTGCTTTGGGCTCCACTCATTTGTGTTTATATTACAGAAAATCTAAAAAAATACATCTGAAACAGGATTCACTTGACAGGAAAAGGAATTATAATCAAAATATTATTTCAAAAATAAACACAATATTGTAGGTTATTAATTTTATAGGGGCACAATATTGCGATCCTTTTATGATAAATTTTTACTTTAATGAAGCTATTGTAATTAGAAACTATTCACAATATTAAACACATGAAATACACCTCCAGGAAAAATGTTCCATTCCCTTAAATTCAACATTAACACCATGCAAATTAAGGGCATCTTCCTTGGCAAAACTAAATATCTTAATAGCTTTTAAAATAAAATTTTTAGTGATTTCTGTCTTCAAGGATGCCTTGTTAGCAGCTGACACTAGGGAAGCAAAAAATGCTTTCCTGACTGCAGTTCTTTATAAAAAATCTTTTTCTTGAAAACCAAATGACATGCTTGCATCTTTCAAGGGTATTAGAAGGTCATCCCAATAAAGTGTGGCAAAGAAATGCTGGCACACCTTAAGTTGTGAGGAGGGCCTGCTCGAGGGCACCAAGGAAGAAAGCAATAAAAGGAGAAGTGGGCTGAGGTGGGTGACAAAACAGAGAACCACTAGTGTGTTAGTAGGATTCTAGACCATGGAGTTATCTGTGATCTTTGCCTGTGCTCCTTTTGTTTTTATAGCTTACGTTCAATTTCATGGAGTGCTCCCCCCACCCACCCTATTTTTATCTTACAGATACAGCTTTCACTGATAATTGATGATCGCTCTACAAAGATCCCAAGCGCCTCTTCCCTCCCTCCTAGAAAGCCAGCTGTCTATCCCAACTGGGATGGTAATCTCTCTTTTCTGTGATTTTCTAATATGGTCATTCTCCATCTTTCCTTATAATTTATTACTACCAATTGTCAGAGAAGAACTCTAGGTAAAGATCAAGATTACTTCTTTGGTATTAAACACTTATACCAGTGCAGTTTTTTTCTTTTTTTCTGAAAGTGAATATGTAATTTGAAAAGAAATGTCAGTGACAGTGGCTGATTTTGATTCCATATGAACCAGCATATAATAAAAAACTGTGCACTAACTCCATCTACAGGTCATTACAATAGTAACACTTCATGCAATTTCTCAAGAGCAGCGAAAACATTTCACCCCTCAGATTAAGAGGATTTGACAGTAATGCATTTCCTATTCATCTAGGTAATTATTTATCACACACAGTAGTAAACAAAAATAGCAGATAGCTTCTCAATGGAAGAAATTCTCCTAAATTCACATCAAAATAATCTGCTACATGGCTCCCCTTTATTCATAAGGGTTCACTTTCCATTACATCTGAAGAGTCTTAGGTTTTTATAACACATCTTAAGGTTTTTCAGCCACAGGAGTAGACTACACAAGAAATAAAAAAGCAGATAAAGAAGAGTCTCAATCACTTCACTATATAATTGCGACCATCCTATCTAATATGCTTAATTATACCACTAGTAAGTACTTTGAGAACTTAAACTTACTACATTTTTCTCATAACTTCTCTCCATAGTAAATATGCTTTAATGGAAAAGTTTGATATTTTCTAATGTCCTAGATATTTAATTTATCTCACGTCTATGAGACATATACATAATAGTTTCAACACAGTACCGTTATTTATAGGGACGTAAGATTTTAAATTTTTAGATATTATTTTAGGCTTTTCATTTTCATACCATTTTATAAGTTACTGTTATTTATACAGTTGTCTAGAAATTTTATGGGAGTACTATTTGCATAGTTCATGAGCATTAATTGGAGAAACTTTTTCTCTGAATTTAGAAGCCGCATGTTTTGTTCAGTTACAACTGAGCAGTGAGAAGTTCAGTTTCAATAGAAACAGTGAATTAAGGCATTCAAAAACTAAGTTTAAGTTTATTCAAACTAACAAGCAAATTCAATGGATTTTTTTTTCCCTTAAATATATTGCTCTTTACTCTGAGCTGGAATTCTTTTGCAGTTAAGTTTTTGGAATTCCCTTAGTCATGAATTCAACCAAAACTGCTCTCTTCCCCATAGTAGAATAAACGAAAAAGTAACAGAAATTATCATGCAGATTTAAAATAAATTGTCCCCACCTTCTTCCAGTCAATGTGCTGAAAAGGAGGGTCCAGGCCCAGAGGGAGTCAGGGAGTCGGGGCCGCCTCTTCATTGCGGACTAGTGCAGCTGGAAAGTAGAACAAGTAGAGATCAATGTCTCTTGCAGAAAACATCAGGTTATAACCACTAAGGCTGACTGAGGCAGTTTAGATGAATGCTTTGAAGTCAGGAAATGACCTCACTGGGATATGACACCTCATTGGAGGCAATGGAAGCCTGGACCATCCTTTCTCCACTTTGCTTCCATTTCTCCATTCAGAAATATCCCAGTGTCTTAATTTCTCCTGTAAAAGAATACACGTTAAATGCTTTCAGGTGACAATGTTGCTCAACATAAAAACTGTGAGTGCCCCCCCACCCCCTGCCGTCTAGGTTTCATATTACTAGTATAGTTTAAATGACCATCTACTTGTTGTTGTTGTTGTTGTTTGTCACCTGAAAATTTGACCTTTCTGATTTGAATTCCACCACTGAACTAGACACTGGAATTTTTAAGCTGTTGTCCTTAGCCTGGAAGAGCATGTTTGTGGGGTGGGATGGGATGGATGAACATGCCTTGGTGACTGAACCCCATCTTTGAAGTCTGGATGTACCTTGCAATTCGCAGCAACTGTGTCTTTTTTAAAAAAAAAAATCCATAGGAGCACACTGTTGAATGCTGAAGTCATGCTTATTTTCTCTGTCAGTGATTGCCTTGTTAAATATGCTCACTAATGCTTCTGTGAGGCTAAAGGACACACTTTATAGTCTAACCATGTGTCTAACCATCTCTCTCTCTCTCTCTCTCTCACACACACACACAGACACACACACCACACTCATGTAAATGCATACAAACCTGCCCACACATATCTTTTAAGCCCTCTCAAATTCTGCCAGGTTGCTGCTAGGAAATGTTTCATCTCAAACAGATGGGAGCTGGAGTGCTTTGCTTTGCATGAATAAGAGAATCTTTCCCCCTTCTTAGGTAAAGTGCAATCAATCACCATCTGATTGTGGAATTGAGACTTGGTAGTGGGGGTGCTGGAGTAATGGAGGAGTAAAAAGGCTTCAAGATTTTTTTTTTTAATCATTATTTGTGGAGTCAGTTTTTAAAAATCAGGTGCATTACCTGGTTAAAGAGCAGTTATGGTAGCACTTTATTTTAATGTGCTCTGATCTACCCCAGACATGATAGAAGAAAGGTTGAAGGCATTCGTGAGCAGTTCCCTGGATCTGTAACTCCACAGTGGGGTCATGATTAATGGACTGCATGTCTTTCAAAGACCATCTTTCAACAAGGGCTCTATGGCCCAACGTTGTATGCCTTTAAGTCCATCTACACAAATGTTTTCACACTCTCAGGCATCATTTGTATCAGTAGAAACCATTACAAAGAGACATTGGATCAGTGAAACATAATTAACGTGTTCAGAGTGAAATGGTTTTTAGATCTAGAGCTAAGACCCATGTACCTTGTCCTAGTTTTTATTTAATTTGGTGACTGGTTTTGACAGACATGCAATGAATAGGAGAATAAATATTGGATAAATATGGTTAAAATAGTGCAGCTAAATTGCACGATATTTATTAATCTTCAACATGTTAGTAAGGAAAACTGGTTTTCTCTTACCCATTAATGTTTGTTTGTCTTTTAAAAAGGGGTAAATCCTGGAAGGGGGGGTGCAATGAAACAGAGCCCAACCTTAAAGCTACAAAGTATTAGAGTTCGTTGTCTTCCTCTGACATTTTAAAATAGAAAAACAAACCTACCATGGCACTTGAGTTGTTGAGAAAGAAAGTTTCTTGCAAATACAAACATAATAGTTGAAAAGAAACGCCGGGCTGCCTCTTCGCCCCTTTCTACCTTCTGCCTTCCCCCCAAACACACACGCTCCAGACACCCATTATCCCATGCTCTGCCCATAGCAAACGGTCAGGTGAGTTTTTCATGTTCATTCTGGGAAAGACCCCCTACCCCAGAGGGCATTTCAGCAGCGTCCACTGGAAAGAGGGGGGGAAAAAAAAAGAATCTTTTTTTTCTTCTTCTTCTTTTTGCAGCCAGAACGAGAGCATGCCTTTCTAGGATGGACCACGGAGGCAGGCTTTTTTGTTTGTTTGTGTGGGGGCTTTTTTTTCTTCTTCTTCTTTCGTCCCAGTGTCTTAACTTTAGACCCTACCGTACCCTGACGCCCCTCCCCACCTCATCCAAGGTCTCTCTTGCAGAAGGAAGGGGGTGGGGGGGGTGGGGGACGAGGAAGAAAAAAAAAAGAGAGAGAGAGACCAAAACAACATGCCACCACCCACCCGAGGAATAAATTCCAGTCTACCTAAGAAAGAGGGGCCAGGAGGGAGCCGAGGAGGGGCGGACACCGTGCTCCTCTGCCCGTCGCTGCGGCTCTCGCCCGGCCAGCAAAACATCCTCGCTGCTACCTGCTCGGGCTCCCCCGTCCTCTCTCCCCGGTCCCCTTTCCCCCACTCGAGCCTGCCCTGCCTGCGTCCGCGCCTCGGCGTTGCGGTCGGTCGGCGGCCGCCGCCGCTCTTACCTGCGGGCCCCCTCCGGGCGCAGGATGCTCAGGAGCCCGGCAAAGTGTGCACGGGAGGACCGCGGCGAGCCCGGAGCCGGCGAGTGCGCGGGGCGGGCGGCGGGCGGGCGGCGGGCGGGCGGGCGGGCGCAGGGGCGTCCTCGCTGCCGCGCGCTCACTCGCTCCGAGCCATCATGGACTCTGCGTGCTCGCGGGCTCGGGCGGCCGCACGCCCGAAGGTGCCTCCCCGGCAGCCGGGCTGCAGCTCCGCCAGCCAAAAAGCTCGTGCTCTTTGCCGAGACAGTAGTAATACGTCCCAGGGCAAACCGGATGTGAAATAGGCGGTGACTTCATGCCAGAGAGATTTTATTTTAGAAAGGAAGGTGGTACCAGCCTCTGGATCTAGAGACCAATCCGCCCATTTTTTTTTTCTTTCTCTCTTTCTTTTTCTTTTTCTCTCTTTTTTTTTAAAAATTTCTTTCTTTTTTGGATATGCAGCACAATTTTTTAACTTGCACCGCTCTGGCCCCGATCTCCTTCTTTGAGTCTAGCTGCAGACTCAAAAATCCTTCTACAAGCTGCTGCAAGCACCCCCCCCCCACCTCTCCACACCCTGCGCCGCCCCCTTTATTATTATTATTGGTTTTTTTTTTTTGGAGAGGGGGGAGAATGGAGACGGGTTTCGAGATGGAGGGTGGGTGTAGGAAGGGTTAGAAGCTTCTCACACTTTGCATTTCGGATCCCTCTAGTTCCAGGGCTGCGCCCCTTGGAAATACAACTCCTGGGTCTGCCTGACGGGGCCACCTTGCCCGGGCTCGGGAGCCACTGCATGCATATGAATGAACGCAAGGCTGGGCGCGGGGAGATGCAGGGTTACACGTGTGCAGGGCCGCCTTCCTCCCTCCTCCCCCCCCTCCCGGCGGCTGCCTCCCCCGCTCCTTCCCGCACACACACACTCCCACACACATGTCCGAGACCCAGAGTCCTGCAGAGTCACGCATGGCGAGCGCGGGCAGGGCTGAGTGCCGGCCAGCAGGGAGCCGGCCACTGGCTGGAGCGCCCTTGGTTTCCCACTTTGACAGGTAGTGAGCGCTTGCACCCCACCTTCGTCTGTAGCGTTAGAGGACAGCCAGAACGCGCACCCGAACAGGTCTTTGTTTTGTTGGGTGTTTTTTTTTTTTTTTTTTTGCTTTCTTTCTTTCTTTCTGAAAAAAAAAAATCTTTGGAAGCCACTGTTTTTTTTTTTCTTCTTGTTTGTTTGTCGTGATGGAAGCAACGCAGGCTCCTTTAAAATGTGGATTGTGCTGGCTTCCTAGGAGGAGTATTTAACTTTAAATAAATTGCTCCCGATCATTTCTAGGTTTGAGAGTCCTATCTCCATTTCCGGAATCGTTCCCTCGCCCGCCTGCCTGCCTCGAACTCCATCATCCTTGGGATCAGGAAAATGGGAGTAGGGGTGGAGGGGGGAGAGAGGGGCAAGAGAGGTTTCCGGTCCCCTGGGTCCCAGTGGGCACTACCCCACTCGGACTTTTCTTCTACTCTGCCCTCTCCTCACACCCTCCCTCTTGGCTCACCAGCCACGCGTGACGATAGCTCAGGGCAAGAGGAAGGTGTGCTTGAGCATCATTCCAGCTAAGATCCCACGGCGTCGGGGCACCCAGGGTAGTGGGATTTTGTGAATGAGCCTTTGTAGCAGAGAGAAGGTGGGTGCTGGCTTTCAGAGAAAGCTCCCTGGAGTGAACCCCCACCCCGCAGCCCTGGCAACTAAGGCTAGCTAGTACAGGGGCAGGAAAAGATGATGTACCTCCAAAATGATGCCCCCCAATACTGTCCCTAATGCTGGTTTCCCCAAGAGCAGATGATGCAGAGAATGACCTTTCAGATGGGGTGTGGCTTGGATAAATAAAAAAACCCTCAGTGGCCAGCCCTGTGTGTATTTGGGGGGGAGGGTTGTGTTGTGGTTGTTGCTGTTGTTTGTTTGTTTTCAGTTCCTTGACCTTGTGGTAGAGTGGCATCAGCTTACTTGATTAAACCTTTAGAACAGGTGAGAGCGGTGGGAGAAATACAAACCTGAAAACCACCCTCAGAGCTGGGTCTGGTTGTCCTAGTTCTGGAAAGGCGATGTTATGGGGAAATGATTTTAGAAATAAATCTCTTAAGAGAGATTTAGAGATCATCCTATCTGTCTGAGCAGTAGTTGCATGGCAGGTTCAGACACAACAGATGCCAGTGTGTTCTTAAAGATATCTGTTAAAGGAACATTAATTAGCTTTATTATGTGATATTGCACAATTATTATTTACTCATTTGATTATCCACGATTCTGCTTATTTGCCGAGCAGTTTTGAGAACAAATACTAAGTTTTTTGACAAGGTTTTGAAGCCCTGGGTTAACACTGAGTAACATTTTCTTCTCTGACCAAATACAATGCATTTCCATAGTGACATTTCAGCAAAAACACAGAGCCCTAAAAATGCGACCCTTTCATCATCCTCCCCCCTCCCCCCAGCTAAATGTTTCTAACTCCTTTTACTCTCCTCTACAAATGGAGAAAACTCTATATTATTAAGCTAGTAACATACAACCAAATCATTATATTCATTGCCTTTGCAAGCAGTCACTAAAACATCATTTCAACACTAATATCTAAGAATAATGAAAATAATATCCTGCTTCAAACTGTTGCATTAATATGGCCAACTAGTAGGATAAAAATAAAGAGCACAAATGGTTATTTTATAAAGTAAAAGGGGTCTTGGGAGCAGATGATATTATAGCGGGTGAGGCATTTGCCTTGTACATGGATGACCCAGGATTGATCCCTGGTACCTCATATGGTCCCCTGAGCATTGAGCCAGGAGAAAGTCCTGAGCATTGCCAGGTGTGCCTCAGAAACAAAACAAAATATAAAAAATTATTAGGTGTCTTACCTTAAAGCTACAGTGTGCATAGGGAAAAATAATTATCTATACTATAATTCTCTATTCTAATTACTAACAATACTTAAATGACAGATTTTGCTAAATGATGTGCATGATTTGTTTTTGGAACATCTATATGTTCAACAAATTTGGTAAATTATTACTATGATTTGTGAATGTTTGAAATATGAAACAGGCTACTCAGAAGGTAGTGTTATAATTTAAATTATTAGTGGATTTATTATTTTTAACTTAAATTATCATTAACATGTGCATGCAGCGTCAGAGAAGATTTTTTTATTTATTCTTTTGTTTGTTTGTTTTTGAACCAAACCTAGCAATGATGCTCAGGAGTTACTCCTGGCGGTGCTCGGGGAACCATATGGGATGCTGAGGTTTGAAACTAGTTGTCCTCACGCAAGGCAAAAACTCCCAACTCTATTAGCTCTCTAGCCTGGAAATAATTCAATTTATATTGTGTTGTTACATTGAAGTTTTGAGATAGGTTTTGACATTCTTGTTCTTGGCTTAATTTTCATCAGAAGAGTAAATCCCTTCAGAGTTTGTGTACATCTGACTGAAGAAAGTTCTTAGAATACTAACCAGAATGTTTCATATTCTTAAAATGCTTCCTTGGTGCCAAGTAATGTGCTAAGTAAGTAATTTGCATAAATCATTTAATTATCAAAACTTGCTTGTGACAGTTTTATAGTTGCAGTTTTACATTGATATCTCTGTTTTCCAAGCCATTCAATAAAATATGGATTAGAGCTATCAGGAGCGTTACTGAAGGTCACTATTCAATCCATGCTAGAATGTAAACCAAATTTTCTGACTTGAAAGCTTGTAGTTTACGTTATTTCCCTATTACACAGTTTTAAGCTCAGGTTGATATACTTTATTTATATTTGACCATATTTGTGTCAGTCACGTAAAGCCTACCTCTGAATGTCTTTTTAAAATATTTATTCAGTGATGATCTGGTGTGACCAACTGCAACATAGGGCCAGGCTTAGTTTAATATTTCAGAAGTTTCTATCTTCGGTCAATGAGTCTGGTCACAAAGGCCCTCCAAATCATTACAGCTCGAGACAGAAGGGATTTGAGGTCAACCCTAGGACCAGGGATCCTGGGGAGGCCTAATAGCTCTATTTCCAGAGTTGCAGCCTGGTACATTTTGCTTTTTCTGTCAATTTTTAATGGCAGGAAGCCCTGACCTAATTGAAGAAGTGGTACTGATCCTTTTCAACAGAAATGCTTTTACTAACTCCAGCTAAATGTGAATCAAATGAGTTAAAAAAAAAAAAGTAAGAGTTTTCACATTAATTCAATGTGACTCTTTCACATTGACAGAATAATTTGGAGTGAGGGAGAACAGACAAGGAAAAATGATAAAATAGTAAATAAACTTCAGATAAAATTTAGAGTAAAGTGGTCTTTTAAAATGTGTTTGCCTTTCTGATATGTGCACACTGCTAGCAATTATAATATAAGGGATTGTGGAACAATGTTATGTAACTGCCAGAATAAATGTATAGTTTGCAGTTAAATATAATTTAACCTGCATTTATGTATATTTACTTGGGTATTTTTGAGGAATATTTTCTTTTCCTTTTATTCTATTATCCTAATGAACTAGTCCTTTCTAATTTCCTTGTAGATTGTATCACTACCTTGTTAGTGAAATACACACACTACACACACACACATACACACACACACACACGATATCACATCCAAGGGATCATTCTTTCTTTTATAACTGGTATTAAAATAATACCTCATTTGGGAAAAAGAACTGTGATTTTAAAACACAGTACAGGAGTTAAGGCATGCATCCTTGTCTTGCATCCACTTGACCTTGGTTCAATCCCCACACTGCCTGTGGTCCTCCGAACACCTCCTTGCTCAGAAGCCCAAGGCAGGAATATGCCCTCAGCACAGCTAAAAAACAAACACATGAATAATAAAATTAAATCAAGTGAATAATAAAAATAATTCAATACATTGACCTGCACCTATTTATCATATGGATTGCTCAAATAAAATTTTTTTTGATTCTATTTTGTTTTGTCTTGTTTGGGTGCTATACCCAGCTGTGCTCAGGGCTTACTCTTGGTTCTGTGCTTAGGGATCCCTCTAAGCAGGCTAGGGGGATCCTACGGGGTGCCAGGAATCAAACCCGGACCAGACCTGTGCAAGATAAGTGCTTTTACTCACTATGCTATCAGATAAGTTATTTTTCCCAGCATGGATGGCTGGCTTGATGGGCAGATCTAGTGAAGACAAGACTAACATTTCTGATAATTTGGTCAGAACGGTTGAATCTTGGGTGAGTTGAAGTGCAGGAGTGCAGGAACACAACAGATGGCGCGTGGTGACGTCTCCAGATATGCTGCTAAGGAGTCCATTAGATGCCCGGCATCAAACCCAGCTCTCGCCCAGCCCATAGAGCGATTGCTTAGCCCAGTGTTCGGTTCTTTAAAGCAAGGGTTTTGCACGATCACAAAGCCCAATGTAGATGTGGTTTTTCCCGTGACCCTGGCTGAAGTGGAGCCAGGCTAGCATGGTGCGTTGACGGCTCGCCCACGCACGGGTGCGTGTGGGACTGACACCGAGTCTTGAGTTAACTATACGTCCGTAACTGATCCTTTCTGAACTTTATTTCCTAAGGGTTTAAAGTGAGACCATGTTACCTAATTGAGGGGGTTTTAGCCTTTTATGGGGAAACAGATGTGAATTACATAATTCTCTTGTATCAAACCACCTGCCAGTAAAAACCAAAGGTTCTTTTTCTCTTTTATGACAACTCACTGGTTATTTTCCTAGTATTTTATACCTTTTCTACAGTATACTTGTATAATTCACAATGCCGATTATATTATCCACATTTTTCATAAGACTTAATCACACACTTCTCAGTTATCAAGACAAGATATCACAATAAGGCACCTCCCATACCATCATAATTCTGATCAGTGTTCTAACTTCTAAGGTATTCTGAGGCAAAGAATGTTTTTCACTACACCTGTCTTAGGAAAAGTTTTTTTTTTCTTTTTCTTTTTGGGTCACACCCAGCTCAGGGTTACTCCTGGCTCTTGCCCTCAGGAATCACTCCTGGCGGTGTTGGGGGACCATATGGGATGCTGGGAATCGAACCCAGGTTGGCCGGGTGCAAGGCAAACACCCTCCCCGCTGTGCTATTGCTCCAGCCCATAGGAAAAGTATTTTATGGAGAGGTTGCTCCCAGGTAGAGCCAACCACAGCACTCACTCCACCTACAACTACTCCAGTCAGCCATATCATCCCCAAAGGTACATTGACAATATTAATTTCCCATCAGTTTTTGAAAGGACCCAGAAAATACCAATCAGGAATAAAATATGTGTATGAGAGCCAGATGGAGCTGGCATGTAAGTCGGACACAATCAAATTTCCTTCTATGGCAGTTTTAGTTTATTAGCAGTTCTCCTGTTCACCGAGATTCATTATTTTCTTTCAGAATTTTCACAGATGTCAAGGCCAAACATCCGTGCAAGTCGATGCAAGATTTTTCAGAGGTAAGAGACATCATAGTAACCTGGTTGAAAGATAATCACTTTTAAGTATTAAGTTTTCAGAAAAAATTAAAAGACTGTATTTTAAACCAGATTCAATGACAGTATAAAAGTTTAAATGTAAATCATGAGGGAGATCAAAAGAATAATAGTTTGCTAAAATGCCGTTCCAGAAATAGGTTGCAGTATTATAAAAATGCTTTATAAAAATTTAAAGAAATTCATAGTATTTTCCTTCAGAAGACTTTGAGCTATGGCTCTGTTCACAGCATCATAGCCTCCTTAAAATCAAAAAACCATTTGTTGACTTCTGTTAATCATTGTTATGGTGAATATAGTCTCAATATTCAGTCAGGATCATTTACTTGAAGTATCTAGCATGCAGAAAGAGAACAGAAAAAGATCTGAGTTGGGGGGATTCATTTAGAAAGATTACTTACCAGAAATATATATTTTTTAAAGAATAGGCATGTTAGTACCAAAAAACTGCATTTAGTTCCTGGAGAATGTTCTGACATGATTAGCAATGCCTTGTTTGGCATAATTGGGCATTTAACACAGTGTCATCATCCTCTCGGACAGCTGCACTTACATATTTGTTTGAAATTGTAAAACACAAGAAGTGACACAAACATCAAAGCAGCATATAAAAATCATTCATCATACCCTGAATGGTCATAGCTTTGTGAAAAAGATATGGAACAGAGAGGATTTACTCAAATCAAGATCAAGCATTACGGCATTAATGCCCCATCTGTTCAATAGCTTCCAATTCTTAATGTTTACAATAATTGTGTTCTGAGGGATGAAGTAAAAATGACTTTGTGGATATGGATGCAGTGGTGGTTTCTGTGTGTTTATATCCAAATGTAGCCAATGCCCTTGTGTGAAATGCAAACAAAAGGCCAGATGATGTAGTTTTAGATATTTTTCCAATACTTAAAAATTATACAAAATGATCTCAACCTAACCTTTTCCAATTTTACTTATAATAATATTCACCAAGATTTTTCTTAATTTTTTTTCACAACTATCCTCTTAATTTATTTGGATATATGCATATAAATAAACATGTGTGCATATATATATATACATATATATATACATTGGTCACATTGGTTATAGTAGGGAAAAACTAAATGTTTTTAAAGATGGGTGATAGTAATTTTTGAGAAATGTGAAACAATGAGAAGTTTATGCAAATTTCAGAAATGTAGAATTCTTTTCCCCCATAAGAACTTAATATTTGATCCAGAAAGCATTGCTGTGGGTAAGTAGAAAAGATAGAACTGGATGGGCTGGAGTGATAGTACAGTGGGGAGAGTGTTTGCACCCCAGCATCCCATATGGTCTCCCAAGCACCATCAAGAGTAATTCCTGAGAGCAGAGCCAGGAGTAACCCCTGAGCATCACCAGATTTAACCCAAAAAAGAAAAAAGAAAGATAGAACATGAAAACTGGGGCCAAAGCTCAAGCAGTAGAGCACATACCTGTCATGGACAGGGCCCTGAGTTTAGACCTCAGTGCTGGGTGCTGCCAACTCTGGTACCATCAGATCTAGCCCGGTATCACTCCCTGCTGGCAATTCTCCCTACCCAGCATTGCTGGGTCTGGTACCTATTAAAGAAAAAGAGGGGACACCAGAAGCCAAAAAGCTCAATAACAACTTAAATAAAGAATCAAGATGACAAATGAAGATATATTTACTTGTCCTACACTTCAACAGCTTATAAAATTGACAGCACATAATTGCCTTTGAAAGATGTAAAGTGTGATTCTGAAAGCAACTGAGTGGGCTCACTACTCGCAGTCAGCGTTAGGGTTCCTACACAAAGAGACCATTCTTAATCCCAGCTCACAAGCAGAGAGGATGAACTCCAAAACACCACACCCGTAAGAACACCCCACACGAGAGAAGCGTCCTACTCGATAGCTAGGATATGCTAGACACTGGAATGTCAGGGTGTTTTATTTTATTTTAAAAAATCTCCTACATAATCATTGCAATTGCCTGTTTACTGATAAAGAACCAGCGATAGTACAGCTGGTAGGGCGTTTGCCTTGCACGTGGCCAACCTGGGTTCGATCTCCGGCATCCCATATGGTCCCCCAAGCCACATCAGGAGTAATTCCTGAGTGCATGAGCTAGGAGTAACCCCTGTGCATTGCCAGGTGTGACCCCAAAAGAAAAAACAAAAAAAAAAACAAAAAACAAAGCAAAACAAAAAACAGAGAAACTATATTAAAAAAAAAGGGGGACTTTCCCAGCTATGCAAAGTGTAAAAGCCAAAGTCATATTTAAACCCAGGCATATATTTTTTGGCTTCTATAAATTTGTGATAGTAAGATATTTAAGGTAAATTCATTTCACGTAATCTGGAAGTAGAACTACTGAGGGTGACTAATAAAAATGATTCTGATCACACATACTTGCAAAAATGGGGAGCTGCAGTGATAGTCCAGACGGTAGAGCACTTACTTTGCCTGTGGTCAACCCAGGTTCAATCCTCAGCACCCCTTCTGGTTTCCAAGCCTGCCAGATCCCTGAACACAGAACCAGAAGTTAACACTGAGCATTGCTGGGTGTAGCCCCCAAAGAAAACAAAACAAAACAAAACAGCCAAACACTTGCAAAAATAAAATGCTTTATTAAATGTTAAAAAAAATAATCAGTGTAGGGGCCAGAGCAATAGTACATCAGGTTAGGTGCTTGTCTCGCATGAGGCCGACCAGGTTTGATCTCCAGCATCCCATATCTATGGTCCCCTGAGGACCACCAGCAGTAATTCCTGAGTGCAGAGCCAAAAGTAACTCCTGAGCATCGCAGGGTGTGGCCCCCAAACAAAAACAAACTAAAATATTCAGTGAAGGGGAGCAGAATAATATGCTTAAGAAAGTGGAATTTGATGTCAGATGTTTTTCTCTATTATTGATTTTTTTTTGGTTCTAGTTCTCTTAATGTTGATAGAAAATAGATATTTCACTTTATATCACTGTCACTGTCACTGTCATCCCATTGCTCATCGATTTGTTTGAGTGGGCACCAGTAATGTCTTTCATTGTGAGACTTATTGTTACTGTTTTTGGCATATCCAATACGCCACGGGTAGCTTGCCAGGCTCTGCCGTGCGGGCGAGATACTCTCGGTAGCTTGCCGGGCTCTCCGAGAGGGGTGGAGGAATCAAACACAGGTCGGCCACGTGAAAGGCAAACGCCCTACCACTGTGCTGTCACAATACCTATAAATTCATTGATATAAGAAAATATTGCCAACAGTTGGTAATACTGGTTATTTTTAGCATCTGTTTTACAGTTTAACAGTTGCTGATGACATGTAATTTTTTTTGTTTGGGGGACACACTCAATGTTGCTCAGGGGTTACTCTTGGATCTGCACTCAGAAATCACTCCTGGAGGTGCTCAGGGGCCATATAGGATGCCCCCTGGTCTAACCCAGCCCACCTGTATACAAAGCAAGCACCTTACCTACTGTACTATCTCTTTGGCCCATGACATGTAATTTTTAATAAAACATCATAACTTTTCAAATATTGATTTTTTTATATGTGGCAGCTATTAAATTGCAATTGAGCCTACTCAGAAAAAATTTATCAGTTATCAGATTGACCATTTTTATTTTTTCATCATATAGTCATAACCTATAGTGAGAAAGCTTTTTTCAAGGAAAATGAATTCTTTATTCAAGAGAAATTTGATTTAATAGGATATAAAATCATAAGATCCTTAAGACTGAAGCTACTTCAAGTTTTGGCCATAACCCTAAAACAGAAGGTGAAAACTCTGTCCATATAACATTTTTAAAATGATTTTGACATTATGGCAAATGTTCAGGGTGTCCTAATATTGGCATAATATAGAGTAACAAACAAAATGGATGAAAAGTTTGAATAAATAGGACTAAAGAAGATTACCTACTCCTTTTATCTCTGTCCTTTTTTTCTTACAATTGTTGAAGAAGGAAGCAGTTTGGTACTCTTGAAGAGAAAATTGAAAGATAAACCATTTATTATGGATTTAATAAATTCTAATGTTGAAAAATCATTATTCCTAGATGGATAAAGGCTGAAGGAAAGCTCCAAGTTGTCCACATAATACAGTTTTATATTTTATTTGTATGGAAATAATTCTTCCGTGAAGTTCATTCAGTGCTGTCCGGAGTACTGTCTGCTATTGAATCTCATTAATTTCAAATATCTATTATTGGTTGCAAAAAGAAAACACTTTACTTTCTAATTATTATAGATTAGTTTGAGTTAAAATATGAGGTCTTGACTATCAAAGTGGAATTTAGCCCGATCTTAGAAATAGTACTTGAGCAGTGACTTAGCTAGTCTGATGATTCTCTGTGTTGAGGCCTCATTCTTCGTTCTGTGAACCATATTAAAATAAGATAGCTACTCTTTGGGTGACCTTGAGAGATTTGGTACCTCTAGGAAAGCTAGCTATTTCAGGAATTGAACTATTCTAAGTTAGTCTGACAGCCATCTGTTTCAATCATGGTTTCAGTGCCGGGAGAAATTTTTGTCAAGCTCCCAAGCAAGTCAGCAAATACAGGATACTTGCCCCATGGCTTTGGAAACCATGTGTCAACACTGGGGGAAGGTCAGTCGAGGTTCAGAAAGCCTTCATCAAAAGCTTGAGGACGGCCCAAGAACAGCTCAAATCTTAGAGCACTGTCTTTCCCCCATTCGGACTTAGAGGACTGTCCTGTAAATTAAAAAAAAAAATTAAGCCCATCACTAAACGTGGTCTCTCCTCACATTTGCTAAATGCAATGGGCAGTTAAACTCTGAGCAATATATTAGAATAAATATAAATTTGAAAAATAAATAGAAGATGGGCTAATGCCTCCTTTGATAGGATAGTGTTGAGACACCAGGGCATCATTAAAAAAAAAAGACTAAGTTGGTTTCATTTACTATAAAGCATGGGTAAAAAGAACGAAAGTGTCAGATTTAAAATCATAACCCCATATTTTCTTAACATTCATTTTTCCCCTTTGAAATCCTGTTATACTTTTTGTGTGTCTATCCAGGGGCCATCGCCAGAAGTGCTTAGTGGTACTGGGTCACTCTTGAGTCACTCTGATTAAGATCAAAAGAAGTCTCGATTTCTGAGCAAAATTGGCAAAAATCATGAGAGATAAATTTTATGTGAAATACCTTTTAAAACTTGGCTTCTGAGCAATATTGGCTATTGTTTATTCCATTTCCACTTGAGGAGAGCTTAGTAACAGGTTTTTGGGGGTATATTATTATTTCTATCTAGCTTCCAAATCACCGAGTCTCTTAATAACACACTGCATTACAGGATACACCTCAGGCCCACTAGTTTCCTGTCCCCATGTTCATTTGCATAATTCATGTGCATGGACATATATCACTGTATTACTGTCATCCCGTTGCTCATGATTTGCTTGAGAGGGCACCAGTAATGTCTCCATTGTAAGACTTGTTGTTACTGTTTTTGGCATATCGCATACACCATGGGTAGCTTGTCAGGCTCTGCCATGTATGGACATATATATACGTATATATATATATACACACATATATACACCACACATATCCATATGTATGTATGTACTTACATGCATATATTTGGTGCATTGCTGCCTTAGAGTTTCCAGAACTACCTTTAAAAAAATCCTTACAAATGGACTAAACAATAGATTATTTTTAGAACTGCTCAAGTCAATTCAAAAGATTTTTTGAAGGAGTTACTGTGAACAAAATCAGCACGAGTATTTGGGAGTGGGGAATCTAGACATGGGGTTCATTCTACCAGATATAAAAATATCCTTCAAAAAACTATGGTAAATAAACTCAAAATTCCTGGCCCAGAAAGATTTGTACAGCTATAAAAAGCAATGAAGAATCCAGAAAAAGAAGCATGCATATGTGAGAGATTTTATATAAAAAAGGCAAATTATTCCAGATCTCTGTAAATTTTATTTTGTACTTAGTAGTTTATTATTTAACATGGGACTGTGAATCACACATATAAATGAAAAAGAAAGCAAAATTAAATTTGCACTTTTAGCAGTAAATAAAAATGAATTCCCAGTGAAGTAGGAAACCCACAAAGTTCTTAGAGATCAATCAAATCAATGATTAAAGACATACCTTACACACACAAAATGGATGGAGATTGAAATGGTGTATCCATTAGAAGACTGCTAATGGAACATAAGATCAGATATTCAACTGCCTGGTGATCAGAAAAACATAAACTCAAACAATATACATACTTAAAAGATTCTTTAAAATTTACAAAAGTATAGCCTTTATTCTTCATCTAAATTGTTTGCAGTAAAATTGGCAGAACTCTGCTAGTACACAGTACAAATTTTAAATAGTATCCAGTTAGTATACAATATACAAATTTTAAATGAGTAATCCCATTTCTAGATATCCATTATTTTGATCTTTTAATGGAGGGTGTAGTTAGAGGTTTAATATAGAGGCATATTTAATGTTTAACAAAGAGGGTATTATTAAATAAATTTTGGTGTATTCATATCATTAATTTACATGTCTTGTTTTAAAAATGAGATAAGTGCTTGTTAATTAAAAACATATCAATTAGGCTTTATTGTATTAAAAATATCTAGCTAATATGACTCCTGATTTTCAAAAGGTAGCAGCAGCATAAAATACTGTTATGAATGGCAGGCACACATTTCACATATATAAAACTATCAACATAGATTATACCTTTAAATTGTATTCTCTGAATATAGCACATTGTTTTGTTTTACATTGGGGGGCCATGCCTGGTGTTACTCAGGGATCACTCCTAGTGGTGCTGCTAGGCTCAGGTCCTGGTGTTGCTTTGGTACAGGGGATGGAACCAGGGTCAGCTGCATGCAAGGCAAGTGCCTTCACCCTTTACTATCTCTGCGGCCCTATAGTATGTTTCTACTTGAATATGTATGGAGGGATAGTAATGGGGGGACGAAAAGAATGTGGTTTACATTCCTGGTTCAAAAGGAACGAATCTGTGACACTGAACTACACTTAAAACTCCAGGAATCTGACTCTAGGTTTGCAAAGAAAAGTTTGTTATTATAATTATCACCCAGAAAGAGTTGGTTTCTCAAAATTGCTGAGATTTTATTCACTTGTCTTAGAAGTTGAAGAGGAAGTGGCAGCTTGGTGCTAGAGGCTCATACTCACTTTCCCTGTCTTCCTAATTATATAGTCATCCAGGAGTAACACTTAACTTCAGAAATAAAATATGTTGTTCAGAATCTAAGGCACTGCCCAGAAAATGTGCTTATAGTTTTACTGTAAACTTAACAGCAAACAATCGAAAAATTAGAGGCTGTCAATCAACTGAGTAATTACAGTTAAGTAGGAAAAACTGTGTAGCATGCTGGAAATATCAGATTATTTTTGCAGAATTCATTTTATACCTGCTGAGTATCCTAAGAAGCATATGTTACCTACGTTAGCATCCCCCTGGTGAAAACCAGAGAAGTTAACCTACTTCTCTCTGAGTAAATTCTGGAACTCTTTACTGATCATATAGTTCTCATCGACCTTGGTTAAATGTGTCCCCTCTTTGGCCTTGAGTTGAGGGGTGCGTTTATTTGGCTATGTAGTTTTGTACAAGAGTCATATATGAGTAATCCAGCCCAAATTCTTGTCAGCTTGCTTTCCTATCATGTGGACGTATTCTTCCCCAGAAAGCACCAGGAAGAAGAATAACTTTCAAAATAGTGAATAAGTTTAAATATCTGGAATTTCCCCTGCCCCCACCGTCTTTAAAAATGTTGCCCACGTTGAATGTTCATTCCATAGCTACAAAGCTCTCCCTTTACCCAGAGAATATAAATGACCAAAATATGGGGTGTATTGAAACAGGGAATAATCAGCTCATTTTCTGTGGACCAAGATTCAGAGAGATTGGAGTTAAGGGCTAAATGTTGAAGGACCTTGGTAGAGAGTTTGTTGAAATTCTATGTGTTGGATGAAATCAGTGTGCAAGTTTGGGTGTGTCAGAGGATGGGAGCCATGCTGATTAGGGTTGTTCTGGCTATTCTGAACACCAATAGTAGTGTCTCACACAAGGCACTTTCCCCCTCCCTCAGTGTAGCCATGCTTTAACTTCTGCTGGGTTAAATACGTTGAAGTGCATCAGAGGTCACCCAGCCCTCCGTGTCTATTGCAAAGCGTGACTTCACAACCCCTGCCCACTGTGCTGCATCCTGGATGGCACCGAGAAACTCTATATACTTCCATGTCGGTGATGTCACTTCAAATATATTGGGTCTGTGCTCGTGCAGGGGGAAGAAAGTACTGGCCTAGAAGGTAACCGGAGCTTCTGGAAAAAGCTGAGCTTCCTTACTCACGAATATTGTGAGCTCCATGAGTTCTTCGAGTTAACAAAGTTAGCATATGTACGTTCAAACGTTCAAATCTGGAAATGCAACGCAGACATTGGGTGTAAAGTGTAAGAGTTGGATGGACTCATAGTGAGGCAACTGTCTCTTGTTTTCTAGCATTTCTGCACATCTTAGGAGCATACACAATGACTGCTATATTCCAACTTCGTTTTTCTTCTTTTTTTAATTAAAATTATTTTTTAATTGAATCACTGACATACACAGTTACAAAGTTGTTCATGATTGGTTTGGGGGCATATAATGTTCCAACACTTGTCCCTTCACCATTTCCCACCACCAATGTCCCCAGTTTTCCTCCAACCCCAATCCTACCTCTATGGCATTCTCTCTCTCTCTCTCTCTCTCTCTCTCTCTCTCTCTCTCTCTCTCTCTTTCTCTCTCTCTCCTCTCTCTCTCTCTCTATCTCTGTCTCTCCTTTTGGGCATTATGGTTTCTAATACAGGTACTGAAAGGTCATCATGTTTATACCTTTGCCTACTTTGCTACTTTGCACACTCACTTCTTGTCCGGAGTCATCATTTCTAACTTGTATTGTCACACTGCTCCCTTCTCTGTCCTGACTGCCCTTCCTTTGTCCCACACACACTCGTGGCAAGCTTCCAACCATTGACCAGCTTAGCTTTTCAAGGGCAGTAAACAGTCTGTAATAAAAAAAAAAAAAGACCTTTGAAATGTCCCTCTCTAGAGTAAAAACAAATTTCCTTGTAACCTTGGGAGATGCCCCTTTCTCCTAATAGGGTCCCCCAAGAAGAAGAATCCCACTCCGCTAATGCTCCCCACTCCATGCAGGTACATTCAGGATATCTCATGTTGGCCTGTGGGGTAGAAAGTGGGGCACATTGGGATCCAACGTGAAGTATATGCTTCTCGCTGTGCCTTATCATTGACCCCACTGTGTCTTCTTTTATTGGGGGTGGAGCTTTTTTGAGTGACAGCTGGTGATGCTCAGGGGTTACTCCTGGCTCTGCACTCAGGAATTTTTTCTGGCGGTTCTCGGGGGGCCATATGGGATGCTGGAAATTGAACCCAGGTCGACCGCGTGCAAAGCAAATGCCCTTCCTGCTGTACTGTCGCTCCAGCCCTCCAATGTGTTTTCTTCCAGCACTCATGAAACTGCAGTAGTTTGCAAAGAGGGTAAAGTATTAGAAACTCGCATGGTTCTTGAGAGGGGATAAGTGTGGGGTCCCGTCCTGTCCCGCAGGGAGGACCCTTCGTGGGCTAAGGAGGGGACGCAGCGAAATAGATACATAATCTAAGTGGGCTTATGAGTCAATTTTGGTCAGATTTCCTTCTTTCATATTTATGAGCAACCTAAAGGATCACGAATGCATTTATTGAGTACCTTCTCTGTGTCGTGTGTTATTCTAAGTGCCAAGGGTGTAGCACTCCCTGTGATTAACATTCTCCCTCTATTCATGCATGCCAGCTAATGAGCAGAGATAAATATCAATAAAGGAATAAACACAGATAACATTTCAAATGATTGGACCCTTATAAATCGAGTGGGAGAGAGGAGTGAGAAGGGGAAAACAAAATGGAGGGGTGGCACAATAGGTGGGGAGAGAAATTAGAGTAGAACATTGAGGTTTAAACAGAAGAAATAAACCAGCCTACTGCTGGAACATAATGATTGAGAAATGAGGAATTTAGCAATTGTTTCAGGAGCCAAAGTATCTTGGAGATTGCAGAGTACAGCAGACGACCAGATTTGGTAGATACTCGTCCTTTTCCTTTATGAATTCAAATCGGCTCAATTCTTTCTTTGAAAAAGATGCAAGGTTGGGCTGGAGTGATAGCACAGCTGGTAGGGCATTTGCCTTGCACATGTCTGACCTGGGTTCAATTCCCGGCATCCCATATGGTCCCCCAAGCACCACCAGGAGTAATTCCTGAGTGCAGAGCCAGGAGTAACCCCTGAGCATCGGTGGGTGTGACCCAAAAAAGAAAAAAAATGCAAGTTTGGGCCACAGAGTAGCACAGTAAGTAAGGTTCTTGTTTGGGCACGTGGAAGACCCGGGTTCGATTCCCAGTGTCCCCTATAGTCCTTCAAGCACCGCTGACAGTGATTCCTTTGTGCATAGCCAAGAGTAACCACTGAGCATTGCTGGTGTAGCCCCAGACCCAAATAAAGAAGTTAATTAATTAATTAATTAAAAAAATTTTTAAAAAGACACAAGGTTTATTGATGTGACAAGCATATTGAAAGTAAGGAACGTATTTGAAGTTTGGAATGCAGGTGTAGGACTGTCAAACAAAGTGAAAACTAAATGTCTTTATTTATAAATGAACTTATGTATAATAACTGTCTTTACCTAAAAAACTTTTGGAAAATAGACTGTACAACTCACTACTCCTATTATATTTGCTATGAAAACACTAGCACATCTGTTACTAAAACTAGCAATGTAAAGATTAGAAGGATATGCCAATAGAAGGGAAGAGGAAGAAAAAAATAAATTTTAGATGGACTGGGATGCTTAGAAGTGGATTCAGTGCTTTATATACTTCTTACAAATATCAGAATTACTGGGGCAAATTGCTCGAGTGCTCCTTCCTGAAATGGAAATTCAGACTCAGAGAAGTAGAAATTCTCTGAGATTTTCCAGTTATCTGATACAGGATTTGAACCTGGGAACTAGCTTACTACGTGATCTTTTCCAAATATGCTATACAATGTTGAATGCAGCATCTTTACCCCACAGATGTTTTCCTCCCTTGAAAAGCAGGCAACTTCATCATCAGTTGACAGAGAATTGTAGTATCCCAGAGATTATTAGCCTCAGTCATGAGACAAAATGATTGGTGGTTTTTATCTGCATTGTTTGCAAAGCCTAGTTCTATATAGCAGCTGAAATACAGCACATAACATTTTTGCTTCAGTGGATGCCGTCACAGACAACAGATGCACAATATCTACACAATAAGATGGGCAGAAATGCCTAAATCGATCATCTAGTGTGAGAATGTAGCTGACATAAGCTTTATCCCAGGTGCTTCCAGACTTTGGTCCTTTTGAAGAAAAATAGTTTCTGAAAAGTATAACTAAAGAGAAAGCATTATTAGAAAATCCATCATACAAGCATATGGTCAAAGGAAAAGGCACATCATGTTACCTGCACTACAAGGGTGAGCTTTGATCCAACAGAAAGTGGAACATCAAATCCAAGAGGACCTGAAAATCATTTCTTGATGGATTAGAAATTAATAACACATTATTACATTGGAAAATATGTTAGATCATCTAAACCAGTTTCCAAAATTATATTGCAAAGAATGTTATTAGAAATGCAAATGTTTTGTGAAATTTAACTTTTATGGTTTAGTAAGTCCCAAGAATGATTTATTAATATATATGTTAGCTCATATAGTATATATATATATGTCATATATACATTGAGGGAGACAATGAAATATAAGTCTAATGTCTAGATTAAACATTTTAGATAAGAAAGTTTTGAAGTGGGGCCGGAGCGATAGCACAGCGGGTAGGGCGTTTGCCTTGCACGCGGCCGACCCGGGTTCGGTCCCCGGCATCCCATATGGTCCCCCAAGCACCGCCAGGAGTAATTCCTGAGTGCAAAGCCAGGAGTAACCCCTGAGCATCGCTGGGTGTGACCCAAAAAAAGCAAAAAAAAAAAAAAAAAAGAAAGTTTTGAAGAGAGCTTTCAGTAAGTTTGGAGTAAATCCATTTTGCTACTTCCCTGTTTATGTTTCTGGTTGGTAGTTATGTGTGACAACTAAAGTTTAGATAGTTCAGTATCTTGTAACAATAGATCACTAAAGTATGGAAGCTATTAAGTTATAATGAAATTTTCATTTTATATCCACTGACTATTTACTATGACTAATTTCACCTTTGAAGTATACAACATTTTCCTTGTAGCCTTTGACTCCTGGAGAATTAGAATTTTATCAGAATCTTCTCTTCAGGCAAATTTATCATAATGGTGGATTTTGCTTTTGTTGCTTCTCCATAGTTGTCGTCTTAATTTCTGGGGAAATTTTCCATTTTGAAGAATTAGAAGTTCAAAGTTCATCTAAATTCCTTTACCAAGACCCCCTCCTTCTGACTTTAATCCTTTAGGAGATTTGTTTCCTTCCAAAGGCATCACATGTATCTCCTCACGTTAGAGGATGTACCCAGGAAACAATACTTGTAAGGATTTGTGGCAGAAAGCATTACTATTTCCACTGGCTTATGGAGAAGACCAAGTATATAGATTAAAGGGACAATTGTGTGATGATATGGCATACCTTGTGAGTTTACCATTTTGTTAGAAAGCAAAACTAGGTGACTAATATGATACATTACATGACTGTATTCTACTTTTTTGTTGTTGATTTGCAGCCACACCTGACAGTGCTCAGAGCTTACTCCTGGCTCTGTGCTAATAGATCACTCTTGGTAGGGCTCAAGGAAGTGAACCTGTCTGGCCACGTGCAAGGCAAGCACCCTACTCACTGTACTATTGCCCCTTTAGTCTACTCACTGTCTCTGTCACTGTCCTCCCGTTGCTCATTGATTTGCTCGAGCGGGCACCAGTAACATCTCTATTGTGAGATTTGTTGTTACTGTTTTTGTCATATCGAATACGCCATGGGCAGCTTGCCAGGCTCTGCCGTGCAGGCGAGATACTCTCAGTAGCTTGCTGGGGGCTCTTCGAGAGGGATGGAGGAATCGAACCCGGGTCGGACACATGCAAGTAAATGCCCTACCCGCTGTGCTATTGCTCCAGTCCCATATGTGAAGTAGGGCATGTTTATTTTCTGAATTTTTGGTCGAAGGTACAATTCTGATTCAAAACCAAAAAATTAGCAGAAGTCACGTAAAGAAATTGTATTTGAACCAGAGTCAGAAATCAAAAGCAGAAGTGACCTCTATTTAGGACCCCAAATATGACATCATTCAAACCAAATTTTGAAAGCTAGATAGACTAAGTAAATGTCTCTCAATAAAGGGAGACCTGGGACCACATTACTTCAAATGTAAGAAAAGGGTTTCATTATACCCAGTGGAAGAGCTAAAAAAACTAAAATATCTTCCCTAGATTTTTTGAAAAATTTAGCAACTCCGTTTCTAAGATCCCATTCCAGCCCAGCAGGGTGCTTGTGGACAGCTCTTGGATAGAAAAGAAATTGAGCTTAGGGAAAAGAAAGAGCCAATCTAGTGTGGGGAAAATATTCTCCTAACTGGTGTTTTACCTTTAGCAATTAATCAAATTGGTTGCATTTTTTTTAACTTTTCATTCCTAGCAAACATGTTCAGAGGCCATTCAAGTATAAATGCCTTGCAGTATCATGCTAATTGGTTCTCTGGTAGTTCAAGAGATGACTTCTTGCTGAAGTAGATAATGACAAACTCTCAAAGGACTATAAGGAAATTTGATTTTTTAAGAGCAGTCCTTATGTTTTTTTTTTTTTTTTTACCCAGTTTTAAATAAGAAGACACACTTTAGAACGGAAGCTTAAAGTTTCCTTAAGGAAGTACTAATGTTGACATTCATTGTCTCTATTCTTTCTGGTTAAAAAGAAGAGAAACATCTGAATACAGCCTTACAAATTGAATAAGAATTAAAAATGTTCAGATAATAGGCTAGAGCTGTGTTATACTTAGCTCCGCGTAGTTATGTTTCCCCCCACCATTGAAGACTTCTTTAATTGTTTATGTGCTTGCTATTCTTCTAAGTGGAAAGACCATGTTCCACTTACAAACTGTAGCACTGTCATCCCGTTTTCATCGATTTGCTTAAGCGGGCACCAGTAACGTCTCCATTGTGAGACTTGTTGTTACTATTTCTGGTATATCAAATATGCCACGGGGAGCTTACCAGGCTCTGCTGTGCGGGCAGGATACTCTCGGTAGCTTGCTAGGCTCTCCAAGAGGAACAGAGGAATCGAACCCTAGTCAGCTGCGTGCAAGGCAAATGCCCTACCTTCAGTGCTATCGCTCCAGTCCAAACAAACTGTAAAATGTTTAAATTTTCCATAGCAGTATATTATGTAGGATAACATAGCCTCAAGTAGTTTAGGTTTATTGGGTTACTCCCATCACAGTGCTCCTATTCCTCTTTGTTTATTTGTAGCTTCTTTCTTAGTGTTCTGTTGACTTGTAAATACTGTTTTTCTCTTCTCCTTGAGTCCTTTGCATGGTTTATTCAGAACAATGTCCTTTTTGTATGGACACAGGAAGACTTAGCAAATGCTATGCTTTTGTAACCTGGGAGGCATTTGACTCTACATGATATTTTCCTCCTGGGCATCTGTTCTCTCGACCTAAGCCTCAGCTGCCCTTACTTCCTAGCACCCCCAATAGCAGGGTCCCGACGAGGACGGGACGGATCCAGGGCAAGCGGTGAGTTGTGTGCTACCCTGGCATCGAGATGGGCCTGGCCAAAGTGCCTAATGCTTAATTATAAGTTAAGAGCTTGATCATGGACAAATGTCATGATCCAAACAGTGATAACTAGATTTGGACCCTGCTAGGGTGAGGAATGATTAATCTGGCCTGAGTGCTGTGGTATGGGTCTGTGGCAAGATGTTGCCAGGAGAGCTGCCTTGCAAGCCTCAATGTATCTCTTGCTATGTCCATACAAAAATAACTAGTATTTAGATGTTAATAAGTGTTTGGACTAAGGAAAGGAAAAAAACCTTAAGAATCAGGAAGGGCTTTGGAATGCCCTGCCCTCAGGAAGGGCTTTCTCATGTTGATTTTGCTACTTGACTGGGTGTAGCCTAGAGGGCAAGGTGGGAGAGACAAGTAGGAGGAGGAACAAGAGAAGCTAGAGATGCTGCAGTTGATGCAGAGAGAGGCCGGAGCTGGGAGTGCAGGAGATGAGAAAGATGGAAGATTGAATAAACGGTAACTAATCAGCAACCAGCTTGGTCCTCGTTCTTCCTTCGCCTGTCCTTGGTCAACGGCCATCTCGATCCAGCCCATACACAGCGGTTCCAGAGCACCGAACGCGGTCGGTGAGACAGAGCCTCCTGGAGAGCCCGAGAGTGCACTCGCCCCTCGGCGTGCTTTAGTCTTTTACAGTATATTGCATATAATACACTAATAAATAAAACTGTTCCACCTTGCAGAGGAATTTGGCAGAACCCATTATCACTAGGTGGTAAAAGTCAAATCACCAGGGGAAGAAATTGTCCACATCAATTACCTTTTTAGGTGAGTTACTTGGAAGTGTACAGCATCTGCCCAGAGAGTCAGAAAGCCCTGTCTGTGTTTTACACAAATAGAAAAGAATACTGTCATGACTTAAGGGAGAACATTAAAAAGAAAGAGTTTCAACATAAGATCCCAAAGCCTCTCTCACTGTGACAACATTCAGCCACTTCATTGCTCTGGGAGTTTTGTTTCCATATTGTGATGTTCAAGCATTGGATTAGATAGTCTCTAAGAACCATCATTCCACAAACACTCTTTGTAGGGGTCTGGGAGGTCTTCTTATTCTTTGTGGAAATCCTACCCGAAGAGCATGGCCCGAGTGAGGACATGGAGAGCTATCGGATGCACTCAGGTCAAGATACATGTTGAGTCTGAGGCCTGTTGCTCTGAGTCCTGGCATGACACTGAGGAACTGACAGACGATGGAGCAATCAGAAAAGACCATCACGTGCTCTAGGGTGTCTTTGATAGAGGTAGAGGCTGAAGGGAAACGTTGTAAAACACTTACTAATATTGAGAACCATGCAATTACTATTCAAGAAAGTACCTACATTTGGAGAACATAAATGCCATTTATGGGTAAGGAATATTATGTCTGCATCCTTTTTAAAAAAATTTTGCTTTGGGACCACACCCAGCAGTGCTTTGAGCTTACTCCTGGTTCTGTGCTCAGGAGTCACTCCTGGAAGGATCAGGGGACAGTATGGGGTGCCAGGGATCAAATCTGAGTTGACTGTATGCAAGACAAATGCCCTACCTGCTGTACTATTTCTCTGGTTAAGGATCTACATCTTTCTCTTGGAAAGTGATAAATAGTAATTGCCATACAATTATATAGAGTGAGGGAGATTAGCCTATGTTTCTTTGATCGTGCAGACATATCTAAATTTGATGTAGTCTGATTTGATTACTTTTATTTATGTTTGTCTTTGTCAATTGAATAATATTGTTGAAACACCTTTGCAATCTAAATGCTGGAGCATTCTACTGGTATTTTCCTCAATGTATTTTATATATTCTGGTCTGATGTCATAGTCTTTGATCCACTTTAAAACTACTTTTGTGTAAGGCATGAGATAAAGTTCCAATTTCATTTTTAGCATGTAGCTATCTAATTTTCCCAGCACCATTTGTTGAAGAGGCTTTCTTTACTTCACTTCATTTTAAAATTGCTTAGTGAGGCCCAGAGTGATAATACAGTCATAAGACGCTTGCCTTGCATGTGGCCGACCTAGATTCAATCCCTGGCACCCTATATGGTTCCCTGAGCCCCTCCAAAAGTGATCCCTGAACACCACCAGGTGTGGGCCCCAGACCAAAATGCTTAAATTAAAATATCAAAGAAGCTTGCATACCAAGTATATTAACACTTTTTTAAGTTTAGTTTTATTGAACAGTAAACTTTTATTGATTTGAAATTTTCTGCACTCTGCCACAAATACAGACTTTAAAATCCATAAAGAAAAAAATATTGAAATTCTAGAGAAGTCCTATAGACGTATTATATACATATGTATGTATATATATGGTTTTGTTTTGTCAAGTTGTGATAGTTCTTTAAAATCCATTTTTATAGAAACGGTATGCTTTAATGCTTAGAGGGCCATGAATTGCTGGGATTCCAAGCCTGTGGCTTTACCCATCAGAGATTCCCCACCCCCTACTACTTTGGTCCACATCCCTCTCCCAAGTTACAATACTTTTTTCAAATAGGATTTGACAAATGATTGATAATTGTTTTTCCTAATTGAATTTGCCTTATTTCCACATATCTAGTTATTCAGGACCTCTCTTCTATATTGAAACTAATTCACCCTAGAATATATTCAATGATTATCTAAACTGGTCCCAGGTGCATAAGAAACATAAAACAAATGAAAATTGTTCCCTCAGTGGGAAACTCTTCTTGCTGACAAATAGCAATTCAATAGATAAATTTGCCTATATCTATAAATACTGGTAGAGAATATTTAGAGAAATATATGAGTACCGCCAATTTAGAAGGAACTGGGGATTACTTTCCAAGAAAGAGAAAAACTGAGATTAAAACTAAAGCTGCATTTTCAGATTTTCTTAAGTATTTAAACATAGAAAAGTATGGGGAAAATCACAGAGTATGATTAATTGCCGTCTCATCATAAAACATGTGTGGCTGTAAAATAAGTACATGAGGATTGCTTATAAAGGTGACATCAGTAAGATGTAATTCTACAGACATCAGATTTATAAGTCACTGGAATTATAAGTACTTGAATTTTACTTTCCAATAAAAGGTAATGGGAATATGATAAGTAACATTAGATTGAAGAATCATGATCATATAAAAAAGCAATGGAAGTTTTATATAGCAACTGGATATTATACAGGGATAAGATACATTTCACTGTCACTGTTTCACTGTCATCCCCTTGTTCATCGATTTGCTTGAGTGGATGCCAGTAACGTCTTCCTCCGTCCCTGTTATATGCTAGTGTAGCCCAATGGTGTATTGGAGGCTCTTTCAGGATCAGGGGAATGAGGACCGTCATTGTTACTGTTTTTTGGCATATAGAATACGCCACGGGTAGCTTGCCAGGCTCTGCCATGCGGGCGGGATACTCTCGGTAGCTTGCCAGTCTCTCCGAGAGGGACAGAAGCTTTTAGGGTGGCCTCTAATTGCCATAACCATGCCACCGGACTCCGAGCCAGGCTGTTTTCACTTGGGGTGCCCCAGAACAGGGCGGCTGAGAGCCCTGCTAGCCCCAAGGGACTCAGGCCCGGCAGCCGACCTCTACTACCCAACCACCGCCATGCTCCAGGCCGCTTTCCACACGCTTGGGCCAAGCCTCACGCATGAGTGAAGATATTTGACACATCATAAGACACCCCCTACTCATTTTCCATAATAAACACACCATATTGATTGGAGACCAGATGGTGCCGGCACCGGCTGAACCCCTCATGCTCTTCCGAACCCGGCTCACCACCTCACCTTAGACAACATGCGGCTCAGCACGCCAGGCATGGAACTCTACACATGATCCCTGCTGGAACTCTACGCATTCTCCGCGTGATTCCTGATGGACATCGCTGGCTGTTTTGCAAGATTCCAACAGAATGGCATTGGTGGGGCGTGGAGAAACCACAGCGGCGGCCGCAGTGTCGCCGCCTACCCTGGCTGGGCTGAGTCGCAGTGCCATCGGACATAAAACCATGGCAACAGTGCGCGCAGTGGCTCATCCACTGTGGGGTGCTGCCAGCCAAACACTGAGTGACCTGGGACTTGGCGCAGGTGTTCAACCTGGCACAGACCCTCCGCAATAGGGTCCTGCTCTGCCAGCTGCTCAACAACCTCTGGGCGCACTCCATCAACCTCAAGGAGATCAACCTGAGGCCGCAGATGTCCCAGGTGCTGCCCAGAGACGCAGGCAGGTGCGTGTTTGTCGGTGTGCAGATCATTACAACATTCCAGTCAACCAAAAGCTTACATTCAGTAACTGGGAATACACCTGTAAAATACATTTAGCAGTAAGAAATGCATGTTATTGCTGTATACTATAGCTATGCTCCATAAGAAAAGATACCTCGTTTAGTGTTCCTTTCCTATGGAAGTTGCCATTTACAAGTAGGTCCCTCATTAGTGAGGGAGGTAGATAGCTGGACAAAGAAGGAGATGTTTTATCTGGTACTCAGAGAACACAGAATGCTATAATAAGCGTCATTGTCACTGTGTGTCTGTGCCATGACAAATAATCTGCCCTCTCTCAAGAGCATTTCTCAGCCAGTATGATGGTCTACGTGCATGTGCCACTACCCTATTTCTCGTTTATTCGCCAGTGCAATAGCCGCAGTGGACCATTCCAAGACTGACATCATATTCTGTAACTCTTTTAACCTACAGTTTTCATTACTGCCCTGCAGTAAAGTCCTTTACATAGTCTACCCAGACCCATAGAATCTAGACTTTATCTGCTTGTCCTTTCAAACGCAATCCTTCACACTAACTTCCAACCCTGTTTACCTTTTGTTAGTGTAGGATAATTGGTGCTCTTTGTTGAAATGGGAATCTTCAAGCATATGGGTTCTTCTGCACATTCTTCCTATTAGCAGTGTGGTTTCTTGGTATATTTCATGTTATATATTAACTTGCCGTTAAAATCGAAAAGGCAATTCCATATGGCTCAACTTAATGTTACATTCTGCTCCTCTCCATGGCCACAGTGGCTTGAACTGTTGGAAGCAAGGTGGAAACAGTTGGCACAATGGGGTACTCGCAGGATTTGGACTCAGATCTGTAGTTCAATTCCAGCTGTACATTTTACAAGCTGTGAGCACTTGGATACGTTCCTTAAAAATCTCTTTACCACATGCATTCTATTTTGTACCCAGAGATTCATTCATTCAAGCACTGCTCTGGGTAGAACCTGAGTCAGCTATGGACACAGCAAGTGCCTTCCCCACTGTATCATCTCTTCAGCCCCGTGTTTCAGCATCATTTTAAAATAGACTGTATTGGCTTCATGACATTGCTTGCTTCTTTGTCGAAGGATAGTAGCTGTGTTGATATGGATTTGTCTCTATATGTTCTCTGCTCTGATTTATTGGTCCATTTCCCCCCTGTACCACTGTCTCAATTACTTCGGGTCTATAATTAACCTTTATGTTGGACAGTGTCATCCTTCAGTATTGCACTGGCAATTGTGGTTCTTTTGCTATTCCCCATAAATTTAGGGAACTATCTGTAGATACCTACAAAACAGATATCTTGCTGAGATTTTGATTGGGATTGCATTGATCCTTGTTGGCCTTAGAATAAATTCCTTTTACAGGTTTCTAAGTGTCATTTCTGTACTAAGGTGTGAAACAGTTTTAGATTTGGTTTTAGTCCAGACCTAAGGGCAGGAGTGCCATCTGCTGAATTATTGCTTTTTTCCATATTAAAATGCGGAGCCAATCAAACTGAGAATAACACATGTACTCCTGAAGTACCCCATTAAACCCACATGCAAGGTGGGTCTTTTGCATTTCTTCAGTGTACAAATAGTCACTAATTTTTTGTTCCTTTTCCAGTGTTCAAAAACTGATGAATCTTACAAATTATTTTACACTTTAATTTACTTTGCAGTGCTAGAGATGGGCTTTTACATATGAGGCGTGTGCTATGTACTACAGGCCTACACACCTCTGACCCCAGGTATTTTAGTTTTATTTTGTAATTATTCAAGTTTAGGAAATTATATAATTTATAATTTCTGGCATTGCTACATAAAATCACTATACCCTGCCACCATCAAAGTCCCTGTGAGGCTCCCGCACTGTCTCTGTGACTCTTCGAGTCTGTTCTTCCTCCTCCCTGCTCTCTCTCCCCCCACTGTTTGATAAATTCATCCTGCATAATGAAATGCTTTGACCAATTGAACTAGGTAAGCAATAAAGGTGCGAGTTCAAATCAGAAATGGAACCTCATTTGAAGCCAACCACTGTATTTAATTTATACCTTCCCAAGGAAAACGTGTGCAACTCTAATCCTTTGGATCACAATAGACTTAAAGGATTTCAAAGAATTCCTCATCTTGTTCAAAAAACATATATTTTTTTACAACCTTTAAATTGCTTAAATGAATCCTCATTAGCATTTCTCTAACATGCTACGTGTTATATGGTTAAAGTTTTATTTTTTTAATATAAAAAGAGGTAAATGTAGAATGGTAGAACTGGGATGTGACAAAGTGGTAGGCGTTCATGTTTTGCATGTGCAATTCCCCAGCCCCACCCCCTCTTTCAATACTGAATGGCTCCCTGAGCACCACAGGGAGTAGTTCCAGTGACCCCTGAGCACTTTAGGGTGTGCTGGGGGTTGTGAGTCCCCCCTAACAACTCAAAGTGATCATAAGTTTAAATTCATTTAGTTAAATAAAGCAGCTTATTTCTTCAAGAATTTGCTTCTCTTACGCGATTTTAACTAAAACTTTACCTATAGCTTTTCTCAGACTATTTAACTTGCAATTCCTTGTGATCTAAAACTGTCTTAGTAATCAAGAGATTGATGGAAGAGTTTCATTGTAATAATAAACCTTTTTTTTCCACATCGCAGCTGGCATCGTACAGGTCTTACTCTTACTTTACACTCAGGAACTATTCCTAGCAGTGCTCAGGGACCATATGGCAGGCCAGGGATCGAACCCGGGTAGCCCAAGACAGATAAGGTTAACATGCTGCACTGCAGTTCACTAACTTTGGGGACACCATGTCCTCTCTCTGAGTGTTGGCTTCCTGAGCTCTCAAGCAAAGACATTGACCTGGAAGTGATCTGTAAATCCTGTTCTCTTTAGTATTTCTAATTACTCTATTGTCTCATATCTTTCTTACTTTGGAAGAAATCACATCGCTCAATCTTAAATTCTTGCCATCGCTTCCTGCTTTTTTTTTTTTTTGGTCACACCTGGCAGTGTACAGGGCTTACTCTTAACTCTACACTCAGGAATTATTCCTGACAGTGGTCAGGGACCATATGACAGGTCAGGGATCCGACCTGGGTAGCCCAAGGTAAATGCCTTGCCCACTGGACTATCACTCCTCCCCCTGCCCACCTCTGGCCTTTGACTGGACATATTGATTATAGCTTTTTTTTTAATAATTTATTTATTTTTAATTAGAGAATCACCGTGAGGGTACAGTTACAGATTTATACACTTTTGTGCTTATACTTCCCTCATACAAAGTTCGGGAACCCATTCCTTCACCAGTGCCCATTCTCCACCACCCGTAAACCCAGCGTCCCTCCCACCCTCCCCAATCCCATCTCCCCCCCAACCCATCCTGCCACTGTGGCAGGGCATTCCCTTCTGTTCTCTCTCTCTAATTAGCTGTTGTGGTTTGCAATAAAGGTGTTGAGTGGCCGCTGTGCTCAGTCTCTAGCCCTCATTCAGCCCGCAACTCCCTTCCCCCACATGGCCTTCGACTACAATGTACTTGGTGATCGCTTCTCTGAGTTGCCCTTTCCCCGGAACGTGAGGCCAGCCTCGAAGCCATGGGGTCAACCTCCTGGTACTTATTTCTACAGTTCTTGGGTATTAGTCTCCCACTCTGATATTCTATATACCATAGATGAGTGCAGTCTTTCTATGTCTGTCTCTCTCTTTCTGACTCATTTCACTCAGCATGAAACTTTTCATGCCCATCCACTTAACTACAAAATTCTTGACTTCCTTTTTTCTAACAGCTTCATAGTATTCCATTGTATAGATGTACCAAAGTTTCCTCAACCAGTCATCCGTTTTGGGGCATTCGGGTTTTTTCCAGATTCTGGCTATTGTAAACAGTGATGCAATGAAAATACATGTGCAGATGTTGTTTCGATTGTACTTTTTTGCCTCTCTGGGATATATTCCCAGCAGTGGTATTGCTGGGTCAAATGGGAATTCAATATCTAATTTTTTGAGAATCGTCCAAATTGTTTTCCAGAAGGGCTGAACCAGTCGGCATTCCTACCAGCAGTGAAGAAGGGTCCCTTTCTCCCCTGATTATAGCTTTTGAATACACTCATGCTCACCTGATTTGTTTCTATGATGTTACCATCATGATGAATGCTTTTTTGTTTGTTTGTTTGTTTGGGGTCCACAGAGACAAATAACTATTAGGACCATGGTTATCACAACAGCCCTTTCTGATGGATACTTAGGCTAGCTTGTGTGCTTTATAGATCAAGGGCTACAATGGAAAAATCCACACCAGGAAAGATCCCAGCAAAACTCTTTGGGAATTGCCATGCATCACATGGATTTTCAGGTTTCCTCCCAGAAACTATAAGTTGCACGGGACAAAGACTGGATTTAATTTATCTTGTAGATTAGTACAAAGCCTTGTTCAATCAATGATTTGTACATAATGGGCTTCACTAACTGTATACCCACATACATATACTCTCAGAATGAACAAATGAATGATGGGTGAAATGTGCGATCCTTTATTTGGCAATTAACACCTAGTCAAGCTTAGAAGAGAGCACAGGCTTATAATCATATTTGATTGCTAAAGGAGAGAATTTTTTTTTTATAAAACATTTCTTATGAAGCTGGATCCTCTGCCAGTAATGCAGGCAGAGAAACACAGGTGGGAGGAAGGGTGCAAATACAGAAATGAGGAATAAGCAGGAAATCTCAGACTGCAATGTTGTTATTTTTCTCGGAATTTAGCTTTTTTGGTTTTTGTCTCTCTTATTTTAGGTCTTTTCAATTAATGATATAAGTAAGGAATAACTCCTATAATTTTGTTTGGATCATTTAAAGTATAAGGAAAATTGTTAATTTATTGGAAAACTATTTTTGAAAGCTCAAACATCCAGTAAGTTAAAATATACTTTGCAAAACTTAAATTTTGAAAGTTTTGAGGGAATGGGGGCTGGAGCGATAGCACAGCGGGTAGGGCGTTTGCCTTGCACGCGGCCGACCCGGGTTCTAATCCCAGCATCCCATATGGTCCCCTGAGCACCGCCAGGGGTAATTCCTGAGTGAAGAGCCAGGAGTAACCCCTGTGCATCGCCGGGTGTGACCCAAAAACCAAAAAAAAAAAAGAAAGTTTTGAGGGATTGATGCCCAAATCAATGATAAAATAGTTTAAAATTAATGAACCCCACTTAATTTTAATTGTCTAGTTGTGTGAAATAAATACAATTTGTTTAAGTTTGCAAGATACAATTTATTATATTTAAATCCGTTTTTAATTTAGGCATTAAGATATACAAAGTCACTCATAGTTGGGTTTCAGATTTATAATTTTTCAACAACTGTCCCATCACGAGCGTCAGCTTCCCTTCACCAATATCCCCACTTACCCTCCAACCTGCCAGTCTGACTTGCTTACCGGAATATTTTAAAGTTTGGTTATTGTAATCTGGATCTCATACTCTCAGTTTTGTTGGTTTTGTGATTACAAAACTTTAGACCAGTATCCTGGTTTTTGCTTTCTTTTTTCTCTTTTGGGGTCACACCCAACGATGCTCAGGGGTTACTCCTGGCTCATGCACTCAGGAATTACTTCTGGTGGTGCTGGGGGGACCATATGGGATGCTGGGAATCAAACCCGGGTCGGCCACGTGCAAGGCAAATGCCCTACCCGCTGTGCTATCGCTCTAGCCCTTGCCTTTTGTTAAGGTCCGTCAGTATTTCTTTAGTAAGGCAAAGCTAAACTGTATGAAGTTATCATTATTAGATAGTAACCAAAATTTCTTTTATTAGCAGTATCCTCTCATCGCTTGTTTGTGGTTCTTCTACTCTGTATTGTGTGTGATCGTGTTTTAAATGCCAGTCGGCACTGTTTGAAAAAATTCCCAGACCTCTGCCCTTGTAGAATTTTCATCCTGGAGGAAGAAAAACATACACACAATAGAAATTTTATATAATTTCTATAGATGCTGAGTACCCATGAGAATGTAAACTATGAGGTGAAATAGAAAGTGTGGGTACAGAGACGGCGTTTCAAGCACAGTGATGATGAAGGCCTTGCAGAGCAGATGACACCAGAGAACATCCTGAAGTAGGTGAGGAGAAAATCCCTTCCACATCTGAAGAACAGGCCAGACAAGGGAACAACAGATCCCAGTTTGAGCATGCAGTGCCTCATGTGCTAAAAGCACCAAATTGTCTTGTGAGCATTGTATGGTGTTGCAAAGAGCCTGAGAGATTATTCACAAATGCAGAAATTTTTTTCTCTTAAAGTTATCGCATATTCACTGGTGACGGGATGGGTGTTCGAGCATTATGTAACTGAGACTTAAGCCTGAAAGCTTTGTAACTTTCCACATGGTGATTCAATAAAAAAAATGAATAAGTAAAAAATAAAACTCCTTTCCTCCTGCCACCCCCCAAAAAATTATTGCATATTACAAAAATGAGAAATTAATAATAGAGCGATAGCACAGCAGTAGGGCATTTGCCTTGCACACAGTCGACCTGAGTTCAATTACTGTGCCCCTATTGGAGAGCCCAGCAAGCTACCAAGAGTATCTTGCCAGCATGGCAGAGCCTGGCAAGCTACCCATGGTGTATTCAATATGCCAAAAACAGTCACAACAAGTATCAAGATGGAGACGTTACTGGTGCCTGCTCGAGCAAATCGATGAGCAACGGGATGACAGTGACAGTGACAGTGTTCGTTCCCCCCAATTTTATATCAGAATACTATAATGACAGAGAATGGCTTCTCTCTAATCAGACCCACTAGGAGGTGGAGCCAAGAATAAGCCCACAAAACTGATACTTGAGATAGTCTAGTCTTACAAAAACGATCACAGACCAACAAAGTTTTGCTTCTGCTTTCCTTTATCTCCACTCCTTGAATAAAATAGTGTACTGATGTTTTGACCCACATAGGAACCAGACACACAAACCAGATCTGATCCTATATCCTTTCTCTTGACACTGCTCCAAGCATCATTTCTTGAAAAAAATAAAGCAACTCCATCTTATGCTACCCATATAATGCAAACAAGCAAAAACTCCATTAATCTCAATTGCCGAGGTGACTTAGCTAAGTCATTGTCTCAGCAGTTTGTTTCTCTGATCATTTCAAAATGAAAAAAATTAGAGCTTCATTTATTTCCTCTACCTTTTTTCCTTATGACCTCTGCATAAACAGTCATTTCAGTGTGACCCAAGCTATGAAATAAACATAAGAAGGTTCCAGCTTCACAGATCCTCTGTTCTTTAACACTGAAGTCCAACCATTCTTAAGCTCCTCGATGAAATCCCTTCCTTGTGTAGAGGAAATTTGGAGGAACCCATTAGCTCCTTTGGTCCAGTGTCTGACCCATGAGAAAGATAGCAAGAGGAACGAGAGCCTTACTTTCATATCCACAGAGGTCCATAAACTACAGTGTTCATGATCTGCTGATTAAAGTGAGGTTCTATAATTTTATAGAAAGCTTCAGGTTAGCAAATGTGGAGGGAATATGGAGCTAGAAAACTTTAAGACTTATATAGAGTTTTGAAAAGAATTACTTAAGGGCTTATTTACATAGGAAAACAAATCTTGGAAACTCAAGTTTGGAACAATAAGGCTGACTCCCACCTCCACGATTCAGGAAGGGAAATTTGTTTCCTACTTTTAGAAAGGAAGATAATTGGATGAAGCTTCGTTTTTGAGTCTGCTATTTCTCAGTTGCCTTGCATCCAATCAGGCATACGCTGGGGCAGTCTGTCTTCAGCCCCGATACCTGTGAACTGCACGTCTGTCTCCTCCCCTGGCTATTGCCCTACTATGATCTCTCAGGCAAGCCTCTTAAACCTGTCCCTGAAAATTTACTCACAATGAAAGCAAGAAGAATTTCAGAGTCTTTTTTTTTTCTTTTTGGGTCACACCTGGCGATGCACAGGGATTACTCCTGGCTCTGCACTCAGGAATTACCCCTGGTGGTGCTCAGGGGACCATATGCGATACTGGGGAATCAAACCCAGGTCGGCCTCATGCAAGGCAAATGCCCTACCCTATGTGCTATTGTTCCAGCCCCTCAGAGTCTTTTTTTTCCAAAGGACATGGTGTGAAAAAACTTAAGGTAGAATTCAGAATTCCTTGGTTACTAGGGAACAGTTGGGGAAGAAATTTGCAGGATAGAGGCTGTTTTCTAGTCAACTGTGAAGCAGCCTGACTTCCCCATCTGTCTCTTGTTTTCAGTCACCTGGGCATTCTCTAAAACAAGCCAGATTCCTGAATAAAATGAACAAAATTATTATCCCAATACCATTCTTTTTTTTAATTTCCCCATATATAAATGCCTAAATAAGGGAGCAGAGGGTACCCACATCTTCCTAGGATGGCTTTATAGATAAATATTTATCAATAGATTTGGGATGATAGTATGAGATAATAGAATAAAAAATTACAATTAAGACGTTAGGTGGCCAAGAGAAAATTTCCATGAAGTAAAGAGAAATGATAAAGGCATGATATAAAGTGATAAATTTTTATATCTTTGTATACTCAATTTTCCCCAACAGAGAACAATATGTATGTTAAATAAGAATATCTCTCAATAGAATAAATCCCGCTGTACAGAAAAACACCATCAAGTAGTTCCCCCCCACCCCCCCGGATAGCACCACCCAGAGAGACACATGAGTTGCAGAGGTCAAAAAGCGTGTGTGTGGACTTGTCCCTAAGGGGGTAATTCCAAGGACACTCAGTCTGATGAACATGCACATAAATGTCCTGTTTTCTTAGGCTGTCGTAGTGTTTAAGTGGAGCTGGCAGTCTAAGCACATGTTTTATTTCTGAAGGTTTGCTCTGAAGGTTATACTGCGCTTTGCCCCACAAAACACAAATCCATCGACTGTTCTGCCTCCAGTACCCTGAAGTCAGGAGACTAGTCCGTGGATTTGGTTCACGGGAGAATGGAAACAGCCTTCTTCACTCCAACAGAAATGAAATAAACCACGCAGGAGACTTTGCACATATTCTACACACACAACATCTTTTTCTTCTTCATTTTTTTTTTTGGTAGGGGAAATTTTTATGATAGTGTTTCTTCTACCTGCCAACCCCCTCTTCCTCAGCACACAAATTCCCATCCCACAGCGAAGAATGAGTAATGCCTCTAAGTGCCCAGAATATGTTTGCGATAATTGATATTTCATCCTCTGGTGCCAGGGCTGCATGAGTGGAGTGTTGAAGGCTCAGGAATGTGCTTTTGTCCCCTTGGCGTCCTGCCCAGAATGCAGGACTAATGCAAACCAGGCTTTATGAGATAGTGAGCCTCTCACAAGACGCAGGAGCACCGAAGGTTTGCATGATTTATCAGGAATACCAAAATCATTCTTTCGGGAGATAGAACTATGGCACTTAGGATGCCTGGGCAAAAGAAAGCACGTTGGTTCTTCTAAGAGAGTCCTATCGATATTAAAGGAATCAGATGGCATGGAGTTTACATACAAAAACCTACAATGCTTCCAAGAGTCCTTAGTTTAAATCAGTCATAAGCTTTCTCCGACACTATCTTACAACAGAATTGGGTTTGATATTAATATTTTAGCATGACGTCTATATGTTTGAACGATTATTTTGCTCTAAAATCAGACATATCTATTTGAAGTAGTGGTGCCAGACTAAGGTTGTTTCAGTGACAAAAGAGAATAAGGAGGATACCAAAGTGCAAATGACCCTAAAATCATCAATGTTGGATTATGAAAAAGCAAATCTCTTTCAAATATGGGTGAATAGAATGAAAACTTTTTTCTCTAATTTTATAAATATGAATTTTAATGACTTTCATTTTCTCTTTGATATTTTTATCAATGTTTTATGAAATTTTATGAAAGTATAATTGAAAGGCATTTGAGAACAGAAACTGGCATCTGCTTCTGGGAAAATAAAAAAACCACCATTGGTAATCAAATAGTTGTTATATATTATTATTTTGTTAACTGATATATTGTACTATAGTACTTCCTTTGTTTTCTCACCTTATTTATCTTCTCTTCCTATTACCATTTCTTCACACCATAATACATATATACATATTCATGCATATACATATATACTATATATATACACACATATTCTGTTGGACTGGAGCGATAGCACAACAGGTAGGATGTTTGCCTTGCATGTGGCCGACCCAGGTTCAATTCCTCTGTCCCTTTCGGAGAGCCCAGCAAGCTACCGAGAGAATCCCACCTGCACGGCAGAGCCTGGCAAGCTTCCCGTGGCGTTTTCGATAAGCCAGAAACAGTAACAACAAGTCTCACAATGGAGATGTTACTGGTGCCCGCTCAAGCAAATCCATGAACAATGGGACAATAGTGCTACATATCCTGTTTCATTTGTTTTTTGACCATACCCAGTGGTGCTCAGATCAAACTCCTGGCGCTGTAATCAGGAATCACTCCTGGCAGTGTTCATGAGAACATTTGTTGTGCCCGTGACCCAGCCTGAGCTGGCTGCGTGCAAGACAGGCACATTATCCCCTCTGCACAATCACTGCAACCCCCCCCCACTATAATATTATTTTTTTGCCAAAATCATGGAAGGAATAACCTGCAGATGTCTTATCTCAAAATGATATCAACTGAACATGAAAAGGCGCATTTCTTTTCCATTACAGAAGTTACAGATATCTTCAATTGTCATACCCCTAGAAAGTTTGAAGATACTTTTTTAAAAAAAATTATTTTATTGAATCACCAAGTGGAAAGTTACAAAGTTCTCAGGCTTATATCTCAGTTACACAATGATCAAACACCCATCCCTTCACCAGTGCCCCTATTCCACCACCAATAAAAACAAAAACAAAACAGAAACAAAAGCAAAAACAAAAAAAAAACAGTATACATCCCACCCCTCACCCCCAACCCCCGCCCCCCCGTGCGTGGGTGATAATTTCACTTCCTTTTCTCTTTACCTTGATTACATTCCAGATTTCAACACACAACTCACTATTGTTGTTAGAGTTTCAAAACAGACTCACTATTTTTGTTGGAATTTATCCCCCAAGAATACAGCTCTATTAACAAGGAAATATTTGATAATAAGTTTTCCACTGATGAGAATGAAGTGATAAAATGTTGCGCGGCTGTGGTAGCGGCCATGCGGTTTACAATTTCTGTATTATAGTAATTAAGTCCGCAAAGATTTAAGTTGGAAAATGAATCATTTCCCTTCCTGGAACAGCATGTAGCCAAAGTTAGTTCACAGTCTCCATACATGGGTGCAAGCACTTGCTGGAACCCCAAATCCTAAAGCTGTCTCTGGTTCCCACTCGTTCCACATCCACCGGCTGTGCAGAGATCAACAACAGATGTGACTTAGGTATTTGTTGTGTTTCTTCTGTAATGGAAGGCGCACATATTTTTATCTGTTCACCATAGAGTCTCGTCTCAGTTGTTCAGTCTCGAGGGGCTTGTCTCTATAACAATTACAAGGTTTTCCAATGGAACCCTTAGAAATCAGACAGTTGTGCTTTGGCATAATTTATCTTAAAACAGACTAAAAATGAAATATCTGAAAAGGAACTAAAGGAAACAATCCCATTTACAATAGCATCAAAAGCATTAAATACTAGGGAGTAAACAGATATAAGAAGATGAAAGGTTGGTACGCTGCGAGCTATAAGAAGACTTTGATGAAAGAAATTAATAAGATAAAAATGGGCTAGGAGCTGCTGACTTAGTGATAGACTGCATTGGTTGCATTGGTGGAACGTGTGAGGTACTGGGTTCCTCATGTGGTCACAGGGAGGGGGTGCTCTCTCTCTCTCTCTCTCTCTCTCTCTCTCTCTTCCTCTCTCTCTCCCAAAAAGCAAACACCAGACGACATCTAAGAGAAAGGTCATGGTTATTTGTCATAAGTATTAATTTGCTAAAATGATCAAACTACCCAAACTCACATATAGATATATTGCAATACCCATCAAAGTTCCAGTGACAATTCATTCTCTGCTTTAGAGACTCCCGCATCGTGACCTGAGATGTTTATTTGCAGTTCTCTGTGTCTCACTGTCTGGCGCAATAAACTCAGTATCTGGACCTGAGATGAGATGTGTACTCTTCCTTTCTTGAGAAGCTCATGTTCTCCTCCTCCTCCTTCTCCTCCTCCCTTTCTTCCTCCTCCTCTTCCTCTCCCTCTCTTTCTCCTCCCCCTCTCTTCCCTTGCTCTTTTCTTTATATCTTTAAACACATTTCTAAAAATAAAAGTATTTTTTCCCTCACTGTATCACTGTCACCGGGCACCAGTAATGTCTCTATTACACTCAGCCCTGAGATTTTAGCAGGCTCCCTTACATCTTTCCCAACGACTGGAGTCTCTTTCAGGGGAATGAGACCTATTGTTACTGTTTTTGGCATATTGAATACACCACGGGTAGCTTGCCAGGCTCTGCCGTGTGGGCGGGATACTCTCAGTAGCTTGCCAGGCTCTCTGAGAGGTATGTATGTATCTTGTACTGTATTTGGGATATGAATACGCCATGGGGAGCTTGTCAGGCTCTCCCGTGCAGGCAATAGACTCTTGGTAGCTTGTCAGGTTCTCCAAGAGGGAGAACTAGGCTATAAGATGTTGCACGGCCACAATGAGGCCAGGAGCGTGGTTTTATAGTCTCTGGATGTTGACCGTTGATGGGATTACAAGGTGCCAGGGGCAGTTTCTGGGTCACAGCTACTAGAAAACGGGGGATCTGGGTGGAAGAGGCCTACTCCTGATCCGAGCAGCCTTTTCCCTCACAAAAAAAAATTCTAATGATGTTTTCACAGAAAAATAAATATTTTTATTAATCCTAAAGTTTGTCTTGAGCCACAGAAAGCCTCAAACAGCCAAAACAATCCTGAGAAAACAAGAGCAAAGTTGGGGGTATCATACTTCTTGATTTCAATCTGTGATCAAAGTTGTAATAAACAAAATAGTATGGTCTCAGCACAAAAAGCATACATGTATACTAGTGAAACAGATCCAGAGCCCAGACAAATCCTTCACACTGATAGTAACTTCATATTTGACAGAGGAGTCCAGGAATGTTCACTGGTGAATGCACTCAGTCTTTGAAGTTGGTGCCGTAGAAAATGAATAAACAAAGACATATAAATAAAATTGGAGCCCTAAAAAATTAACTCAAAAATGGGTCAATATTTAAAGGTAAGTCCTGAAGCTGTAAATCTCCAGGGAGAATATTTTTATAAGGGGAAAACCCTTATACTTTTGTCCTGGCAGTAATTTCCCAAATGTAATACCCAAATCCCAACCAACAAAGCAAAAATCAGTGAGTGGGTAAGTGGTACTAAATCAAACAAAATCTGCACAACAAAATGAAAACATACCTGAACACATCCAATGGACTGAGAAAAATATTTGTAAATCATCTGGCTGATGAAGGGCTCATAGCTAAATTTATACAAGGAATCTAAATAGTGCAATAGCAAAAAAAGAAAAAAAAGAGAAACAACCCAATAATTTTTTTTTGTACTTCGTACACTCCTGTCTTATGGGATAGCAATGGCATTGATACCAGACCTGCAGTGCAGTGCAGTTCACTATGGAAAATTTTATCCAAAGTATTTTAAACAAAGCCTTCGGTTTTACTATCATTCTAGATTTTATATAGTTTCAGCGGGTAAAGCCAGTGTTACTTGAAATATTAATCATCCAGTGAGTAACTTTAAAAATTAATAGGATTCCTGCTTGTTTCAGTACAGATAATGATAGTAATAGTTTTGTGCCTTTCTTTTTATTCTCCCATTTAAAAATTGCTGTACAAATATTTCTTAGAATGTATACTGTATTTCAAATTTATATTCATCACAACATAAAAGTGAAAGAAGAAAGTGAAGTCTCATAAGTACAGTTTAAATAATCCTATAAAATTTATGATGGGAAGATGTGTTATGTCCTAGGAATATTAATAATTACTCTTCTGACAGGGCTTGTTTCGTATGAAACATTTGGATAAGTACTGTAATTTTTAAAATATCATTGTTACTTTTAAAAACTCTGAATTCACAGCAAGTCTGCTCCAGGCCAGTCCCCCCTCCTCGTGCCCCCTCCCAATCAGACAAAATAAACACCCCCTTATCCCAACTATATTGGTATTTAGCCTCTGCAGGCAACATTTCTTCTGCTAGCATTTCATTATGCAAAGCAAGCACATCCTACATTTGAGCATTATTAGGCATAGAGACATATTGCCCGGACTGAAGTGATAGGTCCAGAGGGGAGAGTGCTTGCCTTGAAATCAGCCAAGCCAGGTTTTGATCCCTGGCATTCCATATTGTCCCCTGAGCCCTGCCAGGAGTGATTCCTGAGCACAGAGCCAGGAGGAAGCCCCTGTGTCACCAAGTATGGCTTCTTTTCTAGGTCCTGTTAGGGCCTGGATGCTTGCTTTTAATTTTTTTTATTTTATAAAGCAATTCACAATATTTGATTACACTTAATATTCAAACACCAATCCCACCACCATTACACCTTATTTTGGATGTTTCCATCCTGAACCCCAACCCTTGCCCCAAAGCAGAACTGAAATATTATATTTTGTATTGTTTGTTGTGAAAACAAAAAAAAACTGAAAATGCTACAAAAAAAGTATTCTTAAGAGTGTGAAGATTATTTTATTTCACCTAGGGGCCATTAAGCCTTTCTATAAGATATCACTAACACGTTGTTAATATGTTTATATATATACATATATATATACATATAGATAGATATGTAGCACTGTAGCACTGTCGTCCCATTGCTCATCGATTTGCTCGAGCGGGCACCAATAACATCTCCATAAGACTTGTTATTACTGTTTTGGGCATATCGAATACACCAGAGGTAGCTTGCCAGGCTCTGCTGTGTGGGCAAAATACTCTTGGTAACTTGCCAGACTCTCCAAGAGGGACAGAGGAATCGAACCTGGGTCAGCTGTGTGCAAGGCAAACGCCTTACCCGCTGTGCTATCTCTCCAGTCCATCATCACTGTGGAGAGGAATGAATTTACTATGAAGCCTCTGGAAATTTTATTATTTAAGTCAGGCAGCATGAAGAGCAGATTTTTTCCATTTTTCATCTTCGGCAAGAAGCCAAGAAGAGTGAGTTCACTGCGGATCTGGGTGATGTCTGTGACTGGTCTCTACTGTCCTAAGAAGGAGGCCATAGGGTCGTCTGGCCTCTGGCTTTTCATTCTGTAGGCCTCCATTTCTTCCTCCGTGGGCTCCCGGGTTTCACAGATACTATTGTACAGCCACTTCCACTGATCGATCTGCATGATTTCCTTGACACGAAGAAGGTGGGCCTCCTTGGCATTCAGCACCTTCTTCACTTTTTCGTATTTCTTTTCTTCATCCTGACTGTCTGAACTACTATATCTGTGAAAAAATATTTCCCTCTAAGATTGGTTGCCTCCTGCTTTGATCCCCATCAAATGTGGTGTGGTACTCTTGGAGTACGGGTGGTGTGTGGTATCAAGTGTCACGTGGCGGCATTTCCAGGAATAGGTTCGCTCCTGGGGGCAGGGAGGGGTCTCATCTGCCCCCCTCCAGGGCATCTTAAATGAAACAGCCTGGTGTGGGGTCCGGTGGTCCGGTTGTGGCCAGCGTCAGGAGAGAAGGATATGCAGCTCTGGATGGTGGCCGATGATGAGATTATCTGGCGCCAGCCATCGGTGGTTTATGGACATACCTGCTGGGTTGCCAGCAACAGGGATACGGGTGGAGGATCCCTGTTCCTGTTCTGGATGCTGGTCTTGATGTACTCTACTATCGTGTTCAAAAAACCGGATGACGAGTTCACTTGCTGTAATTTGCTTGCTTTACCCCCCCCCAAAAAAAAATCTAGGTGAACTTAACTAATCTAGAGATGTCCCCTTTGCCTCGACCTTCCAAATAGTATTATTTTAACTGGTGACAAGAGAACAAGTTGAACTGTATTTTTGTTTCCCTTGGCAGAACTCTCCCATATCATGCAAAGACAGTGATTCAGGATGAAGTCAGCACTTCCCCATTTCGTTCCCAGGGAGCAGTTTAGATCATCGCGCCGTTATGGTTCAAGTTTTCCCCAGTCACAGAAAGGCTTCTGTGTTTCCCTCATCTTCCTAATGAGCTAAAAAGGAAACCCACAGTGACATGGCAAGTCTGAGCGGAGGCCCTCTGCCCTTTGTAGTAAGGAGTAGAGCTCAGCGGGGAATTGCAGCCGGATCAGATGGAGAATCTCTGCAAATTATTTCTGAGTAGAGCATTCAATTTGCAGAGCGTGCAACCCGTGCCCCTGGTGTTCAACAGAAATAAATGCCACCGCCCCATTGTCATAGCAACCATCATTGCATTCTGGTGTGAACTCAGGTCTGCCTCGAGCATTCAGGAGAACTGTGCCATTCCCCAAAGGGACGTGTAGCTTCTCCTAGCCTGCTCTGGTCCTGTCGTTACTACGGGGATATTTCATTTGTCTCTGACTATTATCATTAGCTTCCCCACACTGGTCAAGTAAGAGGAAAGAAAGTAAGAAAGAGACTAACAAACAAATACTTACGTTCATCCTTTCTATATCTGGCAAAATCAACCAGTCAGTACCTCTTTTTATTTTACTATTTTTTTTTAAGAACTGTGATTTACAAAGTTGTCGATAGTTGAGCATGCAATGTTCTAGCAGCAATCCTATCTGTAGTGGGAGAGCACATATTTGTTACGGTGATTCTAGATTCCATAACTGAAGTGGCAAAATTCCAAATTTTACTCCACTTTGAGCTGTCTGAGGTGGTGTGCCCTATTGGGTCCAGCGCAGCCAATGATCATTCAGGGAATTTGAACCCTTGCGTTGTGTACATGGACTTTCCTTCTGGACCTTTAGATCTTCTCATTCCACCCCGATATGTGGAAAAGGCCTGGAGAAACTTCCTCACATGGAAGTAGCCTATGGAACCAGTATAGACGGGGAACAACAAATTTGAAGAACAGCTAACAAGTCTCCTAATGTAATGTAGACTACAACTTTAATCTTTAAAAATAAAATGGAAAATTCTATGCTGTTATATTTTACCCCTGTGCTGTGTATATTTTACAAACACACTAAAATGGGATCTTCAAGAATAGTTACTCTCTGGTTCATTACAATCTATAAAAATGAATATACCTGTTAGGTGGCACTGCTACTACTGATCATAACTGCTTTGACTTAGCCCATGTTCTCATTTTATTTGGCATCGAATGGCTTACAACACCTGTGTATCTGTGTAAAAAGTTAAATTTAGTTCTTTAGTTAAAAAATGAACATTAAAATTCATTAACTGGGGAGAACTGTGATTTTTTTTTTCTTAGTTAGGATTCAGCTAACCAAAATGTATTTTCCTAACTTCCTTACTGCAATCTTGACGGTCAAACTTACTTGGTGTGTGGGAGCATGAAAAAAATGGAAATTTTTTTCTGCACCATAACCCCAGATCTGTTTCCTAGAAAAATCACTTGAGATTATACTTGTTATATGTAACTCTTACCATGCTTTTTCTCATTGTGCAGAATTTATTAAGTTTTCTAACAAATATTGAGTGCCTATTCAGACTGTTGGAGAGGGGCTGGAAAGATAGTACCCTGGTAAAGAACTTGCCTAGCGTACGGCCAAATGTGGTTCAATCCCCAGCAGTTCTTATGGTTCCTCTGTACTGCCAGGAGGGATCCCTGAGCACAGAGCCAGGAGGAAGTCCTGAGCACTGCTGGGAATGGCCCAAAAGCCTTCCCCCAAAATAATAATAAAATTCAGACAAGTAGAACAGATAAACAAACCAATGAATCCCTGGTCATACGGCATTTATATTCAGGAAAGGGTGAATATTGCACAGTGGAAAAATCCCAATAAACAATTACTTGGTGTTTGTTACAGAGGGAATTAGGACAGCAGCTGTGTCGCCAGCATCAGGTGGTTGGAAAAGGAGGAAAGCGATCTGGAAAGAGAGTTTCAGACAAAGCCAGTCTGAAACCCAGTTGGTAAGGGATGCATCACAGTAGCACAGGGCTGTGAGGGAGAGGGAAAGGGCCATGGCATGGCATTGGGGCGGGAGGGGACATTCGATTATTCATGGATTTACCCTGTCAAGTATTTTGGCCTTGCTCTTTTGGTGAGCAGCATGTAGTCTTTGGAGCTTTAGAACACAAGTCGGTTATAATTTTAGAAAGATAACATTTCCCTCCCTCCCTTATTTCTTTCCTTATTTCTTTCCTTCCTTCCTTCCTTCCTTCCTTCCTTCCTTCCTTCCTTCCTTCCTTCCTTCCTTCCTTCCTTCCTTCCTTCCTTTCTTCCTTCCTTTCTTCCTTCCATCCTTCCTTGCTTCTTTCCTTCCTTCCTTCCTTCCTTCCATCCTTCCTTCCTTCCTTCCTTCCTTCCTTCCTTCCTTCCTTCCTTCCTTCCTTCCTTCCTTCCTTTCTTCCTTCCTTTCTTCCTTCCATCCTTCCTTGCTTCTTTCCTTCCTTCCTTCCTTCCATCCTTCCTTCCTTCCTCCCTCCCTCCCTCCCTCCCTTCCTTCCTTCCCCCCTTCCTTCCTTCCTTCCTTCCTTCCTTCCTTCCTTCCTTCCTTCCTTCCTCCCTCCCTCCCTTCCTCCCTTCCTCCCTTCCTTCCTTCCTTCCTTCCTTCCTTCCTTCCTTCCTTTCTTCCTTCCATTTTTCCTTCCTTCCTTCCTTCCTTCCTTCCTTCCTCCCTTCCTTCCTTCCTCCCTTCCTTCCTTCCTTCCTTTCTTCCTTCCATCCTTCCTTTCTTATTTCCTTCCTTCCTTCCTTCCTTCCTTCCTTCCTTCCTTCCTTCCTTCCTTCCTTCCTTCCTTCCTTCCTTCCTTCCTTCCTTCCTTTCTTCCTTCCATTTTTCCTTCCTTCCTTCCTTCCTTCCTTCCTTCCTTCCTTCCTTCCTTCCTTCCTTCCTTCTTTCCTTCCTTCCTCCCTCATGCCCTCACTCTCTTCCTTCTTGCCCTGCCTTTTTCCTACTCTCCCTCCCTTCTTTTATCCCTCCCTTTCTCCTTCCCTCCCTCACTCTTTCCTTACCTCCTTCCCTCCCTCCTTCCTTTCATTCCTCCCTCCCTCTCTCTCTTCCTCTCTTCCTTCCTTCCTTGACTGTGCTCAGGGTTTACTCTTGGCTCTGTGCTCAGAGGCGACATCCTTTTGGTGTTCAGGGTACTCTTTGCAATACCATGGATTGTGCCTGGATCAGCCATGGGCAATACAGGCATCTTAACTCTGTACCGTGTCTCCAGCCCCATAATTTTAACATTATGGAACTTTAGAAACATACATATGGCTGTGGTATTGAATCAGAATATAATCTCCCTTTTGCCATATCCCGTTGAAGTAGAGGATTTTCAAACAAATATATTTCCATTCTAGCTATTTATCTTTAAATTCTACAACCTTCACATTTATAATATGAAACTTTATTGTATTGTGAAAACTCCTGAAACCATTCACTATATGACTATAATATAACGAATTTCACTTCACCATCAAATTCTTGAGACAGTAGGCTTTATTGTCCGTTGCTGATTCTTAACTGCCATGCTCTGATTTTTTTCCATCGTAATCAGATTTATACATCGTAATCAGATTTACTCCCCAGAAAGCACTGAAAATGGCTAAAGTCAAGAGTGGCCTCTATTGCAAATTGTACGGGGCCATGGTAGCTTCCTGTCGCTCCTCTTTTGCCACTGGCCTGAGAGTTGCCTACTGCCTCTTGCTGAGCTTCCACAATGTTAAGTCTGCACTGGTAGTGTTTAGAAATCCTCATTCTCAAGTCTGCTTCAGTCACATTTATTTCTCCTGAATAATTCTCTTTGTTTTATTTTGTTCCGGGGCCATAACTGGCAGTGCTCAGGGCTTACTCCTGGCTCTGCGTTTTGATCATTCCTGGTGGGACTCCAGAGACCTTATGGAGTGCCAGGGGTCAAACCCAGGTCAACCATGTCCAAGGCAGGTGCCCTAACTGGATGTTCTCTCTCTCCAGTACCATCTCCTAAATATCCTTAAGAAATTCATTATTTTTAGGGTTCTATTCCATTTCATATTTCTTCCTACCCTTTGTATTCTCCCCAGCTATTGTGTTCAGTATAATTTATAACTATGTGTCTTTGAATCAGATTTCTATTTCTCTATAGTTTTGGATTTATATGCACGTAGTACAATCCTTTTAAACCTAATAATGCTCAGACTGACCTAAGTGCGTTGTAAACCTGGATCCACCATCTAGTACATATAACCAGTAATCAAAACACATCAGCTCCCGGTTCTCCTAAATTCACATAGAATTGGCATCTCGGTATCTTTCCCAGAATCATTCAAACAGCCACTGGATTGTTCCACCTTCAGTGGATCATTTCTGCTTTCCAGAGAAACTACTTGACATAGCAGAGACACTTCACTGTCTGGCCAAATCTACCCCTTTCTCTCTCCAACCACAAATGTAACCAGCTTGTCTTTGCTTTGTAATAAGAATCTCTGTGTTAATATCAGAGCCACGTCATTTTCTGGAAGAGTCACTACTGCTGTGTCTCTTGGCTGTGCTTACTCGTTCTTCTCTTGGCATCCACTGGTCTCTGTGTATTCTTTTATATCATTTGTTACATTGCATTGTGATACTCCGTAGTCTCCAAGTTTGTGTACTACCTTGAGATTTGGAGATGTGGAGACAAAAAAACAGATTTCATTAGCATCTGTGTCCCCAGTATCTAGCATATCCTAGGCTTATGACAGATGTCCAATATTTATTGAGAGGGAAAGATAGATGAAAATAAATGAAATAACTAATGAAACATGTAGGCTGTTGTTTTGATGGCCTGTGATCTCATAGTCTTATGGTTTTAAATTTTGAAGGAAACTCTGATTATGTAGTTTGAGAATCTGAAAGGAACCACAAAATGAGGATGTGTTCTTTCAATTAATTTTCAGTTCCAATACTTTGAACTTTAAAAAGCAACTCTTCCAATATTTAGAAATCTTGCCTTTTAAACTTTCATAGAAGTAGTCTTCTAGATATGGTCCTTAGCCCCATGCCAGGTATAATTGACAGGACTAAAATGATAACTTCTTATATAACGCTGAGAGAAAAAGAAACACATTTTTAGAAACAGCAATTTAGCAATATGCTCAATAACTTTATAAACGCTGATGCTAACTTACTCAGTAATTTTATTTTTATAAATCTGTCGTAAGGACATACTCAGAGTGCATAAAGATCTTTAAGCTAAAGTATGTTTGCCATGCTGTTGTTCTGTGTTCAAAACTGAGGGAAGGAACTTGTGGCCTAAGTAATTACAGACTATCCATTTCTAAGAGGTAATGTTATACTGTCATTTTAGTATAACATGATGTCCTAAGGTCAGCAAATAATATAAACAAGCAATCAGAACTAAGAGTTATAAAAATACAAAGAATGAGATCCCACAACTTAAAAAAAATAAGTATACGATGTGGTGTTGGAATTATTTGCATGAGAAAACATCATTACAGTATTGTAAATCACAGAATTTCAATCAACTAAAAATTCAAATAAAAATAGTAAAAAACAAAATTTTACATAGTACATAGCATTGAAATAAATATATGATAAAACAGGAGAAAAACATTCCAGAGAGCATTATATAATTCAGTATTATAAAGATAATTGTGAGTTATCCTCAAACATATGTTGATTGTATAATATGAAAAATGTGGTTTATATTAATAGTCTATTGATTGCATATTGTAATATGTTTGTACATTGTTTTATTATGAAAAAAGAGAACTCTATAATGGCATAGAAAATGTTTAAAACATGTTAATGTCAATATGACCTATAGTTACATCTATATAGAGAGAAGTATTTATTTGCACTTGTGCAGTGAATTTATAAGTGATCTGCTTTGCCTGCTTTGCTTAATATATTCATTTTTTCTTATCAGAATACAAATCATCATCTAGAATTTATTCTTCTTCTGTACATCATGTGTCTCCATAAGTGGTGCCCCCAACTGTTAAGAACCCCCCCAGGACTTTTTTCTTGCTAGTTTTTAGTTCAAGTATGAATCCCATAAGTCCTATGTGCTATTAGAATGCTATTAGAAGCAGTTTGCTGAGGATCCTCTGGAAAAGTTCCATTTTCCCTTTTCCTTGTTTCTGGGATCAGCTCTCCTGCAGAAGGTTGTTATAATTGATGTAGGACCCATAACTATAGAAACCATTCCACAAACAGCTCGATGCATGAAGACGGTTCAACAGGACTCGCAGGTAATATAACCAGAATACATTAACTCAATCTCAAAGCCTACATTTATCTAGACTTTCAATAAAGTAAGCTGATAAATCCCCTTGGCACTCAAGCTAGCTGCTTTTGTGTATTTAGCCTGTGGTATCTCTCTTAAATCATACAGAGGTTTTACCTGGTTGTATGTATGTATGAGCGTATCAAGTTTTTTTTTTTTTAAGTTGGAACAGAATGAATCAATTAAGAAAGGAAAATCATGGGGGTTAAGTGGGTTAAAAAGAGAAGGTAAAATTTTTCTACCTTTACATTTATATACTTGGTTATGGATACTTCATAGTGTGTTTAGATGTAGAATAGCAATACTAAGCAGGAAAAAAGTATGCTTTTCAGGTGTATGCTTTTTCACTGTTGCCTTAGAAAACTGCTCTCCCAAAGCCCAAAAGATAGTAGAGTGGGGAAGTTGCTTGCCTTGCCTGGGGCCAATCTGGGTTTGATCCCCGACACCCCATCTAGGCTTCTGAACCCCACCAGGAGCAGTCTCAGTTAGGAGTAGGGTCTGAGTACCACCAGGTGTGGTCCCAACACCCAAAAGAAAGAAAACAATGAAAGAAAAGGAAAAAGAAACCTATGCTTCCGCCTTGTGAGTTCTAGCAAGATCACAGATGAATTCACCAGACATCCTTAGTGAGAGTGTTATAGCTTAAAAGTTGGCAGCTTGGTTTAGAGGAGGCGAAAGGAGACTGGTTCCACCGACTTGGATTTCTCGACTGTTTCTGCCACTAATCCATGCACCTGGCCTGTTAAGCACTGAGCCTTTTACTTGGCTTTGGTTTTGTGGCCACACCCGGTGGTGCTCAAGGCTCTGGGCTCAAGGATCACTCCTGGTAGTGTTCAGAGGACCATACGGGATGCCAAGCATGAAGTCTGCATCTGCAGATGCATGGCAAACTCCCTGTCCGCTGTACTTTAGCTCCTAAATTTTTTTTTTCGACTGAATTTTCTTTTTTTGTTTGTTTTTTTTTCTAATTTGTATTCTCAAATGATAGGGTTAATTTTTAATATCAGATACAGGCAAGGCATCTGTGAATGGGCATTGTTTATTTCTAGTTATTCTAGAATTGCTATATTTTGTGGTAACTCTAGGATGATGGGGTTTATTCTCAAGTTAATATTTGGCAATGGTCACTAAATAAAGATTGCAATTGGAGACAGATAATTTTATATCTTAATAATGAAAATATATGGTCATATTACATACTTAATATACTTATAATAATAGAAATATGATATATTTCATGATTATACTTAATATATTAATAATATAATAAAATCTAATAATGTGAATATTTTCTATCTTAATAATACATTTCTCTGTGGTAATTTTGCAATTTCATCTCTATATTATATTTTCCCTATTGGGTAAAAATTTTTTTATTCTTAAGTATTAACCTATTGTTTTCCTTTATTTGCCTTTCCCCCTTCTTTTACTTTGAGTTTTTTAACACAAGTGATGTAGCTGAGGCGGAAGTGGTGGCAGCAGATCTCTGTGTTTGTTTGTGATTCCCAGGTTCCTCAATATTTTCAAGAATGAAAATATTGAATAGTAAAGATGCTCAGACTCAGAGTTTGAAAGTAGAAAGTTTATTGGCAAGTAGAAGAGAAAAGAAGAGGAGCTTCCCAAGTGAGGAAGAATTTATTTATTTATTTATTTATTTTTAAATTTTTTAAATTTTATTGTATCACCATGAGACAGTTACAAGCTTTCATTTTTGGGTTACAATCTCATAATGATCAAACACCCATCCCTTCACCAATGCACATTCCCCACCACCAGTATCCCAGGTATAGCCCCCCCTTTCCCACCCTCCCCCTGCCTGTAAGGCAGACAATATTCCACATAATCTGTCTCTACTTTTGGGCATTATAGCTTGCAACAAAGACACTGAGAAGTCATCAAGTTTGGTCCATTATCTACTTTCGGCGTGCATCTCCCATCCCAACTGATTCCTCCAGCCATCGTTTTCTTAGTGGTCCCTTCTCTATTCCATCTGCCTTCTCCCCTCCGCTCATGAAGCAGCCTTCCAGCTATGGAGCAATTCCCCTGGCCCTTGTATCTACTGTCCTTGGGTGTCAGCCTCATGTGATGCTACCCTACACTCCACAAATGAGTGCAGTCATGAGGAAGAATTTAGAATAGGACTAAGTTAACTCTGGCTCTTTTCATGAGAGTTTTATAGGAAAAACAGATCTTCGTGTTGCGGAGAATGCAGGGAATCTGCAGAATGATCAGGCTGGTTTGTCTTTCTAGTCACCTGCCTCGGGTACTGTTCACTATCTTAGTTTTGTGACTCCAAGTTTTTGGACAGAATAATATGGTCCTGGGGAACTCCAGGAATGTTAAAGATAGGGCCTTGGGGATGGGATGGAATGGAATGACTGGTGAGGAGAAACTATGGGCTCCCCTGTTGTTAGCAAGGGGAAACTGAGGCTTCCTCTTCCACAAGCAAGAGTGAGTACCCTACATGACAACATTGACTCTTCTGCAATCACATGCTTGTATCATGCATGTACTCAGGGCAAATTATAGAGAAAAGATATATTTTTTAAAGTTAATGCATTCTAATTGTATTTTCTCCAGTTATTTTGCTTATATAAATTTATATATGTTTAATAAATCAATAGTTCATCAATATAGATAATTTATTATAATAATAAAATTTACTCCATATTGACTTACATTTTAAAATAAATGGTATTTCCTTATAATTATGATGTGATCATCAAATGTGGTTGATATACTTTTTCTTAGGAATTAAAATATCTTGAGAGATAGTTCCAAGGAAACAAAGTCTCCAATGTACAGATGATGAAGTAAGTCTTAGGATGCTAATTATTTTTCTTAATTAGCTAGCTAATTATATGGCAAATCATCCCAGATTTTATAATAAAATGAGGCTCACTCTGTATGCTGCTCTTCCCTCTCCTCCCTTTGGCTTTGTGTTTTCTAAGGTATCATTCATCTTACTTCCTGGCAGAAAAACTATGAAGTTAAAATATGTCTAGATCTTTGCAAGGATATTAAGATGTGGAACAAGTGAGAAAATATAAGTATTCCAGTTCTAACATTTATATATTCATAATTAACAGTTGCCAGTCAGAGTAGAGGAACGGCTAGGGCATTAAATATAGGAAACACAATATAAAATCTGATCTCCAACAAAGTCCTCATCAAAGGCACATTTGTCACAGGTGCGGTGAGAATTATTAGGGAAAGATGCCCTGAATATAGAGAAATGGGACTGCACTCAGCTATCTTGGGTTTGATTCCTCCATCCCTCTTGAAGAGCCTGGCAAGCTACCGAGAGTATCCCACCCGCACGGCAGAGCCTGGCAAGCTACCTGTGTTGTATTCGATATGCCAAAAACAGTAACAAGTCTCACAACGAAGATGTTACTGGTTCCCACTCAAGAAAATTGATGAACAATGGGACGAGAGTGCTATATATATATTTATCGTTAGGACCAGGATAGGACCAGGTCACAAAGAGCGAATAGAATGTAGGGAAGAGCTGTACCCCCAAACAAGGGCAGATCATTATGGCCTCAAGTGTCTTGGGGGTGCTGCCTAATTCTCAATGACTCCACAATATTGGTGTAAAGATCCTGGCAAGACACTGGATCTTGTCATTATTAAGCTGACCAGCCTGGGAACCATCTGAATCTTCCCAATTGATTCTGAGAAGCTTACAGAAATGCTCCTGGAGTCAGATGACAATCACCGGTAGGAAAGGAACCCTGCCGCTCTAAAGCATTCCCTTCTCTGCCTGCTTGAGGTCTCTCTGACGCAAATTAACCAGCTCTCTCTTGACTCACAGGGTGGTTGCAGTTCTATTCCCCAAGCCAGTAAAGAATAGGTGGCTGACTCGTGTGACATGTGACTAAGGTGTGTGTGGCAAGTTACCGAGGTTGCGTGCTGGACCCTGTGACATGGAAATTTTATTTCTTTTCTCAGAATTCTTAAACCATTTGTACACATGACTCCTGAGAACACAGATTCCCCATCCTTTGTTGGCGCTCTTGGTTTGGGTGCGTGTCAGTGGGGGTAGTGTTTTAAACACTGTGTTCTGCGTGGAGGAATTTCTTAAATAGTAATGCTATGTGCAATGCTAATTCTTTTGAAAGGTTGAAAAAACCTCAATGTGCCTTATATAACATGATCTATTTATACTCTGTCACTAAGGAGAGTCAGCTGCATTTATGTTCAGGGTGAACAGAATAATTTATTTGTACCTTCCCATCCAATTGATCAGCACCGGCTTAGCCCACCCACTAACAGCATCGAGTTAGGTCATGATAATTTCTCAGATGTATTTAATTGTTTGGAACTACAAGAGTAAATGTAGTGCTCCTTGAACAGACAATTTCATACAGCAGAGTTTCTGCTTCTTCCCCTAGTATTAATTAAAATATTAAGTTCTCTCAGGGGATATGATACATGACAACAGTTACTAAGAAATCCTGCAGTCTTGCTCAGTCCTAATTTGGATGCCTTTAAAACCCTCTTCTGTATTTCCAGCACCTGGTAGTAACTATTGGGATGATAGTCACATGAGTTTTTAAACCAATAAATGGAGAGCTCTGTAACTGATTAAAAGGAAACTCTTGAATTGTGAGTGTAAGATACAAATTTAGAAGGAAGGAGGCAGGTTCTGGAAAGCTCTGCTTCTGCAATCAAACACTGACGATGATTTCATGAGCTTCCTAACCAGGTTATCTTGATTTCCCTGAGTAAACTGCCGACGGGGGGGTCTACACTGCTGCCATCCCTCTCTTTACTGCATCCCCTTGACGTCTAGTGTCTGCTTTGACTACATCCTTGATGTTTAGTGTAGGCCTTTCTTCTGTTTTAATTTCCAATCACAACTGCCTTCTGACTGTATGGAGCATGTTACCGGCTCCATTTCAATCAATAACTTCCTCATTCATGCAACAGTGACGTCTGTTACTCCCACTCAGGAACATGAAAACGAGTCTGGAAAGTCAATAACTTGACTGGAGATGAGGCACATGAGTGATGGAGAAAAGATGAGTCTTTCACTGATTATCTGACTCTGGCTTCCCCATCCCTGCTTAGCTTGGGGCCAAACCCACCCGTGCTCGGGGGCTACTGCAGGAAGGGGCTGTTTGGGGACTCAGGGACTCAGGGCACTGGGCATTGTTGTGGTTCTAACTTGGGGCTTCTCACATGCAATGCTTTTGCATGAACACTTGTAGCTATCTCCCCAGCTCCCCCATTCTTCCTGTCCTGCCTGCTTACCTCATGTTCTGCTTTCCCCTGGGGGAGGTGAACCCAGCCCTGGGGACTGGAGCTGAGAGCGAAGGAGAAGCCAGTCTTGACTGCAGTGTTGTTCAACCCAGGGGGTCACGTGGCTCTCTGTGGGCCCATGCCCCGAATATGCCAAGGGGACTAATGTTACAGTCTAGGCCCCCCCCCCCTCCAATGCTCCACAAAGTCAGTATTTTGTCTCCAACTAAGGAGTCTCTACTAGCTGGTCAGGGGCTGTGCACTCCAGCCCAGCCTGGGTGAGAGGCAGCCCTGAGTGTGAAAGGTGTTTCTTGGAATTTCACGAAGCAAACAAGCAAACTTCCAGAAGCCAAACGAAGCGGTTAGCTAAACAATCCATCGATTAATACAGAAACCAAAAAACACAGCAAGCAATAGTTAAACAGAAACCAAAAATAAAGTAGTCACACGATCAGTAAAGTAGTCAATCAATAAAGTAGGCAAAACCGTCGATTGATGCAGGAACTAAAAATGGTTAGCTCCTCTCTGTACTGATCCACTCTCGGCCCACATCCTGTGTAAAGGGCCAACTGAATGCACACATTCTGTATTCTGTATTCTTGGCCAGAGCCAAGAGCAAAGCAATTTGTTTCTTTCTCAAGGGAACGAGGTCAGTCTTCCACAACCATGACATGAAACTAAGGAGCCGACCACTAGGAAGGGGGTGCACGAGAAGGAAACATGTTCAAAATGTGTGTCTCCTGATTTTTAAAAAAATTTATTTCTTCTGTGTCTTCTTAGAGTTACCAAACAGGCTGTTTAATGCAGATAGAAAGTCTGGTCTCCTTCCCTACTCTGTAAGACAAAGGAAAACAGAATAGACTGCAAGGAACTTTTTTTTTTTTTTTTCACAAAGCACAAGTTGAAGATTTGCTTAATGGCAAATCCTTGGACTCCCATTTTGTGTTGTTTCAAATCTTACTAATGGACTTACTTTAATTCAGATTTATTTATTCCTAGCTTATTACAGTAAAAAAATGCCATTAATAACCTACAAATTGCATCTCTCTGTGTTGTGTGGGAGATTGGTTGTTTTTGTTTTGTTTCTGGGTAAACCTTATAAAGAAAGGTGTAATAAAAAATGGCCTGCAATGAAAAAAATACAAAGGAAAATGCTTTGAAAAATGAAAGCATAAACAGATTCAGAATAAATCAGCAAAATTACTGTAACAACCCCACTTTATTTTCCCTACGGTGTTTTGGGTCACACTCAGAGATGCTCAGGGGTTACTCCTGGCTCTGCACACAGGAATTCCTGGTAGTGGTGCTCAGGGGGCCATATGGGATGCCAGACATCAAACCCAGTCAGCATACAAGGCAAATAGGTTCCAGGCAAATGCCCTGCCCACTGTACTATCACTCTGGGCCCATAACCTCACACTTAAGAAATGTAATTTAAAATTCTTAGTATTAGTAACTTAGCAATGGCAGATGTTTATAAGTTTATTTTCCCAACATAAAGTACCATTAGAGCCTCCCCACCAAAGATAGGCCTCTTTACCATATTACAGATTGATTTCATCCCCTTTCCCCCTAAATAAATAAATAAATAAATAAATAAACAAAAGCTGTGATAAACCAATGTAATTTTCATAGGCCTTGGTCACATAAAATTAATTTCTTTTTGTTTTTTGAGACATTAACAATTTACTATTTATTGACACTCCCTTGCTTTCTCAGAACATGGAAAAGTCTGATAAATACAGCCTCAATAAGTTTACCAAAAGGTGTTTTATCAAATTATTTAATAAAAAAACTCAATATATGTTTTTCTCCATTTTTCTTTCTTTCCTAATAAAATGGACTGGAGCGATAGGTAGGGTGTTTGCCTTGCACATGGCCGACCTGGGTTCAATTCCTCCATCCCTCTTGGAGAACCCAGCAAGCTACCGAGAGTATCTCGCTCACATGGCAGAGCCTGGCAAGCTATAGGGGCATATTCGATAAGCCAAAAAACAATAACAACAAGTCACAATGGAGTCATTACTGGTGCCCACTCGAGCAAATCAATGAGCAAAGCGATGACAGTGATGACAGTGACAGTGATACAGTGAAAATTATACTAAGTTCTCTCTCTCTCTCTCTCTCTCTCTCTCTCTCTCCTTTCTTTCTCTCTCTCTTTTTTTCTGCAAGCATGGTAGTTACTTGTAACACACACTCCCATGTCCACCAGCCAAAATAGGTAAAGACATAAACTAAATACTGCAGATTTATTTAAAACAGATGATTTAAATATGGCCTAGAGATTTTAGCAGACAGAGCAATGTTTCCTAAAATAAACCAGTTTTAAAAAACAATCTGGACTGCTTTATAAAGTTACAAAGAGAAATAACTGACTCTAAACTTTCTCCTCATCTCAAAGCACCTCCTGCAGTCTTAAGATTTTTCTTTATAGTATAAACATTATTTTAACTGCAATGAGCCCAATAAGGAAATTATATGAAAAGGGGTGTGAAGAGTCAGGATATAAGGTATTTGCATAAATTTGCATTGCTTACACATCCAGAAACATTTCACTCAGCAGCCAAATTTAGTTTAACAGAGGAGAGCAGTTTGATTCTGCCTCCAATTTTTGTCTGCAACATTTTCTTAGGAGATTCTTGCACCATGTTCTTGTACCATGTTTTTGCTTCTCTCTCTACAGGTATATTACAAACAAATGCACAAATTTTATGTGAAAAATTTGCTTAATGCCTATTTTGTTTTACTAGATTCATACTGGACTGGAGCGATAGCACAGCGGGTAGGGCATTTGCTTTGCATGCGGCTGACCTGGGTTCGATTCCTCCATCCCTCTTGAAGAGCCTGGCAAGCTACCGAGAGTATCCCGCCTGAACGGCAGAGCCTGGCAAGCTCCCTGTGGCATATTTGATATGCCCAAAACAGTAACAACAAGTCTCACAATGGAGACGTTACTGGTGTCCGCTCAAACAAATCGATGAACAATGGGAGGACTACAGTGCTACAGACTCGTAATCCCACGTGGGCAGGACCATACTCAAATTCCCCCTTATGTCGTATCTCAATGCTGTACATATTGAAGGTGCCCAATAAATATTCTTTTTTTTTTTTTTGGCTTTTTGGGTCACACCTGGCGATGCACAGGGGTTACTCCTGGCTCTGCACTCAGGAATTACCCCTGGCCGTGCTCAGGGTACCATATGGGATGCTGGGATTTGAACCCTGGTTGGCCGCGTGCAAGGCAAACGCCCTACCCGCTGTGCTATCTCTCCAGCCCCCCAATAAATATTCTTAATGAACATATGACAAGATGGGACATCTCATTACATTTCTCAGGATAAACAAATGCCAGATCACCCACTAGCTTTGAATCCTTTTATTCCAGTGCTGCTCTTCCTTGATAAGTCTGGTTTACTTTGATTGCTGGGAACACTATACATCAGCAGAAGAATCTGAACTGCTCAAAGAACTTAAAGAGCTGTTGACTCATGGTGGGGCATTTGGGATCAGAATAGATATTAAAATTGTCAGGAAAGTGCTTACAGTAGACAAGTCATTATTGAATTAGTGTTTTTTTTTTAATTTAAAAAACGTTTGTAAAGTTGTTCACAATAATTTATTACATTCAATATTCCAACACCAATCCTACCACCATTACACCTTCCCACCACCATTATTTGGAATTTTCCCACTGCCACCTAAGCCTGCCCCAAAAGCAGATCCTAACTAATTTATTTTGTATTGCTTGCTATGAATAATCTGCTAAAAATGATCCCAAAATGTTTCTTTAGAGGAAGGTGTGTGAAGACTGTTTTATCCCCTGGAGCCATTAAGCCCTTGTATGAGATTAGTTGCATGTTGTTACAGGTTGAGCCTTGTGTGCGAATATTTATTTATTTATTGAATCACTGTGTGAACAGTTACAAAGTTCTCAGGTTTAAGTCTCAGTCATACAATGATCAAATACCCATCCCTTCACCAGTGCACATGTTCCACTACCAAGAACCCCGGTATACCTCCCATCCCACCCCCACCCCACCCTGCCTGTGTGAGGTTTCACTTTACTCTCTTTTTACTTTGATTACATTTTATTTTTCAAGAGAGGACCCACTATTATTATTTGGAACAACAATCAGGCCTGCCGAAAAGACATCATTAGATAATTTGTTTTCTATTGTTGATAATGAAGAGCTATGATGTTGTGCGGCTGCTCGGGGTCTCGTCTGGGCAGAGAGCAGGGCATTTTTTTATAAAGACTGATTGCCTTCTACTTTATACCCCATCAAATGTAGTGTGCCACTCTTGGTACATTGGTGACATAGAGTATAAAATGTCACGGGGGCATAAAGATGGCAGTATACTCTAGGAATTCTAAACTTTTAAATAGGGTGATACAGCTGAAGTTAAATTTTTAACTAGATGATGAATTTGGGGTCCAGAGAAATCTCTGCAGCTTGTTGCTCTCTTCCAAGTTTTATTTGTAAGACTCTGGATAATGGCCACTAGTGAGCTTATATGGCACCAGAGGCATTTTGTGGGCATGACTGCCAGGCTCCTGGAAGAACAGAAAAGATGGGGGAGGTTGTCCTCTCCCAACTCTGTGAGAGCCTAGAGACCATATGAGATGCTGGGAATTGAACCCGGGTCGGCCACTTGCAAGGCAGACGCCCTACCCACTGTGCTATCCCACAAAATCCACATACCTGAGTTTTTCAGTAGATTTATTTTCACGCGTGAAGCTCATTCTGAGTTTGTGGAGATAGACCATGAGGCTTCTGGAGGTTTTTGGTCACAGGTTGTAGCTCTCTTCTGAGATTTATTCGTGAGTCTCTAGATCATGGTGGATTAGCATTTTTAATGATTCCATAGAAATGATTTTGAATGGTTAGTTTGCAATTCAGTCCTGAAGGTGGTTTAGTTCAGTTGAAGTCAGTGAACAATTTGGCTTGTTCCTATCACCACCATACTGCTTAAAGAAAATATGAGTGTGTGTATATATAAATATAGGAATGCATATATGTGGATATGTGTTTAGGTGCATTATTCTGAGATTGCATATCTCTTGGAGTGTAAAATTGTCAAAATAATATAATAGTAATAATAAATGAGAATTGGGAGGAACCACTGAATACAAGAAGGAGTATTCTTTGCTAATTCCTCTATGTTACATGAAGACAAAGTCATCTTAACAAAATGTAGGTTTCATTCAAGCTTTAAAATTCTTGGGGGGAAATATCAGTTCAGCCTACATGTACTTGTGAAAAGTACACATCTACATTAAAGTATGCAGCACAGATTATCCACATATTCAAGAATATATATCAATTCCCCCATATAAGAAATATAGGAGAGATAGCAAAGTGGGTAGGGCATTTGCCTTGCATGTGGCCGACCCAGGTTCAATTCCCAGCATCTCATACGGTCCCCCAAGCACTTCCAGGAGTAATTTCTGAGTGCAGAGCCAGGAGTAACCCCTGAGCATCGCCAGGTGTGACCCCAAAAGCAAAAGAAAAAAAAGTAATATAGGAGATCCTGACCTATTCAGAAATTCTAAAAAATGGAGCTGAGGATACAGCAGGTAAGGTACTGTGGTATTCCATGCTGCTGACCCACTTTGATCTCAGCTTCCCAAATGATCTTCCAGGCCCTCCAGAAGTGAGACCCCACTAGAAAAAAAAATCTTAACTTTGTTAGAGTTACAAGTTACTCCATCTACGGGGGAGAAGGGCACTGAAAAATAGTGCGTAAGGCATTGCCTTGCATGCAGCCAACCCATATCCAACCTGACACAGATGTGGTTCCTTGAACACCTCCAGGAGTGCCTTCAGATTGAGGAGTAAGCTCATTGCACCTTCCGACATACCCTAAAGACTAAAAGGAAAAAAAAAGAATACTTACTTCAACTCAGTAAAATGTTATTTTTTTCCTCTCTAAGTTGCTTGTGATTCAAATTAATTTCTGAGAAAATATTTGCATGAATTTTTCTTATCTGATTCCATTTAATATCTCTAAGTCAAATTTTAGAATTGCCTCTCTGTACAATTTCTACTCTCTATCCAACACATTAGCTCCTATGGAAATGAGACTTCTTTATGAGCCAGCAAAGATAATAATAAAAGATCGAGTGATGTGTTCCTTTAATTAGTATATGTGTCTTAGTCTCTTTAATCATTTTCTTTACTTGTTTTCCTCCAAGTCCTTTCCTTGAATCTCTGCTAAGTGGTTACATTTCTGATTATTTTTTTTTTTTTTTTTGCTTTTTGGGTCACACCCGGCGATGCACAAGTGTTGCTCCTGGCTTTGCACTCAGGAATTACTCCTGGCGGTGCTCAGGGGACCATATGGGATGCTGGGATTCGGCCGCGTGCAAGGCAAACACCCTACGTGCTATGCTATCGCTCCAGCCCCACATTTCTGATTTTCTTTTCTTCCTTTCTAATATATTTTCAAATTCAAAAATGCAAGTGTGTTATTGTACTTGCTAGTTTGTTTACAAGTGCTTTGCTATTTTTTTTCAAAATAACTTTTTTATAAATATGGGCTTTTAACATCCTTGGACCACCCATCATGAACCCACTTGTTATAAAATCATAGCACGTGAACCACTCATGACATTCATTTAGTAATTAATCACGACAGCTTTGTGACATTTCTAATGATGTATATTTAACATCTTATAGTAACACAATTTGCTCAATATACCTATGCCCAACCACCTCAATTAAATCGCATGTTCCTTGAGGCATATTTCACATCTGTCCTACAGAATGCATTGTAAACAAAGAAAATGTGTGCTCCTTGATCGGCTGATTGATTCATTCACTATATTCATTTAACTATGACATCTAGCAACATTTATTAAGGAAACTTAAAAATGTCTTCCCCTTATCAAATTCTCTTGAATATATTTGTGTCTGCAAAACGATTGTGAAAATTGTGTTTTGGGTCTACACCTGGTAGTGCTAACGGTTACTCCTGGCTCTACATTCAGGGATCAACCCTGGTAGGGGGTGTGGGGCCATACAGAGTGCAAAACAAGCACTCTACCCACTGTACTATCAAATGTCCACAGATTTCGTTGCCTCTGTCTGGAGAGTCAAGATCAAGAATTGGGAATGGAATGACACAGGTTGAGCATTAGGTTTTATTTTGCTAACTGACGTGCCATACTATGGCAGCCTTTGAAAGTTAAGCAGATGTCATATCTTAACATGATGCTCAGAGACATTAGTCGTGTGACTTCAACAATGACACCCAAAAAATCAAATAAATTTGAAAAGATCAAGCGTAAACATTAAGGCCATCTATTCGTTGTGTGGATTCACAATCTTTAATATTCTCATAGTTTGAAAGAATAGGACCAAGAATATAATGTACAAATTTTGCCCAAATGTGTGGAGACACAGACTTTCTTAAAGGGCCTTACAGGTCTGGGTTGAATAGTAGTTGTTTTTCGAAACTCTGCAATTCCAAATTTCAGGTCCCTCTTACATAATTTATGATGTTTTTAAATGGATTACTGAGAACAGAGAACTGTTTAAGTTTAAATAAAAGTCCAATATTAACTTGGGTTGGGCTGCTCCTTTGGTAGTTAGGCTGACTGTCCATGGCAGAGCTTTCCCCATCTCTTCCTATATGGCGATTTCCTCTCTTTATGTCTGTGAGCCTTGTGTTTTGATATGATGGTATTGCTTTTATAAATTGATTTTACTTAACCAACTAACATCATTTTTCACATCTTCTCCCATTGCCTTATGATGTTCTCTGCAGTTTATATGAACATGTGTGCCAGTGTGTCTTAAAAATAGAAAATCTCAGGCTCTGGATATAATTTTGAGGTAGAGCACTTACCTTATATGTGTGAGGCCCTGGGTTCAACTGCTGGCATCAAAAAGAAAGAAAATCTCTATAAAAATCCTATCCCACAGCCATTTGCTGTATGATCTAGCTTTAAGTTACCATTCTCTCATTTCTATCCTCTGTGCAAAGTTATATAAATGATATAAAAACTTAATAAATTGTAAAGTACTTTATTCATGCAAGATATGATATGACAATATAATGTATCTTTTCATTTTTCTGGTTAATGAGCAATTGGTAATGCTTAAATCTAGAAAATGAAACAGGAGGTGGGATTGAAAGCGCTAGGGAAATATCTATTTTATGTTTCTCAGTGATTTTAGAAATTTCATTATTTTACTCAAAATATTTTTTTGCAAAGAAAAGGAAGTGATCAAAGTGCTATAACATCTGTTCACTTCAAGTAACATGAACCCCAAACCAAAACATAAATAACTGTGGAACTTGCAAGGGCGAGACTAACTATTGATCAAAATGTTAATAGCCTATTAAGCTGTTTACAACTCAAGACTAAAAAGAGACAGCTAGTGTCCTATCCAAACTCACAAATGGTCTGCCAAGATGTAGCTCTCATCCCTGTACATTTTTTGATGGGGGAAGGCAGTGTCCTCTCCATTTTCTTTTACAGTTTTGACAAAAACATTAATCATGGATTTTGTTTATACTATGAGAACATCATTTTTTTTAAAGGAACCTCTCTCATTGTTTTCCACATTCAGTTGCTAATCAATTATGTCCTCCTTTGCCTTTGGATAAAAATCAAACAAAACAACCATTAGCAAATTATCTTCATTACTCTCCAGGAGAAACTTTGAATAACACTTCTAGCGACTCATAGTTCCTCCTGGGGAAATAGTTGCTCAAGGAATACTGATCATGGAATTAATCTTAGTAGAAATTTCCTCTTCGGAGTGAAGATTTCTGTTAGAAGGTGTGTTTTCATTTAAAGGCAACATTATTTTCTTTTCTCAAATGTAAATCTGGCGGCATTTAAAAAATCAACTTAGAGAAGTGTAGAAATATACCTGTCAACAGATTATATCTTTTGACAAAATATAAAAAGATTTATATTTGGGATTATATTTTGTCAATGTTAAGGATATGAAGTTTTGCAAATAGAATTCTTTTCCAAATATTAAAAGCTGTTCATGTTATAATAAGTGTAGTAGGTGATAGAGCTCTCCCTGGCTCTGAGGGACTAGTATGCATGTTCTCTAATAGAATCAGTTCTACCCAGAAGTCTAGAATCATTTTCATAGTATGGTCCTTGATTATGTCATTTTATTCACTGTTCTTTCTTATAAAATGCATGAGGAAGATTTTTTATTACTGTTTTAATTTCCTTAAAAGATTTATTTACATATTCCAAATCTTCTTGCTTCGGCCTTGGGAGGTTATAGGAATCCAGGAACTTATCCATTTCTTCTAGGTTCTCTTGTTTCGTGGAATACAGTCTTTCAAAGAAATCTCTGATGATATTTTTAATTTCTTTGGTTTCTGTTGTGATGTCCCGCTTTTCATATCTGAATCAGTTTATTAGGGTTCTCTCTCAAGTAACATAATAGGAGACTAACATCTAAGTAAAGTAGAGATAAGGGCCAAGAGGATCTCTCCACAGCTTGGAAGCTCATCTCATGTGCTGGGGGGAAAGGCAGCTGGGCTAGAGAAGGGACCACTAAGTAAACAATGGTTGGAGGGCTTGCTCGGGATGGTAGATGCGTGCTGAAAGTAGTCTATGGAGCAGACATGATGGGTGCTTAGTACCTGTATTGCAAACCATAACACCCAGAAGGGGGGGGGAGAGAGAGAGAGAGAGAGAGAGAGAGAGAGAGAGAGAACACGAGGGAATTTGTGGGGTGGCAGGAGGGATACTGGAAACATTGGTGATGGAGAATGGGTGCGGGTGGAGGAATGTTCATACTCAAACAATGTATGACTGAAACATAATCATATAATCATGCAAGTTTGTAAATCTGTAACTGTATCTTGCTGTTTCATTAAAATATTTTTTTAATTTCATGAGAAAAAAAGAAATTCCATCCTAAAGTGAACATAATGATGTTATTTGAGTAATGGGTTGATATTTGTGTATAAAAGTTGTCAATCAGATTAAGTATAAGCCTGATTATTCCATCAGATAGCATGTTTATTGTTGTTTAACAATATGTTTAACAATAAGCACACAAATAGCGTCTGAAAAAATAAAAACTTGGGCCAACCATAGGATTGTAATTTTAAGCTTTTTTCCTTATTATCTTTAAATTGTGTAGGATAACATTGGGTTAGTCCTTTCAGCCTTGCCACAGGGAACTTAGTTTACCTTAGAGCAATGGCCTTTCTGTATGGACACAGGAAGACAGTTAATATTATGCTTTGTAACTTGGTTGTTGATTGACTCCAATAATATTTACTCCTGGGCATCGGCTTTCTCGACTCAGTTTCCCTTAGTTCCTAGCACCCCAAAAGCAGGGTCTCGACGAGGGACGAAATGGACCCAGGGGCAAGCTGTGAGCTACCCTGGCATCGAAATGGGCCAGGCCAAAGTGCCACAATATTCAACTACAAGTTGAGAACATGGTCATAGACAAATGCTGTCGTGATCCAAAAGTAACAGCGAGACTAGGACCCTGATGGGGTTAGGAAGACTGACCTGGCCTGAGGACTGTGGTCTGAATATATACTGAATGTCCTCAGGAAGAGCCAAACTTTAAGTCTGATATGTCTCTTAATGTACTCATACAGAATGACATTACTAGAAATATTAGAAGTAAATTTACTGTAACTAAGCGGATTACTAGATGAGGAAGGAAGAAAGTGACATACCCTGACACACCCTTGTTTGGATCCCACCCTTGAGTGGATCTCCTAGTAATCTGGAGTAATCTCTTTAGATGAGATTTTGTTAATCTCCTGGAGAAATGTTCTTACCCTTCTTTGTTAATTTGTTAATGTTCAACCCACCTTTGGTGTTACCGCCCTATGTGATTGCTATATAAACTAAGACTAAGCAGGAGACGGGGCAGAGACAAGACAGAAGTGGGCAGAGGCAGCAGGACAGAAAGGCAGAGGCAAGATAGAAGCGGGCAGAGGCAAGACAGAAGGGCAGAGGCAAGACAGAAGCGAGCAGAGGCAAGACAGAAGGGCAGAGGCAAGACAGAAGCGAGCAGAGGCAAGACAGAAGGGCAGAGGCAAGACAGAAGCAAGGAGAAGAGACATAAGCGGAGAGAGAAGAATCAGAAGCAAGAGAGAAGACACAGGAGCAGAGACAGAAAGAGGTCAGAAGAGACCAGAGGAGAGACTAAAGAGACAGAGACAGAGATAGAGAGATAGACAGAAGAGAGCCACAGCAGCACACACAGAAGCAGAGCACAAAGAGGAGCCATCCCAATCTGGTCCATACACGAACTCGAGGGGGGGGGAGAAAGAGAGAGAGAGAAAGAGAGAGAGAGAGAGAGAGAGAGAGAGAGTGAGAGAGCCGCTCCGAGAGCCCATGAACAATACATAACACACATCATATTACCCCCTCCCGAACACTCGAGTCTGTAACTTTTTACAAAGTTGTATTTATTTTTTTAATTTAAAAACTGCCATTCATATCAATCAGTTCTCGGGAAAATCTAAAACTGTTCACTTTCCTCTGACGAGCTCTCTACTGACTTCTGATACCAGAAATGAGTTTGATCTGTGTTTGAACTTTTTTGCCAGTGGAACCATAGAGCGCTTTCTCTCTTATGTGAGTTTCTCTCACGCAGCACTAGACGATCCAACATCCGAAAGTATCAGAGAATAAAGTCTTCATGGCTTCACCTGTCCTCCTCTCACCGTATTGATATCCGAAGCTAATCTGAGTATAGCCTGCTAGTGCTTGAACGTCACACCTGGGACTCTGAGGTACTGCAGGCTTGAAAGAAAAGAAACTTTAGCTCTCCCACCCTCATCCCACCTCAAGGTGCGGAGGAATTTTGGGAGATCTGATATTGGAGATGTAACAAGCAATCAGAACAAACCAGACATTTAGACCATGGCAAAGAGACTCTACTTCGCATTTTAATCAACACAGAACTATGGACGTGATTTACCTAAGGTTGATATGATTTGTATTTTATAAAGACTGGCTTTGTTTATGTGTAAAGACTGACCCAGTCAGCTAAACTGCAGTGTGGCGACTGGGCTATAGAAGGGCAAGCCTGTGTCACATGGACCAACTTAGACATGTTTGGAATAATTCTGGATTACAGCTTTGAGAGGGAAAACGGAAAGTCAGAAGAGGGATTTAGGCCACAGAGAGAGAGTACAGTGGGTAGGGTGCTCCCCTTGTATGTGGCCAACCAGAGTTGATCCCCGGCACCTCATATGGGCCTCCAAGTCTGCTAGGAGTGATTTCTGAGTGCAGAGCAGGGTGTAAGGGTGTAAGCCCTGAGAACAGTCAGGTGTGGCCCAAAAGGAAAGAAATAAAATGATCAAGGGATTAACATTGTGATAACATATGAACATTATGAGATGTGAGAGAGCTCTGGGAATGGAAGGACCACATTAAAACTCCCATGCTATAACAACTGACTGTGAAGAGGAGTATCATTCACTGTTAGTTGATTATAAGCACTGTAGCACTGTCGTTCTGTTGTTCATCGATTTGCTCGAGTGGGCACCAGTAATCTCTCCATTGTGAGACTTGTTGTTACTGTTTTGGGCATATCAAATATGCCATGAAGAGCTTGCCAGGCTCCGCCGTGCAGGCAGGATACTCTCAGTAGCTTGCCGGGCTCTCTGAGAGGGACAGAGAAATCAACCTGGATCTGCTGCGTGCAAGGCAAACGCCCTACCCGCTGTGCTATTGCTCCAGTTGATTATAAAGAGGAAATAAATCTTTTGTTAATATATAATTTTATTAAGTCATCAGTTTAATTGTAGCTGTTCAATTTTCCAACACCAATACCAGCACCATTGCACCTTCCCACCACCAATATTTCCAACTTTCCCAATTACCCCTTAAGGCTTCCCCTCATAGCAGGCCCTCAATAATTTATTTTATATTGCTTGTTATAAATTATTCGCTAAAAGGATAATTAGGAGAGGATAAAAGATAAAAGAATGCTTAGTGGTCTACCACCTAAGCTTTATAAATTGTGAATTGCCTAATTCTTGATACTCCTTTAAGTTATCTTCCTTTAATACATAACTATAAAATATATAAATTATATAGAGAAGGATATGCAAAGTAATTTAAAGTATGTTGAGATGCCAAGTTACATTCTAGTGTGGAATTCCTTTCCCCCCCATATACAAACTAGTTTAGTTTGGTTTTCTTGATGCTCATCATAATTCCTTATTTTTTTTTTTTTTTTGGAACCTCAGTTGACAAAGATCCAGTACAAACTCATTAAGTTGTCTGGAATATTATCTGAAGTGCCTGAACTGCTTTTAATCCCAGGAAGTGTATTTTTCACTTTGACTTTTTAGATGTTTAAAAGTTTCAGGAGTTTTAAGGCCGGAGAAATGGTACAACAGACAAGGCACTTGCTTTGCACATGCCAACCCAGGTTCGATCCCTGGCATCCCATATATTCCCCTGAGCACCACAGGTAGTGATTCTTTTTTTTTTTTTTTTTTTGCTTTTTGGGTCACACCCAGCAATGCTCAGGGGTTACTCCTGGCTCTGCACTCAGGAATTACTCCTGGCGGTGCTTGGGGGACTATATGGGATGCCGGGGATTGAACCTGGGTCGGCCGCGTGCAAGGCAAACGCCCTACCCGCTGTGCTATCGCTCCAGCCCCAGATAGTGATTCTTGAGTGCAGAACTCAGTAACCTCTGACCTGCACCGGAGTGGCCCCAAAACCAAATCAAACCAAACCAAACAAACAAAATAAAAACAGTTTCAGGAGCTCCATTAGTGCCTCTTTTCTGACTATCATTCATATGCTCATTACATTCATCATTTGTTTTGTCCCCTTGGGCATTATACATTTTTTGTTTGCAAATTCCCAGTTTGAGTCACTTCTGGGTTCTTTCTATTGAGTTATTTTTCCTTTGGCTATATATAACTCATTTTCTCTCCCACTTAACATAACTTTATAGAAGATCCTGAAAATTTTTAATGTTATTGCTCGATGCCCTTGTTTAGCTGTTTTCTTTGTAGTTTAATGCATTTTTTTTCTTTTAACTGGCCAACAGTGTCACTTACAGAATATCTGAATGTTTTTTTGATCTGAATTCTTTTAAAAATATGTTTCTGGGCCTTGTTTGAGTAGCTTTTTCCTTCTGGACTGGTTTGACTCTATCACTGAGTGATTTTCTTCTGGGATACTTGTTTAATGACTGATGGCTCAACTGAGACCTTTCTCCTGACTGCTAGAATTAAAATTCTCCAGGCCTGAGTGAACTATGAGAATGTTTTAGTTTATGGATCCCCAGTTGTCTTCTACCCAGACTTGTAGACTCTCTTTCGTTGTACACACGGGTTATCATTCAGCAACAGACACCCAGGGACTCCTCTATTTATTTATGATGCTTTTTCCTCTACATAACTTCCTCTTTTGGATGCTCTGGCGATAAATACCGGCTGCCTCAAACTCCTCCAATGCCAACCTCTGTCTACTCAACTGAGTAATTTTCTGTGTTCTGCTTGACTTTCTTATTCCTCTAGTGTGGTCCAGAAAGTGTCCCCAGAAAGCCAAGCTAATTGTAGAGCTCAACTCACTTTCTCCATCTCTCTTCTAGGGACTTACAGTCTGAGTTGGATTGTGCTCAGTGTCCACAGGGAGTTGTGGAAGAGACAATTCCATGGTCCCAGTCCACCCACCAAGATCATCTCATCATCCTTCGATGAACTTGGGGGAAAAGTTGAAGGGGGAGACCATGAGTATTCAATAGACTGAATGGCATTGAGCCAAGCCTGGAACCACTACCGGGCTTGCCCTGCTCAATACTGCTCTGTGATTCTCAGCTCGTCCCTTTTGGATGAAGAACAGCAACAAAAAATGTTCCAAGGATTCACGAGGTGGATTCACATCATGATTATGGAGGACACACGACTAGATGAGTGCAAATAAACATTTACTTTGTGAGTGTTAGAACTCAGTGCTGTGTGCTTCAGCAGCTAGCCTGCCTTTACTAACCAAGTGAATAATCACACCTATTTAACACAAAATTTTATTCCTATGCAACTAACAACATTGAAAAATAAAATTGAATGTGTGCATTAGGTGAATACCTATTAATTATAAAGCTTATTTTTAGCATTATTTTTACAAGTCCTTATAAATGCTATTCATAGTAAAAATCAATATATTGAATAATATTTTTAAAATAAATGAAAAAATGCACCCAATTATATATCTATATATGAGCAACATATATATATAGTGTATATGTGTGTGTGCTTAAGATATTGAATAATCTTGTAACATTTTAAATTTCTTTGAATATGAAGCTTAATAGACCCAGGTTTGATTCCTCCTTCCCTCTTGGAGAGTCCGGCAAGCTACCGAGAGTATCTCACCTGCACGGCAGAGCTTGGCAAGCGTTGGCATATTCGATATGCCAAAAACAGTCACAACATGTCTCACAATGAAAACGTTACTGGTGCTCGCTCAAGCAAATCGATGAACAATGGGACAACAATGATACAGTGATGAAGCTTAATAAGTAGTTTTAAGGGCTGTCATTGATAGATTCATCACCCTATCTTTCACGGTACCTAATCAAAGATGAAGCCCACCAATAGATATTTGGGTCAAAATGGCTTAATATTGCATATCCAACATGGCCAGAATAGTAATCTAAAAACCACAGTTTAGAATCCTGTGCTGATGAAAAAACAATTGAAAGTAACCGTGAATCACTTCTGATGGTCTATGAGCAGAGATGAATAATTATTTCTTTTTATAACTTCAGCCTTTCTCCTTGAGGTATATTTTCTATTATTAGCAATTAAGTAAACTTTAGAATGTCACTTGAATTCTCCACTTTAGCGCTTGCACTGGGTGATTAAGCAGCCACCGGAGTTAGTAATGATCTGAGCTTGCTTTTAATAACAGCTGCGTTTGAGTCAAGTTGGGATGAGGTGGGTGTTTAAGAAGGTGGCAGTTACCTTAACCTGCAGTTTAAACAGGTGGCAAAACACGGTCTCCTGTGCGGGGCGCCACTGTTTCCAAATCCTACCTGATTCATGACTGCCCCCAAGCAAATATTTGAACACACTGAAAAGCCCACTGACAAACCGGGCCCACTGTTCATCAGACAAATTGCTGGATCGTTTGTGATGTTTGAAATTGTTAGTCCTGTTTCCAGCCACAACATTTTCTTTACTAGACGTTTCATGTATGAGCTCATTTTTAAATAAAAATGTATTGTTTAATATAAAAGTATTTAAAAATAAGTGCATATCAAATACCTTGGTTATTATTGATAACTAGTTAATAAAGGATTAATAACCATCATAATAAATCACTGTCACTGTCATGCTGCTGCTCATGAATTTGCTCTAGCGGGCACCAGTAACGTCTCCATTGCGAGACTTGTTATTGTTTTTGGCATATCGAATATACCACAGGTAGCTTGCCAGGCTCTGCCATGTGGGTGAGATATTCTCGGTAGCTTGTTGGGCTCTCTGAGAGGGGTGGAGGAAACGAGGAATTGAACCCGGGTTGGCCACATGTAAGGTGAATGCCCTACTGCTGTGCTATTGCTCCAGCATCACTAGTTGCTATTAGTAACTATTAATGATGCTATGAATGTTAATGTTACTGTTATGATATTGATATTACTATAATATATGATAATGCTATTATTAATAATATGTTTTGAGTTAAAGTCTCCATTTATTTCATTTTCTTATAAAAATCCAATGTAAGGTCATTGTGCTCATATTTGGAAAGTGGGACAGGGGTTTGGCCAGACAGGGCTGCCCCACTGGCCCAGAGCGGGGGTCTGCGCAGGGCAGGTGCAGGGCGGCGAGCAGACAGCATGCCCCCCTAACCTCCCTGCCAGCTCATGGTCAGTAGCAAAGGTGTCCTAACTCGGGGCTGGGCCTCTCCCTACCAAAAATTATTAATGTTATTAATAATACTATATAATAGTGATATGTTATCACCTTCTATTACATTATGAATATTATTGATAACCTATTAATGACTTAATAACATATATTTACTTTATTACATTATCACCTTAGATAAAGTAACATTTTCCCATTTGAAAATGGATGGTTTTTCAGCTTTGAAGTCAGATAGTAAGCAGACCGCTATTGTGTTTCTTAAGAATCATTGCAAGGGAAACATTGAAAAAGCAGTCCCATTGAGATAATTTTATGATAAATTATTTCATAGGGTGTTTAAGAACATACCTGTAAAAATAATTGTGCTCGGAACATAATTTGTGACTTAATATTTACATAGAACAACAAAGTACATGTAAATTTATTTAATACATTGTGTATAAATAATTAATATATAAGTCTTAGGATAGCTATTAATTATACATAGTTAGATTATACATAATAGTAAAATATATAAGATTGCTACAATGAATTTTGTTTTAAGATCTCAACAAAATACTAGCCTAAAAGTTTTTGGCAATTGTCCTGGGTCCATCTGTCTGTTTCTCTATACTCTTAAATTGTCTAGAACCTTAACAAGCCAAGACTTGGCAGCTTAAAGATAATTTCCCAGGGTGCTACATGTCAGTATTTTATACCACAGAATCATGCCTTGTCCTCTGAAATGCAAGAAGTTTTCAATTGGGTAAGATTTCCTTCTTTACTTGATGAAGGCCACACAAACTTCTCATCACATGCAGTTATGCTATTAAATGAGGAAAGTAAATGGTTAAGAAACAAATTCTTAAGGGAAGTCACATGTCATAAAAGAATATATCAGTTTTAAAAATTCACACAAAGAAGGAACATTTAGGATGAATGTTATGGGTATTGGTCATGTGAGAATATAGAGTAGACAAAAATGCCTAGATAAGGATAGTTAGGAAACATTTCACATAAAGGAATGATTGACTTAAATTCTACATTAAATAATTAATTCTATTATGGGGACAATAAAGGTTCCTAAGTATAGGGGGGAGAGAGAGAGAGAGAGAGAGAGAGAGAGAGGGAGAAAGAGAGTTAATTTTGTTGCATTGACAATTGATAGTCTTCATAGAGATTGAAAACTATTTCATGATGAGCAACATCTCTTTTTACTTACTTTATAGAATCTAGATTAAATAGGAAATGAAATTAAAATCATACCTAAGATTTACCCAGAAGTATATTTTTTAACAGGGAAAACCCTCAACAGGACCTGGGACCACTCCTACTGACACATGTCCTGGGGTACAGATGGGGCCACGCAGTGCTGGTCAGGCCTGGTAGTGTGTGGGGCCACCGGGGCTAAGCCAGATTATGTGAGGGAGGAGAAGAGCGCCATGCTGGGGCTCTCACTGCCAGACCTTACACATGTTACACACGTGCTCAGTGACTTGCAGTATTTCTCTGGTCCCCAAAGTACACTTCTGTAAAGTCAATTTTTTTTTTTTAAAGATGACGCTAAATCCCTTGGGTGATGTTTGTTTTGGCAATCCACATTCTATTCTTTACTATCATTTGGTTTCAGTTGCTCCCTTGGAGAACATCAGTGACCAAAACAACTAGTTTACCAAGGTAGGAACATGAAATAAAAATAGGGAAACCTAATTTGGGGCATTAATACTCATGCATTCATGATAACAGGTTTCTCTAGAGCTCGTTAATAAAACTAGACTTGAAGCATTTCATTTACTAATGGGTTGTTTTATACAAGTTTCGTGATATCAGTAGTCTAATATGTGGTAACGAAGGTGAAATCCACAAATCAACTTAGTTGTCTAAGTATGATTAAGTTTCAATAAAGGTTGATCTTACTCCCATGTGACAGTTTTCAGCTTAGGGGATACATTTGGCTGTGCTCAGGGCTTTTTCCTGGTTATACTCAGGGTTACTCCCAGTGGGGCTTGGGAAACTATTTGGGATGCTGGGGCTCAAGCCTGGGTTGGCTACATGGCAGGCATATCCCTGAACTACTGCACCATCTCTACAGTCCCATCTGACAGTTTTTATCTTCAGAGAAATCAACAAGGTTTGTCACTTGAAGGAACTTTCTCTAAAAAAGTCCAATCATGATTTGCCATCAGTACTTTGTTATAGCATGGCAGACTGAATAAGTGATTTTGAAAATTTTATTCTTGTGCCTCAAGGGAGTTATTAAATAATCCAGTTGTTATAATATTCATTGTTGATTATCCAAGTTGCATGCTTTTTTCCTCTTTTCAATAAAAATGAAATGTATATATGAGTTTTATTCAGATATCTTTAAGATTTTTTGTGGTTAAGCCATAGCATTATTTTTTTAGCATCAAAGAAAATAATCTTGACAAACCTTCAATTGGTGATTTTTAAACCAATGGGCAAGAACTATATGAAGATGTTGGCACCATATTTTATATTAGTTCATAGCCAGGGGTTAGAATGACAGAAATTTTTCTTGTTCCAAGAGTCGCAAGCCAAATTTGCTGCCAAGATCCCAGATGGCTTATACTGTTCTTATCAAAAGTTTGCTTTGGCAAAGAAACTTTTTTTTATCATTTCAATGATCACAGTTGCCATTTCCATTTACAAAATCAATTTTCAAAGAGGGGGATATTTATTATCTTGTTAGCATCTACACAATAAGGAAAATGAAAATTTGTTTACAGTGACAGAAATCTGGGATTTTTTTGTCCATTTCTTGTTTCTGTCCAGCGAGGACAAAATATGGTATCACTGTAATTCCACCAAGTCCTAGTCTTAGAATGTCAGCAGACATAATGAGTGTTCTTATTTATTAGAGTTATGCTTCATGTTTTCTTTCTAACATGCTAACTGGATTAACTCAAATTCACAAGTGTTCCATCCACCTGTAAGCACCTAGATTATTTTTCAGCATAAGTGTAAGTGCTTCTCCAGCCTTTACTATTCCTGAGGTACCAATGTCAGGAGACTTGCTATAGCATAAGTGCTCTATCTTTCCATGTCTTATTGGGACTCTCTCCATGAGTTTTCCAGTGAAAGAGACCCCAGTAGCCTCGGTATCCTCTTGGGATATGTGTATGGACATGCAGTAAGTTTTTTGATGAAGAACCACCTCATGCTTCTTGAGATTGAGAAGATTGAGACTGAGAAGCCTTGATGCCAGAACAGGTCAGAAGAACAGATGGCAGTGCCCAGGAAAGGAGGTGGGTAGGATCTCCTTTCAAACTACTAGACAGGAAGTTCAGAGTTTCTCTGTCATTTTTGTTTTATTTGGCTCTCAACAGTTGGGATGATGGCTACTCATATTTGGGAAGGAAACTTAACTTTTTGAAATGATCAACTCAAATGCTAATTCTCTTTTGGAAACCCTTTCCAGAGATAAACTTCAAAATAGTGTTTAACCAGCAACTGGACCACTTACGATCTGTCAAGAGGACCTATAAAATTGACCATGATCTTATAGTTTGTAAACATCAGGAAGCAAGGTAAAACCAAAGCACATGCAATTAATTATTGTTTTCTGTCAGTTTCTACCTTAAACAAGACCCAAAGCAAAAAAAAAAAAAACAAGGATGCCGACAATGATCATAATGTCACAAAGTGATTTTTAAATTACACTCAGTGTAATGACAGGGTGTTCATCGCCTGTGAAGCATGACAATTGTGCATCCTGTGAGTATGGCTCTATGCCTCCCTGCACGTGTTTGCCCCAATCCCCCCAAATCATGATGACGTAAGCTTACATAATTATTACTTTTTCACAAAGGACATCTTCAAAGTGATAGAAAGGGAAAGAAAGCACGAGAAAGTCAACCCTGCGTCAAAACTCCATAAAATCCATTTATGTTGCCTTGGTTGTGAAGATGCCAAGATCTGACTTCCCTTCTTGCCGAGAATGTAATATCATTAACTTGAAATTAAAATAATTCCCCAGAGATTAATTAAGATAATCAATGATATTTTCTCGCTGTAGTAATGTTTCCCCTGGTATTCATAACTGTCTCCTCTGGACACTTTGTTGACTTTTTTAGCCTTAGTTGACTAAACATGTTTGTGAAGTGCTTTATTACCAAACTCATCATGAGTTCTGTCAACGAAATGCCAAGCATCATACTAATAGCTGTGTGTGTGACTATATATATAGTCACCAAGGGAGGAAGGAAAGCAGATTATCTCCATTTAGCAAGCATTAAAACCAAGACTCCATCACTCGAAAATCTTAGGATTTTCAATACTGAAATACTCACGTTCAGTAAAGTTTATATATAATATTTGAATGAGTTTATATTTTACTATTGACATGATTTTAGAGATTGTGCATTTGTTTTTAAATCATGTGTTTCTTATGACATATTCAATATTTCAAACCTAAGGTTTTGGTTTTGTTGCCACACCCAGTGGTACTCAGAGTTTACTCCTGGCTCTGTGCTCTGGGGAACATATGGGGTCCCAGGGATCAAATGTGGGTCAGCCGCATGCAAGGCAAATGATTTACACACTGTGTATTTTTCCTGTCTCTACCTCACCTAATTTTTATACCAGGTATTATAAAAATTAATCAGTGCTTTGTGACTAACGTAAGAAAATCTTCATTGAAGTAAACAAGGAAATTTAATTCACTAGGAAATTCACTGGTAATTAAAGCAACTAATGGATGAAAAGAATTTTATATAAATATAAAAGAAATAAAATATGGGGGCCGGAGCGATAGCACAGCGGGTAGGGCGTTTGCCTTGCACGCGGCCGACCCGGGTTCGATCCCCGGCATCCCATATGGTCCCCCAAGCACGCCAGGAGTAGTTCCTGAGTGCAAAGCCAGGAGTAACCCCTGAGCATCGCTGGGTGTGACCCAAAAAGCAAAAAAAAAAAAAAAAGAAATAAAATATGTATCAATAGTGGAGGCAAATAGGCATATGTGTGTTTACTGAATTGTAAGATAAAAATGCATTTAAAAATTTATACGGTCCACATCTGGTGGTTGGCGTCATGCAAGGCAGGTCTCTTGCCCCTGCACCTGGCTGTCCTCACCGGAGACCCTCAGAAGGAGTGTTGAGTTTCCCTCCCTGCCCTGAGCAGAGCCCAGGCAGTTGAAGACCTCTGAAACTCAGTCACAGTCATGCTCAAGGCCACTCTCCACACGTTCAGACAAGCCTCACACATGAAGGAACCACCAGAGGAACCCAGGTGTGCGGGACCCAGGGCCAAGATGCCCAAGGCTGCTCAGATCAGGACTGGGCCTCTTCCACCCAGATTCCCCATTTTCCAGGTAGCTAGGCAGTCACACCCAGAAACTGCCACAGGCGCCATGTAATCCCATCAATGGCCAACATCCAGAGACTATAAAATCAAACATTCGCAGCTGGACGGCATCTGATAGTCTAGTTCTCCCTCTTGGAGAACCTGGCAAGTTATCGAGAGTTTACTGCCCATACAGGAGAGCATGGCAAGCTCCCCGTGGCATATTCATATGCAAAATACAGTAACATTGATGGCTCTCATTCCCCTGGCCCTGAAGAGCCTCTACTGTGGCACTGTTGGGAAGGATGAGTAAAAAGAGGCTACTAAAATCTCAGGGCTAGGATGAATAGAGATGTTCCTGGACCCACACGAGCAAATCGTTGATCAACAGGATGACAATGACAGTGACAGTGACATCTGGTGATGCCAGGGGCCTAGGAGAACTTCTGTCAGAGCTCAAACAGGCACTGCCTGCAAGTGTTCTAGCCATGGGGCTAAACCCAGTGGTGCTCAGAGACCAGGGATCAAACTTAGACCTTGCACCTGTTAGGCGTCAGGTGCTCTACCTCTTGAGCTATATTACCTGTCTGACATAATGCATATTTTGTAGTGCTTTACACGTGGAAAGTGTTCTAAAGCCTCTTGATATGCTTAGATACAAAACACACTATTGTGCATGGTCTCTTCTGCAGGGACATCTAGATTGCTGTGGTTTCAACATTGGAGAATAATCCAACTAGGAGACTAGCCCCACTTATTCTGAGACTCCAGCAAACATCTGGAGATGTGCTCTTTGTCTCTTCAATAGCCTGAAGCGTACCTAACCCAGGAAAGTACATCTTCCATGGTCTTCCCTACCTGCTATTTCCTGAGGTAAAGTAATATCTGTAGATTCTTATGAACCTGTAAAATACATACTTCTTTGCAGTATTTGAAACCACATTGATCACTTCTGTCCAGAATTGAATATAAGAATATCACCCATGTTTCAAATAATGTCATTTCTTTTTAAATTATTCATTCATTTGACTTTTAATTCATTTTATGAATTAAAATTTTATATGTGCACATACACGAAGACCACTGGAACCTAGCTACAGCCATGCTCGAGGCCCCTCTCCACACATTCGACAGGCCTCACGCATGAAGGTACCGGCAGAGGAACCCAGGTGTGTGTAATCCCATCAACGGCCAACATCCAGAGACTTAAAAGCGAGCTCCCAGAAGTGATATCCTGTAGCCTACTTCTCCCTCTGGGAGAAACTGGCAAGCTTCTGAGAGCTTCCTGCCTACATGAGACAGCCTTGCAAGCTTCCCATGGTGTATTCATATGCTAAAGCCAGTAGCAAGCTGGATTATCATTCCCCTGACCCTGAAAGAGCCTCCAGTGTGACATCGACATCGTTGGGAGGGCCGAGTCGAGAGAGACTTCTAAGATCTCAGGGAAAGGACAAATGGAGAGGTTACTGAGCCCGCTCGAGAAATAGATGGTTAATGGGATTTCGTGACCGTGATCGTGATGTACACATACTTAAAGACTGATTTCCTTTATGTTACTATTGTATAAATCCCACTTACACACAAGACAATTACAATAATAATGATCCATGTGTTACAGGCACTGGGACTTTAGAATTCCAGATGTAATAGTCAGAGGAAATTAGTTTCCGCTGTATACTTATTTTTGGTTTCCCTGATGCAAAAACTTGAACTGAATGCTGATCCGCGTAACATGCAGTGGGAGTGTAATCTAAGATCCTAAAATGAAGCTTTACGTATGCCGTACCTCCAATGCAAACTTGGTCAAATGGCTGTTTCTCATGACTCCAAATGTTACTGGTCCAGAAAGACTAATTTTCAGTGACTTTGGAAACTTCTGTCCAATCACCCAGCTTTTCTCTCAAAATACTTCTATCTGGCCAAAACTAACGTCACATTCCACATGTGTAATTGGACCTCTATTGTAAAAAGGTACGTGAACGTCACAGAATTCAAAATTATTTTTCACACTTTCACATGAAGTTTTAAATTAACTATTATTTTTAGTTGTACTTCCTCTTTCATTTGATAAAAACCCAAAATTGGTGGATCAGGGACCTAGGATGTGTAGAAGCATAAGCTGAATGACTCTAAAGATGGAGAGAAGGGAAATTTGTAAGGTCCACTAAGTGCAGAATCATCCATTGCATCAATGCTATGGAAGTAAGAAAGGCAGATCAAGAGAAGTTACACAAGGATGAACTAGAATATCTTGAAGCATCCCAGCAACCCGAAGACTTTCTCTAATGTTATCTCTTCTCTTATAATCTAACTCCTAAGATTGGGATCTACCAGGATCTACTTTTATTCTAAGATTAGAGTTAGTAATAGTTGACTGAAGAATGGGAATATTCAGCTTGATTAGGAAAAAAAAAGATTTTGGTCATTGGCTATTCTTTTGCACATCAAATTTGTTCTTTTTCTTGCATCCAACTTTATGTGAATATGAGTGTAACTTTATCACGAAGTAATGTGCAATATAACAGCTCAATGAGAAAACATAATCCCCCATATCAAGTGACTTGAGGAAGTGTCTCTGTTCTTACCTTACCAATTCCAACTTTTACCTGTTCTTACTCTTCTCAATACCAGCACAGTTCAGCGTGTAACTGTTTACTACCCTACACGAGATGTTTCTCAGACACTGTCAAGGGAGGACACAGGGCAAAACCATAACTCTTTATAAATACTATCTTAACTGGTAAAAATAGATGTAATGTATATTCACTACTGATGATTCATTTTCTGGAATTGGCATGAAATGAACTTCTTACTTCCTTGGTTAGCCGTTTCTCTTTCGAAATCTGATGTCCTGGAAAGATGTACTTCTTTTAAAAAGTTGAATTTGGCATTTAAAAATCTCTATTTTTCAGAGTATTATACATTGATTTTAGTAAGAAGCCAATGTCTGTGATTATCTCCTTTCTTTCACTCTCTCTCTCTCTCTCTCTCTCTCTCTCTCTCTCTCTCAGTTTAGCCTCCCTCATACTCATTCCCAACCTTGGAATTTCTCTTTCTCTCTTTCCCCCACACTTATTACTTACCAGCATGTTAAAATGCCTCTCACACTTGCAGAGCTGTTATGAGTGGCAGAAAGGAAAGAAATAGCAGGTGTATACTGGGAGGATACAACGTGAAGATTCTGTAGAGAAAATGATGCTTACAGGAAACACAGAAATCACGAGCCTGGTAGTCTCAAGCTCAGACCTGATTCCCTCTAGACAGAAAGGAAAAGGCAGTGCAGAAATAGCTCATGAAACCCACATTTTCAAACCGTGATCTCTCAGTGAGCTGGGATTAGTCAGCTTAAAAACTGAAATTAGTCTCCTCTAAGTGTCTGTTACTATTTCAGAGAGGTCTAGAGTTAATGGCTCCCTTGTTGTTAGGAACAGGTCATCCCCTCTGGTCTCAGACTGCATCCACGCTGCTGTTCTTGTGACCCTTACTAATGCACAGCTATGCAGCCACCTCACTGTCCTTTGTCCCCGCCCCCCAGTGGAAGAGAAGTTTCTTCACAGTTTACTCCATCCCAGGCACAGAGAAAGATCTTTCTTTTCATTTACTTGACGCTGGAAAACCCAGACTTTTTTTTCACATGACAATTTACAGAAAGCTTGAGATAACAGGAGGAAGTAGAGGGTAAATGATGAGTTCTCTGGAAATGCCCTACCTCCCTCTCTTCAATGCTCTCCAGGAGAAAGCCCAACCCCCACTCCCTCCATAGGCCATACTTTAAAAATGTCCCTGTGAAGATGGAGAGATAGGACTATGGGTAGGGCACTTGCCTTGCACAAAACCAACCCAAGTTCTAACCTGAGCCCCCATATGGTCTCCTGAGATCTGAGTAGAAGTTGTGAAAAATCCTCTCCATTGCCTTTCTGGAAGATGTGGTAGATCCATCAGGATGTCAGAGGGCAGTCATCTTCGTCTTGTAGTTGGCAAAGGACAGGTGAGAGTTGCGAATGCTTTTCCTGGCTTCTGCTGCATCAGCCAACACTGCTGCTCTTCTCCCTTTGAGGTCTTCCTTTATCGCTTCTCTGCACAGCTTTGCGATCTCGGACGTTAGCTTGTGATTGCCTGAGGCTTGTGCCAAACCACGTTGGTGAATGATCCCGAGAGTTTCCTAAGACAGGCATCTGTCTGTCTGTGGCTTTCCCACTCTCGGCATTTTTCATGCAGTCATGGAGGTGCTGAACCAGTTGATCATATTCCTCATCGATGTTGTCAATGACGGCATCTTCCCACATTGCTGCAATAGTGCCAAAGAGCTCCCAGTTGGTGGTCATTCTGGGAGTTCTCTTCTTAAACTTAAACTTTTCAGTCCTTTCTCCCTGCTCTGTGAAGTAGAATTTTGCACGAAGGAGATGATGGTCCAATCCCATTTGGAATTTTGGGACAACAGCGACATCAGTCAGGCAAAACATACATATCAAAAATTGTATATTTAAATAATTAAAACCACTGAACAAACAAAAGGGCACTCAGATTCAAACTAAATCTCACAGCCTACAGGATTCTTTAGACCAGCTTGGTATCAACTCTACATTTCAATGTCATCCCACTAGCTTATTTTTTCATTTAACTGTCATGGAAGTTATATTCCTTCCCTACCAACCAGACAGGGTGACTAGGGAGGCAGGTACTTTTGTTGTCAATAGTTCTCAAATTTTAGACATGTAAAGGGGCAGCAAAACTCTTTAAACTTGATTTAACCTTCCTGCTTTTTTTTTTTTTGCTTTTTGGATCACACCCAGCAATGCACAGGGGTCACTCCTGGCTCATGCACTCAGGAATAACCCCTGGCGGCGCTCAGGGGACCATATGGGAGGCTGGGATTTGAACCCGGGTCTGCCGAGTGCAAGGCAAACGCCCTACCTGTTGTGCTATCACTCCAGCCCCCAACCTTCCTGCATTTTAACAAAGTTAAACAGCTGAAAGAAGCAAGAAGACAATGCTTGTGGAATGTATAGTGCATCTTTTTTTTATATTACTGAATCACTATCAGATACAGCTACAAAGCTCTCATGATTGAGTTTCAGTCATACAATTACCGAACAGCCATCCCTCCACCAGCACATATTTTTCACCACCAATGCCACTATTGTCTCCAGTATCCCTCCTGCCACCACGACCCTATCCCACCTCTATGTGCCTCTGTGGCAGGCACTTTCCTTTTAACTCTCTCTCTACTTGGGGCATCACAGTTTGCAATAAATAATGAGCATCCATCCTATTTGGTCCTTTGTCTACTTTCAGCACACATCTCCCATTCCGAGCAATCCCTTCAACCATCATTGACTTAGTCGTCCCTTCTCTATCCCAACTTCCTTCTCCCCCAGCACATGATGCAGGCTTCCAAACATGGAGAAATCTTCCTGACCCTTGTCTCTACTGTCCTTGGGTGTTATTTTCATACTATATTATTTTACATTCCACAAATGATTGCAGTTATTCTATGTCTATACAGTGCATTTTGAGGGCACTTGCCTCCATGGTTCTCCTGCTCAAGAATTTCTTTAAAAAGTAATGATTCTTTTCACTTGTATTTCTGTCTTCAGTTTCTACTTGGGAATTTCTCTATCTCTGTCACATGGATTTTGTCAGACACGGTTACAGAGGAAATAGAAGAGACAAACCAAAACAGCAAAGACCTATCTAAGCAGCAATCACCAGTGAGTTTGTTGTTCAGAATCTTTTGTGAAATTTAATAAGGGAATTGGATCAACTTATTTAGGTAAAATTAGCAGAGTTTAAAATTATTCCTAAGTATTTTATTATTTCTGTGTTACTATAAATATGATTGTTGTCTAAATCATCCCTCCAAGAGTTTTCTGGGTTGAGAAGTATAACTGAATTCTGCTTGTTGATTTTGCATCTCTTGACTTTGATTAAGTGATTTATGCTATATTTTATTTAATTATTGACTAATATGTAATATGATGGTTGGTTTTTAGCAGTCATTGGTGTTTTCTACCTAACTAAGATAGTATCTTATGAGGTTTCTCTTTAAGCCTATGTTCTATCTTGTAGACGAATCTCTCCTTTCAATGTTTCTTTGCATGTCTGTTTCCACTGGAGAAGCCCTTATTCTCTCTCCAACGAGTACTTCTCCTTTCCTCTCCCCTCACATCTTTCTAAATAAGTTTTAATAAAAATTTTCTTGCGTCAAAAAAGATAATGTCTTATGCAAAGAGATCATTTTATTTCTTAATTTTAGGTAGAAACATTGAATCATAATTCATTAAATGTTAGCTGAAGATGCTTTGTAGATTCCATTAGGTTGAGAAATATTTCCATCTGTTCCTACATTCACGGAGTTTTTTTTTATTACAAATGCATGATAAATTGTGCCAAATGTTTTTCTCTCTATCAGTTGATATGCTCATGTTTTTAATTTACTTGTTAGTCTCATGGTATAATGGATTATAATGATTGCTTTTTGAATATTGAACCAGACTTACATTTTTAATGAGCCACTGGTGTTGACTCTGTTAATATTTTAACTATTACATTTTTATTACATTGAATTTGCTAATCATTTTTTAGGTCCTTGCATATATACTCATGAATACCAGTGATCTCTGGATTTCTTATTGGTTGATTTAACCACAGACTGAATCCAGCTCTGATGCATATACAGGTTGCACTTTACCATTGAGCCATAACCCAGGCAATTTTTAAAACATATTGTCTTTGCTAGACCAGCTTGATAAATTGGAATGTGAGCGAGAAAGAGACCTTAGTGAGGTGCTGGGGAGATAGTCCTGGGCCACACTCTGAGTGCCAGTGGGCGGGACAGCACAGCTATCAACTGTGGACTCAGTGTAGCAGTGCTCGGCCCCCGGGCCCTGGGAACCCTGTGATGTTGGAGAGCGAACCTGGGACCTTGAGAATCCAGGCAGGCGCTCCACCCCTGTTAGCCATCTCCCCTGCCTTACTCAAACAATCGTTTCATTTATTCATTTAGTGGATTCCACTATAAAGTCTGTCATCATAAGTTATTATTATACTGATATGTTATATAATTATACCTATTTCTTCTACTACTTCATATGTAGTTCATTAACAAGTGGGAAAAAAAATTAGCCTGTTACTGACTAGTCTTAGTATTAAAGTTTTGCTGGACTCAGATGAATTCGGAAAATGGTCTGATTTTAATGGCCTGGATATTTTATTTTATTTTATTTTTAATAGTTTATTTTTAATTAGTGAATCAACGTGAGGGTACAGTTACAGATTTATACATTTTTGTGCTCATGTTTCCCCCATACAAAGTTCGATAGCCCATCCCTTCACCAGTGCCCATTCTCCACCACCAGTAAACCCAACATCCCTCCCACCCTCCCTAGTCCCGTCTCCCCCCACCCCACACTGCCACTATGGCAGGGTATTCCCTTTTGTTCTCTCTCTCTGATTAGGTGTTGTGGTTTGCAATAAAGGTGTTGAGTGGCCATTGTGTTCAGTCTCTAGTCTATATTCGGCCCACATCACCCTTCCCCCACATGACCTCCGACCACATTTTACTTGGAGTTCCCTTCTCTGAGTTGCCCAGAATGAGAGGCCAGCCTCCAAGCCATGGAGACAACCTCCTGGTACTTATTTCTACTATTCTTGGGTGTTAGTCTTATAGTCTATTATTCTATATTCCACAGATGAGTGCAATCTTTCTATGTCTGTCTCTCTCTTTCTGACTCATTTCACTTAGCATGATACTTTCCATGCTGATCCACTTATATGCAAGGCCTGGATATTTTAAATTGCGTTGAAGTCATTCATATGGTCTACAAAGACAACTTAAAATTCAACTGAGTTTCTTAAGTCTGTGTGTGTATGTGTGTCTCTGTGTGTGCACACAGGACCACCTCCAGGGCTTCACACTTACAAAGTGTATACTCTACCACTGACCGACATCCTTCTCCTTCTAATGTTTTCAATTTTTATATTCTAACCATATTTGAGTCATTTTATAGTTAACCTGACAAGTTTTCTTTTCTTAAATCCGTTTTAACACACACTTTTTCAGGAAGCCTTCCAATTCCCAAAGATGTAAGATTTTCTAGCGAAAATTTCATATGGTGATTTCTTAGGAGCTAGTAACATTTCTGATTTAACTTTGCACAGTTTCTTCTCGTTCTTAAACTAAGTTGTGTTTTCTCACCCCCCCTTCCTCAAGTGAAGCTTAAGTGTGCCCCCTCTTCCCAATTCCCAAGGACTTGGAATGATTTTACTTTCCATAGGTCCTCTTTTTCCTTCTCTGTTCCCCATGATGAGATCTTTGGAATCTTTGTCTCACACTTTTCCCTTCAAATCTAGTTTCTTTCTGTCTTTTCAAATTGCTTTACATAAATAGAATGGCAAGACACATCTTCTGTTTCTGAGTCCTGTTCATATAATTCTGTTTTGTGTGTGTGCTGTTGTGAAACGCTTATTTATCTTTTTAATATATTTTTCCTCCATGCTTGTAAGATACAGCCCACAACAGTATTCCTATTCTCTTTAATTAATTTTGCTGATTTCTAAAGATTATATGCATTTACAATTCCATGCAGCATTTGTTTCTGTTCTATATTGGATTTCTTAAAATATCTCTTTTGTTATCATTGCTTTTATTATGATGAGTGTTGTTTTTAAATGTTCACTTCTCCACATTCATTTCCCTGAGGAGTGTGTTGGGATTTTCCTATTTTCTTCTCTACAGTTGCTGAGTACTTCGACATGTGCGATTCTGAGTTGGATGGTAGAGCATGAAGCCTGGTTGCTAGGGAGAGTATCCTCAATGGTAAGAGTCTTGTCTGGCTCCAGAACAAGATGCTCGAACCTGGTGTGTGGTGCTTGAAAGGGAGTGGTCATGTTTACTCTCCTCTGCAGCTCTTCCCAGGTCGTTTCAGCTGTTCAGCAAGTAACGCAGAACAGCACAAGGGTCTGTAGCTCAGCAAGCTCTTGCAGAAGGCCCCTGTACTAAGGAATGCTGTTCTTTGGGCAACCCTCATTTGGGGCGCCGGCCCTTGCACTCTGTAGTGTTCTGTAGTTCTCTGTGCAGAACAGCAAGCAGGAGACGTATTCCTGGCTCCCCACAGTCCAGGTTTCCCCGGTATTAAGTTCCCCTAAAGCCCAAACAGTACTGTAGGTCAGAGGAAGAGAAGCTTAGGATGGAAGAGGCTAGAATCCAAACCTAGGTCCTTAGACATTCCTCTTTTATTCCTTTTGTCCGTCATTGCATTAAATATGTGTACATATATATATATAGTACTCTATGGAGTTCTTTATAAATGCTTATTTTTTGCTCCTCTTCACAAAATTCTTTGTCTCTTTGAAGATATTTTTATGTTTATTTTATTGATTGGTCTGTTCCATTGATTCAGCTTTTGTTCATTCTGTAGTCTCTTTTATTGGCTCGTCTCTCCTCAAATATCTGGCTGTTTTTGCCGAGTCTTTATTTTTCCTTAAGGGTAACAGCTCCCTGGGTGTGGAATGCTTTTGATGGAAATCCCAAGATTGCTTCCTTCTTTGTGTCATCTTCTGGGCTGGTGGCCTCCAGGTCCCAGGTCTGCATTTCACCTCTCCTTTTTGTTCTTCTCTAGGAAGCTTCTTAATTTTTTGGCCACTAGTATGGCTCTCTTCCAGTAGGATTTTCAACTTTGATTTTCTTGCTGCATTAGATGTCAAAGGGCTGACGTCAAAGACAGCAGGGAGAATGCTGCGGGACCAGCAGATATAGCTGTAACTCCCGCCTGTTTTGCAGTCTGTCTGTACCCTCTAACTTCTTCTGGCTCATTATTGATCCCCAAGGCCACAGCCAGGAACAGCTCTTTTATAATCCTAAAATAACAAGGGACAGGCAATGATCTATCTAGCCATGGGAGGATGGCAAGAGAGAAGGAGGACAACTCAAAGCTTTAGCACGTGCTAAAACCAGTATTTGCTGTGAAAATTCAACAAGTGGTGACAGTGCCTCAACCAGCTCAAGGGTAGCATGACTAAGCATCACTTAGCATCTTCCTCCTGATAAATAGTAATAGAAGCTGCACAGCACCACCCAAAGCATTGGCTTTGGCCTGAAATAATTCAACACGCATTACTTAGTCTTGAGATTTAACTTAGAGGTTTATAAGGAGTATAGGAACTAAATAAGTGACTGTTACTCCTCATAGCAACCAGGAACTTTCTTCTTAAATGGAGATAAGTGGAGGGAAAAGCAGAACAGTCAGGCTTCCAGGCATACTTAATATTCATTATACCAAATAGCCCCACCAGCATATGCCTTGCACTCATTCTCCTGATATATACATAGTGTGTGTGTGTCACTTGTCACTTGTCATCCTGTTATGACAAGTGGCACCACCATCTTTGATTTTCTCGAGCGGGCACCAGTAGCATCTCCATTCATTCCTGTTGTGTGCTACTGTAGCCCAATGGTATCTGCTCATTCCAGGAACATGAAGAGCCTCAAACCATTTATTCAGGGTCTTGACAAAAAAGTCTGACCATCTCGTAGATGGGCACCCACGCAGTCTTTTGACGTCCCGTGGAATATAGTTGGTAACAGCTCTAGTTCAGCAGTGATCTCTGAATTGCATTATGTGTCTGGCCCATCTGACTTTCGACACCTTGGCAAATGAGACAGCATCCCTGATTCTTGACCATTGACAGAGGTCGCAACTCCATATTCCTTCTCTCACTTGAGTGAAATGTGATATTCCAAGTATAGCTCTTTCGATTCCTCTTTGGGATACCCGGATAGCGTTCTCATCCTGTTTGTGTAGGGCCCAGGTCTCTGAGGCATATGTTAGTGCAGGAAGAACGATGGAGTCGAAAAGATGTGCCCGGAGTCAGAGGTCCTTCATATCATACAAGAATTCTAGATAGTTTGGGGCAGGAAAGATAGTACAGTGGGTAGGGCTCACTTGCCTTGCATGCTGCCAACACGTTTGTTGCCGGGTTTGATACCCGGCATCCCATATGGTCCCCCTAAGATCGCCAGGAGTGTTTCCTGAGTGCAAAGCCATGAGTAAACCCTGAATACTGCCAGGTACGGCCATCAAAACCCCAAAACAAACAATAAGCGAAACAGCAGAAAAACAAAAAGAATTGTAGATATTTCAGAATTGGAATTATAGCTTTATAAATCCCTTTATAACTCCCAATCTCTCCCACTGAGCCATAGACAGACTGAATGCTCAACAAATGTGTGCATAGCTAAATTATGCAGTTAAATGGGACACATAAAATGACTATTTATGAAATATGTTTTAAGATGTTGGCAATGTATCTTTGCTTGCAAAGCGTATGAGATGCTTATAATTGGCCGGTTTGGATTTAGTGACAAATTCAGCATATCATCAAAGCAGGCATATGATATCACCCTCCCTCCCCCCCATGGTGGGAGCAGGGGAGGGGGCGGCAGTAGGAGCTTCAGGTGCTAATGAGTGCACTTTCTGTTTGTTTGCTTAAGAAGGCAGGTTTTCAGGGGGTATTGAATATATATATATATATATACATATATATATTCACACACATGTATATATTTTTTTTTCTGAAAAGGGACTAGCAGGCCAGAAACGTCTGGTAACTTATGGTACTTGAAGTTCACCTTGGAAAGATAAGGATATACCAGTCATTCTGATAGGCTTATGCCCAGCGAGAAATGGCCTCTTTCCCATTTTTTAAAGATCTTTATTTAAAATGTGCTTTTATTTCTCATCTGGATTAGCGGTTGGGTTGGGCATATCTGGAGGGTCATTGTCCTAGTTAAAAGTCCCATCAGTGGATCCTCTTCATCACGAGGAGACATCAATTGAATCTGATGAGACACTGCTGCCATTTTCTCCTGCATGGTCATATTACTGACCATCTGGACATTCGTTCACCATGTCCAAGCAGTGGCTCAGGAAGCGTCTCCTGTAGTCATAAGAGACTGATGTTTTCATGTTTTAGTTACCATTGGGCATCTTTGCTAAAGTCTGCCATCAGAACCAGAGTGGTTTATTTTTGTTCCTGCTTTTGTTTTGTTTTAGTGAAGCAAGAGAGTTTTACTGAACTAAATTTACTTTAGAAGGATATGAGGGGAGAGAAAGAGGAAAATGCATTCGAGGGAGAACATGGGCTCCTCCAGAGGGCAAAAGCAAGCAAAAATAATGTGTTCATGGGGCCTGAGCGACAGTGCAGCAGTTAGGGCATTTCCCTGGCATGCGGCTGACCTGGAATCGATCCCCAGCATCCCATATGGTTTCCTAATTACTCCAAGCACCACCTGAGCATGGCGGCTAGAGTAAACCCTAAGCATATCTAGGTGTGGGCCCCCAACAAAACAAAATAAAACAGAAAAGCAAAGACATGTTCAAGGGAGAACATGGGCTTGAAAAAGCAAGTCTGCCCTGGGATGGTTTATTAGAACCCTTTTTAGAGATTCCCTAGCAAAGGGCCTGGTATTTGAATTCTTATTTAGGATATGTTAGCTTAAGAAAAAATCAAAAAGCCTGTACCCAAAGGAGAGACTTTAAAAAGCCCAAATTGCTTATATGGCTAGAGGAGAGATTTCTGCATCTTGTTTTAAAAAAAAAAATTGATTTTGGATAGGGTTGAATTACTATTTCCAGAACAGATCATGCTTTTAAACTCTTAAAAGCATGTTAATTAGAAATCCCCCAGAATATCTAAAATCATATTTTTGAAAAATAACTAGGCCTTGTGTAACCTCAGTGACCACACCATCTGTATAACATTTCAGTAACATCACTTAGTGTGAATTACATTTTCTAAGTTGGGCCCATCACTCATTTGTTCTGTGATAGATGGCATGGCATTTTTAGCATGTTCGAATTGCAAATAATTTAGCATTTCTAAAAGTTCCTTGGTGATTTGATTCTTATTCAGAAAGTAATTTTGATTTGTTTGAAAATGGACGGTAATGTCTGGTTATTGCATCCTATACATTGAGTTGCATTTATTGACTTTCTAAGTTTTGAGTACAGTAATTATTCTGAACTGAAGTGAAGCCAATTTTACTTGTTTTTCTCAACCTCAAGATGTGCAACTTAATGAGATTTATACACTGATGATCTTTATTGTGTCACTTGCTCTGAATGGTGAGAATAATTACATCCTAAATCAACATATTATTATTCATTGTGATGACCATTATATATGTTAAGTTCTGTAGTCTATTTTTTCACATAAAACATACTTTAGATATTGGTGTTATGTCAGAATGAAAGGATTTTCTCACTGTCTAAAGAATATTTTTAGTAATTTCTCAGGAGTAGTATACTCCCCATGTCAATTTCCGCATAAATCCCACATGAATTGAAGACTTAGAACCGATGTAAGGTTAATATAGGATGTTTAGGGAGTACCTCCTCCCTAAAATTGTAATCAATGAGTCTTTTTTTCATATCTATTCATTTACTATTCTATTCAGATGTATTTAGTAGCCAGCCTGTTATACAGTGAATGCCATTGTAGGCATGGAAAATTTCTCAGTGCAGATGAAGGACATAATCTATAAATCTCCCCACCCCAGAGTTTACAATGGAGTTGGGAGAAATGAAAGTAAAGAGACAGGACTATTATATATTATGACCCAAGAAACAGAGACAGGGCCTCCACTGGGGAAACTTGAAAAACTTACTGACCAAAGTGACAGATCAGTACCTCCGAACCTTGTCACCTAAATGATATAAACAGAGATTGATAGCTAAAGACTTAGGTGTGAGATCAGCTTTGAACCCTGAGAGGAAAAAACAATTTGGACCATGTGGCCCACAAAGCACCAAAACAGTCATAATTGTTCCTAAACATCACTACTTTCCACCTTCATTGGAAATTGCTATATTCATTGTTAAATGAGTCAGTAGCAGTTCTCATCCTAAAAGGGATAACCTTGTACTTTTGCTCCCCTTTGAGAAAAATACAGAGTTCTGTCAGCTTTTCTCTGTTTAATCATGTGTTGAATCTCAGGAGCTTCTTTTAGGACACTTTTTCTTTAAATGAATCCCTTAGCAAGTCTAGATGTTAAAATCACACATCCTCACCTGAATGTTCTTCAGAAGACTTGGTGCTATGCACGAGTCTTCATTAGGAAGGCTACAGAGTCTTGGCTATTATTTAATGTGGAGAAAATGATACCTCGTGTCTAGGCATGCTTGTTTGTGAATTTAAAAATAAATGCAAGATCTCACAGTCAGGTGGACTTAGCTGGCTCAGGAATTTTTGAATAGTGAAAATGATTCAGCGATTAGAGCAACTATTTTTATTCATTCTTTAATTTTTAAAGGTCCTTATATTGTTTGTAAATTCTCTACAAGGAGTTTTTGTATACATGTAAGAAATGCACCTTAATATAAGAAATGATACTAAATTAGAAGTGACTGTAACTGATTCATAATTAGAATGCTGGGTAGTTTCAAGGGATAAACTTATTTCCATCAAGGGACTTCTCTTATGTCCTCTATAAAATGAAGTAATTGATTTAGATAACAAATGAAAACCACCTAGAGATCTGGCTGCAACAATGGCAGACATCATTAATGGATCCCTGCACTGCAGCCTTCTAAAATCAGATACAATGGTCAAGTCATTCTTAGAAAAGTTCTTTAGACAAAATAAACTAGAGGTAAAATATATTCATTACCCTCAGTAAGGTCTTTTAAGTCTCATAACACTAATAGTGCTTTAACAGGATAATTCTATAAAAGCATATACTGTAGGCTTTTAACATTGTAACAAATACAATTAGATCAGAGAGGATACAGTGAAAGGGTGTTTAAATAATTTGTACTGATATAATAACGAATGCTATCTATGGGATGTCACTTATGGGAAGCTAATTTTGATGCATACATATGTATGTGGTCAATTTTTTAAAGTAGTCACAGTTCCTTAAAAATATTTTTAAATTTTCATATATGTTCATATGTATACACATATAAATATGTATAATATGCATATATGTATATAATATACATTCGTATGTATAAATACATATCTAAACATGTATGTAGTTCCTGTGAATATTTACTGTATGCATGAGCATATCATGTTAAAATCTTCAACAGGAAAAAAATATATGTGTGTGCATTTATATATATTTATCTGCACATATAAATATGTATGTATGCATATTTTCCTTGTGAAGATTTCACATATTCGGTTCAGAATGTATAATATATATAGCACAGCAAATTCATACTACTCATCTTATTGATAAATAGATCAGGTTTGCAAATATGCTCTTAAAAAGGCATCTGTTTGTTATTGCACTCTTTATAGAGAAATAGACATTTAGAAGGTGAGGCTGAGCACAGCAGATAGGGCACTTGTCTCAATATGTGGACAACCTGGGTTCAATGCTTAGCACCACGAATGGTCCCTTGAAAAGTGCCAGCACTAACTCCTGAGTGCCCAGCCTGGAGTAACCTCTGAGCATTGCTGGGCATTGTCTTCCTAAAACACAGCAACATTTGCAATCCTGGGGTAAAGTTAGGGAAACAGACCAGGGGTGTCAGTTTCCTGCCAGGGATGGGGAGGGTGAGGGGGGGGGGAACATCCGTGGGGGCGGGGCCGTGGAGGGCAGCGGAAGGACACTGCGATGCTGGTTGAGGTGCGTGATGTGCCCAGAGGCGACTTTATATCCCCCAAAGCCCAGTCCTGAGGGCCCGAACCTTACCTTAGAAGGAAAGAGCGGGGAGGGAGGGAAAGGACTCGCCTATTTTCAAAGGCGTCGGTGAGCCGCGCGGGAACTACTTCGTCTCCGGGGACCGGTGCGGGCCACGTGCCAGGCGCGGCGGCGGCTGCGCGACGGGAGCCCGCGGCGGGGACTCGTTTCGGTGCCGCCGCCTGCCATGCAGCCCGACGGCTCCCCCACGGCCCGGCGCGTCGCCCGCTCGCCCCGCCGCCCGGCGCCCCGCCAGCGCCCCGCACGGCCCGGGGACTCCCCGACGGCCCGCCGCGCCGCACGTTCCCCCGGAGCCTCGCCGCCCCCGCCCGCGGCTGCTCCTGACACCCCGCCGGCGGCCGCCTCTCCGCGGCCCAGCGACCCCCCGGAGCCCCTCGGAGCCCCAAGTCCGTCGGGGCTCCTCACACCCCGCCGGCTCCCCTCAGGCCCCGAAGCTTCGCAGGCGCCCCTCAGAACATCAAGTCTGCCGGGGTCCCTCACACCCCGCCGGCTCCCCTCAGGCACAGAGGCTTCGCAGGCGCCCCTCAGAGCCTCAAGTCTGCCGGGGTCCCTCACCCTCCGCCAGCCCCCGTCAGGCCCAGAAGCAGCTTCACAGGCGCCTCTCACAGTCTCAAGTCTGCCAGGGTCCCTCACACCCCATCTGCTCCCCTCAGGCCCCGAAGCTTTGCAGGCGCCCCTCAGAACCTCAAGTCTGCCCCTCACACCCCGTCACCCCTCCTCAAGCCCAGAAGCTTCACAGGCGCCCCTCAGAGCCTCAAGTCTGCCAGGGTCCCTCACACCCCGTCAGCTCCTCTCAGGCCCCGAAGCTTCGCAGGCGCCCCTCAGAGCCTCAAGCCCGTCGGGGTCTCCCGCACCTCGTCGGCTCCCCTCAGGCCCAGAAGCTTCGCAGGTGACTCTCGGAGCCCCACGTCAGTCTGGGAGGTCCCTCTCACCCCGCCGGCTCCCCTCAGACTCCCAGGAGGCTTCGCCTGCTTCTAGCGCGCCCCGACGCCCACCCGCATCCCCCCCACCCAGCCGAGAGCTCCCCTCAGGCCACGAAGCTTCTCTGGCACCCCCCAGAGCCCCACTCCTGGCCGCGACCCCCCCCTCCCCGTCAGCTCCCCTCAGACCAGGGAGCTTCGCCAGCATCTCGCCAGTCACGACGCCCACGCGCGGACCCCCCACCCCGCCAGCTCCCCTCAGGCCACCAAGCTTCGAGGGCGCCACCCCTCAGAGCACCACTCCTGGCCGCGACTCCCCCACCCCCGCAGCTCCCCTCAGGCCGCCAAGCTTCCCCGGCATCTCGCCGCCGGCCCCGACGCCCACCCGCGTCCCCCTCACGCCGTGACCCAGCCACGCGGCCCCCTGCCGCCCCGCCGCCGCCCCCCCCGGCCCGCTGCCCTGCCCGGTCCCCCACACGCCGCGGGCTCGCCGCAGACCCCGTGGCATCAGCGGCTCGCCCCGTGGCCCGACCCCGAGGCAGAGCCCCCCCAAGCCCGCCACCTCCCCCCGAGACCCGCAGATTGGCCCCACGGTCCACTTGCCCTGTGGTCCGATATCCCAGCTGCACCTCCCACAGCCCGCCGCCTTTGCCACCGCCCCCCCGGCGGTCTGAACGCCCAGCAGGAGCTTCATGTGCCCGGAGATCTCCCCCCTTAACCCAACGCCCTGCTAGCTCTTGCCCCTACCACCCCTCTGTCCGGCGGTCTCCCTTTAAGTAGTGAAGGAGCCGCTGCCCCCCACCCCCACTTTTCCATCAGGACTGGACAGCCTCAGGACCCCAGTGAAGCCTGGATGGTGAGTGCTGGTGGTCCAGCCTGGTGGGGTTCCTGGGAGGTCACGGTTTTTCTAGGTGCATTTTTATGAGGTGGAATGCTGCTCTGAGGTGCAGGAGTTAAGTTGGTGTACCCCATGTATGGTGCAAACCCTGGGTAACTCTGAACGTCCTGGCCTGGAGTTGGGATTTCCAGGCCTTTCGCTGTCTTGGTGATATACCTTGCACTCTGAGGGTGCCCAGGCTTGGGGCTCAGAGCCAGTTGTGAAGGAGAATCAGTAGCTGGTATCCGGGATGCGTGAGGAGGGGTTCTGGAGGGTTCAGGACCCTGAGGGGTTGGGTGGTGGGGGTGTTTTCCTCCTTGAGCCCCAACTTGTGGTAGAGAACCAACACTTTGTGCAGGCACAGTGAGTGAATACGAGATATGGTTTAGCAAAGCTTAAAGTGAGCCATGCTTTTAAAATAAAAGGGTATCTTAGTCTTCTGCTTAAAAACTATGCCGGGGGGACAGGGGAGAGGGATGTCCACATGGTGACTCAGGTGGACTAGCACCTGTCTTGCACATGAAGGTCCTGTTCCATCAAGAAAACCCTGGGAGTGGCCGAGACCTTCGACATCTCAAGGTGTGGGCCCCACAGTAATCTAGAGACAAAATTTTAAAACTGAGGCCTGCAGTGGTCTCCCATCTTATTCAGTGAGCCTTGCCTCTGCAACTGTGGGGAGAGTGGATTGCACCCCCTTCTGAAAATATTCAGCAAATCAGAAGAGTTGCCCTAAGGAGAGGGGTGTGTAGGCTTCTGGAACTTGGCTAGATCAAAGTCAGAGGTGGTGCGGAACCTCCCACGGTGCTAAGATCAGCCTCCTACAACGAAAGTTTTATCCAACCCAAGTGAAAGTGTAAAACTGCCTGGGAAAGGCCTCTCTCCACTCTCTTCTCCCCATCTTTACCACAGGCTTTACAGACAACAGATAATGGTGCTATGTTATAGTCTCATAGATGTGTTCTCTGATTCCTAGAATAAGTCTCTCCTAGTTCTTATTGATTCATGTTCATTCTTTCTGTTCTGCTGTACTGTAGAAGCTGGACTAACACCAGCATTAGCTAGCTTGTGAGGCCACGAAAAGAAAAGAAGAGAAAAGAAAAGAAGAGAAAAGAAAAGAAAAGAAAAAAGAAAAGACACACACACAAACCTGTTAGGCTGGGTAGTGTAAACAACAGAAATTGATTTTTGCAGTTTCAGAGGCGAGCAGTTCCACCTCAGTATCTGGCAAGGATTAGTTTCTGTTGAGCCTTCTCTTCCTGGCTTGTAAAGGGACACCTTCCTTCTGTATCCTCACATTGCCTTTGTAGATGTGTATACACAGTTGCATATCAACACACACAAATATATATACTTCTCTTAGAAAGCCATTGATCCTAAGGAATCAGGCCTCCATTCTTTTAACTGGAACTACCCTCCACCCCTCTCGGAGAGCCCGGCAAGCTACCGAGAGTATCGAGCCCGCACGGCAGAGCCTATCAAGCTACCCATGGCATATTCGATATGCCAAAAACGGTAACAATAAGTCTCTCAATGAGAGACATTACTAGTGCCCGCTCGAACAAATAGATGAGTTATGGGATGACATTGACAGTGACATTGACCCCTGAAAGACCCTTATAGTCATATTGGAAGTTAGAGCTTCAATATAGGAATTTGGGAAGACACAGTGCCTCTAGTTATGCTATCCATAAGAACAAAATGTGTAAGAATTAGATACAGAGGAACTTAAGATGTTCTTCAACATGTTAATAATTTTAATGCATTTGGCCATCCTTCAGGTAATTCTATAAAATTTATACCACCATTATGTATTTCAATGAATTCTGTGATTTTTATAAAAATTCTTCAAGTAATTTAACAAAATTAAATTAATACAGTCCTCTTTTCTTCCTTTTAGAACACTTTTTCTTTCGTCCAGTATCCAGAATATTGTTATGCACATGCTGGAAACTTGATTGTTGAGAGCTCAAAAATTTGTGTTAATGACTGTAAGCTGGAGATATTATACAGAATAACTATGCTGAAATATTTCCATAGATTTTTCAAATAATTATATTTTGTCACACAAATCCAACTATTCTTTTCAGATAAGGGAGTAATGAAAAGAGATGAGAGGAAATACAATTTCATATACTCATACTTCTTCACTGTCACTGTATCACTGTCATCCCGCTGCTCATCGATTTGCTTGAGCAGGCACTAGTAACGTCTCCATTGTGAGACTTATTGTTACTGTTTTTGGCATATTGAATACGCCATGGGTAGCTTGCTCGGCTCTGCCATGGGGTCAAGATACTTTCGGTAGCTTGCCGGGCTCTCTGAAAGGGGGTACTTCTTCATTGCATAGATTTTTATTTTAAATAATTTAAATGCGTTACGTTTGCATCATCAATACAAAATGTTTCTAAATTGAAATAGCTGCTGAGTGACAAAAATTTTGTTGTGAGAAATTTCTACTTCTCAAAAGAATAATAGTGAATATATTGGTAGTATATCCAGGGAAAAATAAATGTTGGTCTTAAAATTGTAGGTGTTCCAGTTTTCTCCTGTCTATGTGCTGATGCCTTCCTAGAATTCTTTTAAAATATGCTTGTCCTTTCTTTGGTTGAAAAATATTTGGAAACATAAAGTATCTTACTAGAAATATAAGTAATGCTAGACAAGGAGTATTATAGGGATTCCAGTAATTACATGTATACCTCAAAATGAAAAGTCAGTGTTTCTATATTTATTAAATAGAAACCTTAACAAAATTTCAAGTTTTTTAACTTGTCATTATATGTGGAAATTCATAAGCATACATCTGCAAACAATGTCAAATAGTAATTTTAAGAATTCCTAGGATACTATTATTGATAACTCAAACTTTATTTCCCCCCTGTGATTGAGGAAAGTGGTTTTTTATATAGTCAGGGTTGTATCTCTGTTTATTCAAGTATATATTTTTTCACATTATCAGCGGTTGGATGCCTTTCACGCGGCCAACCTGAGTTCGATTCCTCCGCCCCTCTCGGAGAGCCTGGCAAGCTACCAAGAGTATCGAGCTTGCGCGGCAGAGCCTGGCAAGCTACCCATGTTTATTGGATATGCCAAAAACAGTAACAATAAGTCTCTCAATGAGAAACGTTACTGGTACCCACTCGAACAAATCGAAATCAGCAGGAAAACAGCATCAATATTGTTCCCTGAATTGTAATCTTACTTTAGTTTTAAAGAGGGAGATGAAATATTTACATTGTTACCTTGTGGAGATACTTTGGGATAGAAATAGATAGTATAAACTGTAGTACACATATCCTTGTATTGATCATATTTCCTCAGCAAATACATCAAATCCAAATTATAGTAAAATCATTCTAATCAAAAGGGATTCAAAAAAATTAGACTATCAAGTTGCTTAAACTCATACATTTTGAAATAATACACATCACTTTTTTAATGATATAAAGTAAAAGAAAACATCATGAAGTTAAAATCTAGAAACATTATGAGACTAAAATTCCATTTTAGATATAAATGAATGCAGCTATTTCCAGACATTCCTGTGATTAAGAAGTTTTCATTTGTATGCGTTTTCCAAACTGTCAAGAAAAGCATGATCATATGTTACATGTATTCAAAATCCATGATCTGAATATTAATAGTTAAGTTGTAGTTGCATGCTGACAAAAACGCACCTGCCTGCACGCTGACAAGCATGCACCTGCCTGCACACTGTAGTTGCATGCTGACAAACATGCACCCTGAATGAATGGTTTGATGGTCTTCATGCTCCTGGAGCAAGCAGACGCCATTGGGCTACATCAGCGTGTGACAGGGGGGAACAGAGACATTACTGGCGCCTGCTTGAGCAAATCGATGAGCAACGGGATAACAAGTGATACAAATGAATTTGTAGTTGAGAAATATGAAATAATTAATATTTTGACCTTTATTCTTGTTTTTATTGATCTTTTGATTTTCCTTGTAGATCTTGGTCAATAAAATAGTCATTTTATTTTGGGTCAATTTAAATATTAATTCTGAAAGTTATTTTCAGTTTTTTAAGACAAAAGTTTTTTATTATGGTGAAAAAAATTACCTATAAGATTATAATAGTCTCATAGAAGACAAAGAATGGGTTCAAAAATCACTAATTTGAAATAGATAACAATCAAATTGGCAGTATTAGAAGTGCCATATGATTACAGTTCTTCTCTCAGGCACTTGCTTATATAGTACATATCTACTTACTACCTCCCTAGGAAAAAATAATAATTTGAATGTGTCTGAAAGATAAATAGAAATGGAAGACTGGAACATATATCTATAAATAACCTAACAGATTTTTCCTTCTATTCCCTTATTTTTAACCATCCTTAAAACTGTTTCAGCATTTTCAGTTTATTCAATGCAATTTTAGATTTTCTGCAACCTCTCAGCATATCTGTAGCACTGTAGTACTGTAGTCCCTTGTTTATTGATTTGCTCGAGTGGGTATCAGTAACATCTCCTTTGTGAGACTTGTTACTGTTTTTGGCATATTGAATACTCCACGGGGAGTTTGCCAGGTTCTGCTGTGTGGGCGGGATACTCTCCGTAGCTTGCCGGGCTCTCTGAGAGGGACAGAGGAATCAAACCTGGGTCAGCCATGGGCAAACGCCCTACTTGCTGTGCTATCCTCCAGTCCCTCAGCATATCCAGTCCCGCCGTGTATCATCTGATAAATATATATCAAAATTAGTATAAACTATAATGTTTTTCTCTCCGATTTTATACAGTGACTCAAGAAATATCTAGTAACATGTTGAACAGCTTAAATTCTGCACTAATGTACCATAAATGGTGCTTGTTACAAAATTAGTTTCTTGTTAATGAAAAAAATGGAGATATCATAAGTGATAATAGAATTAATATTCATGTTCTCGGCTTGCACCCTATCACATCCACCAGGAGAATTTCAGTATCCATTTACCGCTGCTCCTAGGTACCTTCTCACACTGCCTCTCATTTGTGCTTAGCACTCCTCGCAGGCAGGACTGGAGTGATGGCACAGCGGGTAGGGAGTTTGCCTTGCTCGCGGTGGACCCGGGTTCAATTCCTCAGTCCCTCTTGGAGAGCTTGGCAAGCTGCCGAGCGTATCCCGCCAGCACAGCAGAGCCTTGCAAGCCACCTGTGGCATATTCAATATGCCAGAAATAGTAACAAGTCTCACTGATGATGTTACTGGTTCCCGCTCAAGTGACTCTATGAACAATGGGACGACAGTGCAGTACAGTGCAGAACTCCTCGCAGGCATCGTCAGTTGGCCTCCTCAGTAATGTTGGTATCACAGGGATTGTTTCTATTACCCAAGGCCTGTTCCGTAGTCTTGTACCTCCATAGAAGAATGAAGTCATCCAGTATTTGTCTTTTTCTTGGGGATTAAGTCACTTAGCTTCATGTCCAAGTTTCATCCTAGTAGAAGCAAAATGCGAGATTTCTTCTTAGTATGTTACATGGAAAAGGAGGGAGGGACCATATTACAGGGAAATGGACAAGGAAGAACTTAATAATCAAAACCTCCAAATAGTTCCTCATATATGATCCAATTGGTCAGTTCTACACACCAGTTAGATGTAGTAGGAATATCAGGATCCTACAGGAGCAGGATATCAGGAGAATTAACAGTTATTGTATCTGGGAATCTGTAGCCCATCATACACATCATCTGGTTGATCAAACCTGATTAGTGCAGAAATAGGTAAGGAGCAGGAATATGAAACCCATTTTAAACCCAGGTCACTGCATAAGAATGGGATATGCTAGGGGAAAAGAGGGATGTTGATACTACTGAAATACATTCAAAGGATTGTCAAGAGCTCTGTACCTATATTAGCGGAAATAAAGACCTGTAACTCTGAGGACATCTTGTGCTCAACATACTGTGCTTACATGTCAACAGGAGCCTAATGATAGTTAGATCTTCCAGGGCATCTTCAGCTGTTGTCTGTAACAGTAGGTATTCTACTGTGTATTGCACAGTTTCTTTATTCACTTCATCTGCTGCACATGGTTTATTTCCAATTCTTGACTATCATATAGTGCTAAGATGAATATAGGTATGTTTCTCTTTTTGAATTTTTTAATACATATTATAATTTATATTCATTTTTGGGTGGCTGTTTACTTATTTTATTGAGATATAGTATTAAAATCATTATTTTATAGTTGCAGAGCATTATACCAATCTTTTCAATGCTGTCTCAAGATTCCTCCATCATTATTTCTTTATGCATTCATATGTCATTGGATATTTGGGTTATTTTCATATCCCAACTGTTGTACTAAATGTTGCAGTGAACATAGGTATGCATATATCTTTTAAAGTTAATGTTTTGTGTTTGGGAGGGTAGATGCCAAGAAGTGGAATTGCTGGGTCATGTAAGAGTTTTGTATTTACTTTAACAAATCTCCATACTGCTTTGTGTAGAGGATGAACCAGATGAAATTCCTACCAATAGTGAATTAGGGTAATGCCCCAAATTAGAGAGAGAGTATTGGGGAAATTGTCTGCCATGGAGGCAGGGTGAGGACTGTGATGTGGGGGAGGGGGAATACTTGGAGCATTGGTGATGGAAAATGTGCACTGGTGAAGGGATGGGTGTTCCATAATTGCACGGCTGATTCTCAAACATGAAAGCTTTGTAACTATCTCATGGTGATACAATAAAATAAAAAAGTAATGTGGAGTTCATGCCCAATTCAATCAGCTTAGTCAATGGCTTACCAAATAGCAGTACTCCTACATTATTTAAAAATATGTATATGTGTAGATAAATAGATAGATAAATAGTGAATGAGGGTTCCTCTTCACCACATCCACTTCAACACATTGTTTTCAGTCTTTTAGATATATGTCATTTTCACTAGTGTGAAATGATATTTTATTTGCATTTCCCTACTAATAAGTGACAATGAACACCTTTTCATTTGCCTGCTGCTCATCCATATGTCTTTGGGAACTGTTTGTGTATCTCTTACCCCCATCTTTTTGATGGAGTATTTGGTATGTTTCTTTGTTGCCAAGCTTTGAGAGTGTTTTTTTTATTTGATTTATTTTTTTTATTAATGAGTCACCGGGAGGGTACAGTTACAGAGTTTCATGCTTCTGTTACAGTCATACAATACTCGAGTACCCATCCCTCTACCAGTGCCCATTCTCTGAATTATTTTTGTGTGTGTTCTTGGGTAGGGCTAGAGCAATAGCACAGCGAGTAGAGTATTTGCCTTCCATGCAGCCGACCCGGGTTCGGTTCGTCTGCCACTCTCAGAGAGCCCAGCAAGCTATTGAGAGTATCCTGCCCAGATGGCAGAGCCTGGCAAGCTCCCCGTGGTATATTCAATATGCAAAAAACAGTAACAAGTCTCACAATGGAGACATAACTGGTGCCCGCTTGAGCAAATCAAGGAATAACGGGATGACAATGACAGTGACAGTGTGTTCTTGGGATAGATGCCAAGGAGTGGGATTACTGGGTCATTTGTGAGTTCTGTTTTTAAGTTTTCAAGGTCACCATGCTGTTTTCTAGAGACTGAATCAGACAACAGTCACACCAACAGTGAAGGAGGATCCCTTTTACACTACATATCCTCCAGTACATTTTTCTGCCAATTTTGATATAGAACATTCTTCTCTGATGTGAGATGATGTCATTGTTGCTTTGATTTGTGTTTCTCTGCTAGGAAGTGATGTTGAATCCCGCTGGCCATCTGTATGTTGTTTTCTTTTCTGGAGGTTTGGGGGGCACGTTCAGCAGTATGTGGGTCTTATTCCTAACTCAGCTTTCAAACATCACTCCTTCTGGGGCTTTGGGAACCACGTGGGGTGGGTGCCATGGATGAAACCTCGGTTTGCCATGTGCAAGGCAAGCGCCCTACCCACTGCACTACTGCTCTAGCCACTGGCATCTGTATGTCTTATTTATGGAAATGTCTGTTGAGTTTCTCTCCATGTTTCTTGATGGGTTTGTATCTTTGTTATTGTGGGACTTTGTAAATACTTTGTATATCTTGAGTATTAACCTTTTGTCAGACATATATGATGTAAATATTTTCTCCCATTTTATACGTTGCAATTATATTTTAGCCATCATTTTCTTTACATTGCAGAACTCTTTTAGCTTGATGTAGTCCACTTATTTGTTGTTGCTTTTGTGTTCTTTGACAGAGTTTGCAAAAGTCATGAGTAACTCTTTATACATGATAAATTTAGCTTTGAAAAAATACTCCAAGAGTTTAAAAATTATTGTGAAATGGGAAATACTATGTGTTTCTTTTCCTTCTTCAAAGAGACTTTGAAATAATTTTTCTGTATTTGAGAGCTAAGAAAAATACATAAAGGAAAAACTCTGAATTTTTGCCTAAAATACATAAAGAAAAAACCTTGAATTTTTGCCTTTCCACTATGCTTCTTCATATAGTCAGTCAAATTGATTTTAAAAAAGTTTGAATGTTGTCTTTTTTAAAAACAACAACAAAAAAAACCAGCCTGGACTCTGCACCAGGCTGATTTCATTTGGGGTGCCCCAGAGGGGGGTGGGTGAGAACCCTCGCTGCCCCAAGGGACCCAGCCCTGGCAGCTGACCTCCACTACCCAACCGCCGCCACGCTCCAGGCTGCTTTCTGGAACTCGACACATTATAAGGGACTTCCTAACCATTTTCCATAATTACCACGCAATATTTGATGGAGTTCAGACAGTAGGCAACAAATCATAGAAATATATATATATTACTGTATATATTTTTATATATGTATATATGCATACACATATATGTATACATACACATATGTATGTATATATATTATATATAATATATATTTTTTATGAGGTATAGAAACCTCATAAAATCACTTGAGACCTGTATATATATATACAGCCCTCTCAGAGAGCCCGGCAAGCTACTGAGAGTATCCCGCCCGAACAGGCAGAGCCTGGCAAGCTACCCATGTCGTATTCAATATGCCAAAACAATAATAATAGGTCTCATTCCCATGACCCTGAAAGAGCCTCCAATCATTGGGAAAGATGAGTAAGGAGAGGCTGCTAAAAGATCAGGATTAGGAGGAATAGAGACATTCCTAGTGCCCACTTGAGTAAATTGATGAACAATGGGATGACAATGATACAGTGACAGTTGTCTTTTTATTCTTCCTGTCCCCAAATCATCCTGATTTTTTAGGCTTGATCATCAGTCTTATATAAATAACAATACTCCTTGATCAGTTTGGGTCTATAAAATAAATAACTGAAATTCTCCTTTAAATTATTATAGTTTGAGCTAGTGTCAATACTTTATACATTTGCCTTTACTGTTTTTGTAAGGGGTTTAGGGATTGGGATTAGTGCACATTCCACTGTGCTCAGGACTTACTCATGACTCTGTGTACAGAATCATTCCTGGCAGTGCTCAGGGGACCATAAGCGGTGCTGGGTATCAAATTGACAGCAGCTGTTTACATAACTCCCTTACCCACTGTACTCTCTTGTGTGCACTTGGAACCACTTTGCTTTCATTATTAAAATTAACCACCCTTTAAGACCCAAAACAAAGCATAACATCTGGTTAGGTATAGAAACCTCATAAAATCACTTGAGACCTGTATTTCCTATTTTCTTATCCACAAAATAAGAGTAATCTTGATTTCACTAAGATTTTAAGGGATCAACATAGAAAATAGATTTCAAGTGATCAACATAGAAATATTCTAAACTTGGGTATAGTTAATATTGCCAATAAATTGATAATATAGTAATATTTAATCAATTGATAAAGTTGTACTTCTTGAATTAACCTACCAATATAAATATAAGCTATATTTTTCTTTTTGTGATTAGAGAGTTGTTTGGTGGAAATAAAGTTAAAGTTTCACAGTATGAATAAGTTTTAGAAATCTGATACACAGTTACCAGTTTTGACTTAAAAGTTCACTTAAAAATTTGTTAAGAGAGTAGGTCTCATGTTGAGTGCTCTTATCACTAAGATAAAAGGGGAAAAATATGTGGCACTAGAAAACTACTTTTGCTATATTTGAGGTTATATTCATAATAACCTTGACCGTGTTATAGGTGTTGGAATTACTATCTGCAGAAAATGATGTCACCTCTGAAAACACCTTTCACATAATCTGAGAATTGATTTTATTTAAAAAAGAAAAATGAGACCAGAAAGGTACTTGAAGGGCTAGAGAATATGCCTGGATTGCTTACACCTTGAGTTCAGTCCCCAGTACCATATGGCCCTCTCACTACAGTCAGGGTAGCACTGGGAAATTGTGAGTACTGTCAGGTGGCTCTGGGGACCTGAAACATCACCTGGTCAATCATGAAAGTATCAGGGTTATATCACCAACAGAGTATAGTTGTGGGCCCAGAGTCTTGACTATCACCGAGGACACCCTTCCACTAATAGTAAAATGAAAAAGTATCAATGTGAATGCAAGAAATTAAAGATAATCTATTATAAAACTTGCGGGAAATGTTTTACTATTCATTCCCTTTCCTTATGAAATACATTGAGTTAGGATTAATAAATATGAGCTTATAGATAGAGTTTCTTGGAAAAATAGCTTATAGCATTATTTAGTTGTGTTTGCTCTATTTATTAATAGTTTTGTCTTTGAAACTAACTCCTCTAAAGTATTTGAATTGTCTAGATTTATGTTTTGAGTAGTAACCTCATAAATGATTGATTTAAGGAGGAAATCATGCAGGCACATTTTCAGTGTTTCATAGGAGTCTAAAATTCATGCTAAAACAGGAAAGGAAATAATTTCGCTACTTAGCAAAGGAGGAACATTTACACTCATCGATTGATACTCCTAATAGCAGTTTAAACATTTTCTGGAAGGGCCATCATAGTAAATTGAAGCATGGGCTTTATTATACTGTTTAAAGAAGAAGTAATTGCTATCACTGATTTGTTGAATTCAAAGAAGCTGGCATCCTGGTTTATGTGATGCAGGAAATCAAACCTGGGTCGGTGATGTGCAAGACAAACATCCTTCTTGCTGTATTATGACTCCCTAATTACTTTTACCAGTTGTCAGAGTGCAAGGAAAAATCTCATATCTACTTGTTCTTCTCTGGCTAATCAGATAGCATCAGATATTGCAGATATAGCAAGGGAAAAAATTCTAATTAGAAAATATATAAGCCTTGCAAGCTACCCGTGATGTATTTGATATGCCAAAAACAGTAACAACAAGTCTCACAATGGAGACATTACTGGTGCCCACTCGAGCAAATCAATGAGCAACATGATGACAGTGACAGTGACATGGCTGTCAACTTAAAAGAAAAATAGGAGACAAGGAAATAGATACTATATCAGGAGTCATGGGGTATTGAGAAATAAGTGGGAGGCACTTTATCTGACAAGGAAGGCTATGAGCTCATATTTTTACTTTACTCAGAGAAAAAGAGATGAACTTTTAAGAAAGAAGACATCATGGGGCTAGAGAGAATAGCATAGCAAGTAGAGCATTTGCCTTGCACATGCTGACCCAAGTTTGTTCCCTGGAATCTCATATGGTCCCCCAAAGCCAGGAGTAGGTCCTGAGCACATACCAAGAGCAACCCCAGAGCACTGCTGGGTGTGGCCCAGGAAACAACAACAATAAAATCAGAAAGAGGACATATTCTGATAAATCTGTGTCCATGTAATACCCCATAGAATATTTTTCTTTAAAGAAGAAGTAGTGATTACAGCTCCCTTCAATTAGAAAAAGAGCCGAAGACTGATACAAGGGCTCTGTGATTCTTTTCTCAACTGCTGTTAAACTAGTGGGGAGGTTTAGGTATTGGTAATGCTCCTTGGCTCCCAAAGTGAATTGACCATTTAATTTTTTAGACCAAGGTGACAACTTGATTGGAAGTGGCCTACTCTAGGCATACTGTAAAAAACTTATTTGACTCTTTTGGGGAGACTGAGATTTCTTTAGCCAAGCGGCACAAATGCTGACCGACTTCAACCTCGAGTGTGGAAAGGTCAGATTACAGCTGAATCTCAACAAGACGATGTTCATGAAAAACGAACTGGTCCCTGAAGCTCCATTTGCTCTCAATGGAACGAACATCTCCGAATGCAGCAGCTATGTGTACCCGGGTCGAGAAATCAACATGAGGAACGACTTGGTGCCAGAACTATGCAGGAGGAAGAGAGCAGCGTGGAATGCATTCAAGAGCATCGAAGAGGTGGTTAAGAGAACAAAGAACCTCCGACTCCGGGCACATCTTTTCGATTCCACCATTCTTCTGCACTAACATATGCCTCAGAGACCTGGGCCCTATGCAAACCAAATGAGAACGCTATTAGGGTATCCCAAAGAGGAATCGAAAGAGCTATCCTGGAAATATCATATCTCACTCAAGTGAGAGAAGGAATCCGGAGTTCAGACCTCCCTTGATGGTCAAAAATCAGGGATGCTGTCTTGTTTGCCAAGGCATCAAAAATCAGATGGGCTGGTCATGTAATGCGATTCAAAGACGATCGCTGGACTAGAGCTGTTACCGACTGGATTCCACGGGACATCAGAAGATCTCGTGGCTGCCCACCAACTAGATGGTCATATTTCTTCGTCAAATCTCTAAATGAATGATTTGAGGCTCTTCCTGTTCCTGGAGCGAGCAGATATCATTGGGCTGCACTAGCACTTGACAGGGACAAATGGAGACGTTACTGGCGCCCACTCAAGCAAATCAAAGATCAACGGGACTACAAGTGATACAAATGGGGAGACTGATCCCAACTAAGTAAGCATATTCTCTTTTCCTCCAGAGCCCAGAATGGTTTTTACATTTTTGAGTGACTTCAGGATTGGCTCTCTTCTTGTGATTCTAATTATGGACATAGTCAGGTCACCAGCTATCAACTGAACAATCTTCAGGCTCTAGACAAGCACATAAACTGGTGAGCCACTACACATATCTCACTGTTAACCTAAATGATACTTTTAGGGTATCCAAAACATCTTCTGTTCCAGGTTACATACCTCAAACATATTGAAAGGAAAATATACCTAGTTGCTTCTCTGATTATTTAAAACTCAATCATCTTTAGACTGAATTTTTAAAAAATCAAGTAATAGAATAGAAAGTCAAGAATATAGCAAGTAATGATTAAATGGGGCAATTTGCTTTACTTAGTTTGAGTTTCACAGGTTCGTTTATTTTACTATTTTCAATCCTATCATATTAATTTTAGGCACTAGTGAAGGTGTGAGTGTTTGATCATTGTATGACTGAGACTTAAACTGGAAAGCTTTGTAACTGTTCTCACAGTGATTCAATAAAAAAAAGTTCCAACTCTAAACCTACCACCAATGTCAGCATCTCTCCTTAATTTCTCAAATTCCCATCTGAACTTTAGCAAACTCTTTTTCCCCCTGTATCATTGTATCACTGTAATCCTGTTGCTCATTGATTTGCTCAAGTGGGCACCAGTAACGTCTCCATTGTGAGACTTGTTACTGTTTTTGGCATATCGAATATGCCATGGGGAGCTTGCCAGTTTTCTTTGTATAGAAACTCGTTTTTTGTGGGAGAGTGATTTAAGAGAAGATATCTGAGGACAAAAAGACTTAGTTTGACTACTGCCACTAAATAGCTATTTGAAGTTGGCCCAAACTTAAAACTTAAGTTTTTGCAACTATTTTCAGATTCATCAAACTGTTGTTAAGTAAGGGAAGGTATTTAGAGAACTTGATAGACTATTGCTAAAGGGAGGAACAGTGGGTGATAAAAGAGAGTAATTTGCTTTTCTGTCAGAGAGCTACTACTTGAACTTTTCTTCTGGTTATGTTACAAAGAACTCTTGACTTAATTTTCCAGTACCTTCCTCTTCCTCCTCTACTGGACTAGACCAGAGATAAAGACTTAGACATTGACTTACATATGTCTCTATTTTGCCTACTTACCCCTTACTTCCGTGTCGGCAATTTCCATTGAGAAACAAAATGAACAACTGTAGGGAATGAGTCAATTTGGCAAAGATCCCTTTTCTGTTCCTAGGTTACTTTATACCCTTAGCAGAGGATAAACTCACTTACCCTTGTTCTCTTCATTATGTTCTCATATATATGAGATAATCTGGCATAATATATATATATGCACACTTGCCCTGAATTCTAATTATCTATTGATGTTTCTTCTTTTTCATTAGACTGAATTTCGTGACTGTATAGACTATATATACATATATATTTGTGTATACACATATATATGTATATAGAGATAAAGAGTATAGACTATATACATATTATTTTAAATTTCAGCACAGCTTTAGCACATATATACACAGTTTGAATGAAATTTATATTTCCAATTAATACTGAAACATGTTCAGAATAAGAGCAAGAACAAAAAGTCATTCATATAATATATTAAAGATCAATTATGTCAAACAAAGATTTAATATATATAATTTATGGTCATCATACTTAATAAAATTTGCATGCATTCTTTAAAGTCCTACCAAAGTGGGTCTGTTTTTAAACCTGATGATCACACTTGATCATGAAAATTAATTATTTGCATAATATATGACTGTATTTCTTTGGCGTTGACTAGTTGAGGAATGTTTTGATTAAAAAATGTATTCTTGGGCTGGAGAGATAGTATAGTTGTTAAGGAAAGTTCTTGCTATGCATGCAGCCAAATCTGATTCAAGTCCCTAGCACCAAAAATGGTCTCCTAAACACAGAACCAGGTGTGCTTCTGGATACCACTGTGTGTAACCCAATATCCACACAAATAAATAAAAATGGAACCCTTTGTCCAAATTGCTGTTTACAGAGCACTGTTGCTTATCGATCTGCAAATTTATACAAGGCAGTGCACTAGGATCTCTATATTTAAATATAAATTTTGTAAATCTATGAAGGGATATTGGTTTCCTTGTTTTACAAATGAGTATATTGAAGTATGAAGTGAGATTGATACAAAATTTATGGATAATTATACACATATATTTGAATTTCTATTTCCAGGTGACTTTCAGATGACCTGGTAATGAATTTCATAATGGCATGATCTTAGTGTTTTTGTTAATAGCAGTAAGAAGTGAACCAGCAGTTGAGCAATTACAAGAAATATGAAAGGATGTGTGAATAATGCACACACAGAATAATTGAGCTGCTTGATTTTTCTGTGTGGTGATGACAGAAGCATTCCACCTTGTCTATTTAGCCTGAATATTGCTTCTCAGTATTTAGGAGAGACTTTTAAATGGTGGAAGTGAGTGCATGATTCACTGAGGAATATTCAAGAGACCAGTACTACAATCTTGCTGGCATACAAATGTGTTATGTTGGCATAATGAATCATAGTGTTCTCTTTTGTCATAAACTAGTTTTTCATAACATATAGCTTAGCAGAAGAAACATTCTGATCATACACAGGACAGACCTGGATTCAAATTCTGGCTCGGCTTTTCGTTGCTGACACAAAAGAAGTTATATGGTTGCTCTCCTCTGTGAAATCATATGTGGGGGAAATCTTAATAATACCGCTAAAAGAATTTATAAAAGTAAAATACCTTTATAAATACAAAAATACTTTTTATAAATACTTTTTATTAATACATAAAAGTATTTATGTCCATTATAAATGAAAAATATAGTACTGGAGAAGTAAATGACAATTCATTCAAAATATTTTGGAGGTTCTGTCTTATATGCAGTACTACAGTAGGCACTTGGCAAATAGAGGGAAGTATATCTCAATGCATAGTATAGTCTGTAGTCTCCAGTAGGTGATAGTTGAGGTTGATAAAAGTAATTTACACTTTTCAATACTTTTGCTATATATTAGATGCTATTTAGCATACACCTATGCTTACTCATTTAACCTTCATAACAAACATTCAAGTTAATTACTTTATACATGAAAATCAAGATTTTGAGATTTTTAAGTAACTTGCTGGATATAGTTTTTTAAGAAGTACTGTCTTTTGCAATGAGTTACCTCCTGTATTTTTTTCCATTTGTGTGCTTAGAGAGAAGGGACAATAACTTATGTCCAGGACTTCAAGGAAGGATATTTGTGCATAAAGTTTTTGCTTCAACTATAGAGATGAATAATGATTCATATTTTTAAAGTAAAGAAAACTATTCAAGTGTGACCAAGCTCTTAATGATAAGTTTATATCCAAATCATATGGTGACAGAGCAGTAGAGGTCATTTTTAATCACTTGAATATTCTTGAAGAAATTCGAACTGCCTGGTATTAGAACAGAATTTATATCTATACACATATAGGAAAGGGGCCATGCTCTTAATAAATAAGCCGTATTAGGATAGTACCACCACGCATGCCTAGCTTTGTAACCAGAAACTTGTTTGTTCTCATGACTCAGGAATAAAATAGAAGTAACTATTAGCTAGGTATATGGATTTGACCTGTCCAGCTAGGAAAGTACTGCAGAGTTTTGCAGAAGAAGAGAATAGGTCTAGATCTTATGAAAAATTTAATTTAACTGCATCTTTGTGAGCCCCAGTTTCCTCATTTGTAGATTGTGCATAGACTCTACTTCACAGCTAGTTATAATGATTGGATCAAATAATTTACATAACTATTAAAATGCCTGATTAATATATTTGTAACTATTTACAAATACTAAGACATGATTACTTTAACTGATTTTAATAGAATTGTTTTAAAAGGTGTCACTAAGTCTTGACATTTTTTATTAGAGGTCACTGAAAACTCATTATAAAATTACTGTAAATTATAGAAACTTAAGTTTTGAAAATCATGCTATCAACCCCTTGCCATTATAAAGATATACAAATGGAAATACAGAGACATGATTTTCCCATCCATCTTCTGACCTCATATGGTAATCTGTGTTAGTGCTCTGTTGACATCAGATCATTAGGGCTGCAGTGCTTTACTTTCATGGTAGACAGCTATGTCACTATGCTGTACAATGAGCGCACAATTTTAAAGCCAATTTTATTTTCATCTGGCCCACTGCTTTTATTTGCTGTCATTTCTACTTTTGATATATCTGATTCTGAAGCTCACTTCTTGACATCTTATCCTTTTCATCTACTTTAGACTAAGAAACAAAAAAAAAATGTGAACTGATTTACAGAATGAATGAGTAGACTGAAGTGAAGGTGAACTAGCCTTGTTATGAGTAAAAGTATTTGCCTTTCACTACTTTTGTTTGGGTTAGATTATTTTGACTATTCCACAGTTGTAGATGCAATGGATTTGAGAGTAATTCTATGCTGTCAGGTAATTGGTTTTCGGAAAAATCGAAACCTTTAGAAAAATTGAAACCTTAAGAAAAGTGAGCTATCAACAAAACTGAGACATTATTATGTTAACATATGGATACATACAAAAATTGAACATTGCAAAACCAGGTAAATAAACCACCATCAGTGTGCACAGAACAATGACAAACCCTAGACAATGGAATATAGAACCAATTACCAAGAAATAGGAGGAAAAGACAGGTGGAGAGATCAGACTAGAAGAGACAGAGGAACAGTGGAACAGAGGAACAGTGGTGGAGGGTTGTGGGCTCTTTGTTGTTGGTGTATGTAGATGAGGTATAATAATTTTGTATATCAATATAATTTTAACACTATTGTAATTTAATAAACTATAATGCATTCTATTAAGAATTAGATCTAAGAAAGACATATCAAAGAAAATAATCTAAGAATGGTAAATCAATTATTTTCAATCTAACTACAATTAAAATGTAGAAATTATACTAATATGTTTACTATCTTTCTAATTCTAGATAAAAGCCGCTTGTCCTGAAGAGTTCTCATTCAACGGGTACTATATTTCATATTTCTAATCTAAAGTTTCCTCCCAATTATGTACATGCTCGTTAATATGCAATGTAGAAGATATTTTTCAGATTCCGGAGAATTTAAGATAATAATTGCTGTTGATTTTTTGGGGACAAAAAGTATTGGATTGATATAAATAATAGCATATAATAATGTAGCTAAGAAGTGTGAAAACCTTCCTGGTTAGTACTGTATGTGCATCACTCTTTTTATTTTTTATTTATTTATTTATTTATTTATTTATTTATTTATTGCTTTTTGGGTCACACCCAGCGATGCTCAGGGGTTACTCCTGGCTTTGCACTCAGGAACTACTCCTGGCGGTGCTTGGGGGACCATATGGGATGCCGGGGATCGAACCCGGGTCGGCCGCGTGCAAGGCAAACGCCCTACCCGCTGTGCTATCGCTCCGGCCCCTGCATCACTCTTTTTAACTGTGAATTGTGGTTTCCTTTTTGTTTGTTTTAAATGTAATAAAATTTTGTTTTTGTACCAGTTATTATATATACAAGCAATTTCATCATTCTTTATTTAATGGACCTGACATTCAATACTGAACTTTCAACTATAACTTTATCAATTATGCATTAATGCTTAATATTGCTATATGGTACATAGTATAATAATAATACTACTACTTAAAGGGATTACACATGGTGCCTTATATATGCCTGATGCTATTCTTAGAAATTTACATATATAAGCTCATTTGATGATAATATATGAAAATGGGCTTTTGTAGTTGAGTGGTTTCTGATATCTTTTTTCTATTCCTGTATGGCACCCCAATCAGCACATTATGACTTAAAATTTAACCATAAATAATTATTTTTTTGTTTTGTTTTATTTTGGGGCCACACCCAGTGGTCCTCAGGGATCACTCCAGATTCTGTATTCAGGAATCACACCTGTCATGACTCAGGTGACCATAGTGGTTCAGGGATCTAACCCACACGAGTTGCGTGCAAGACAAATGTCCCACCCACTGTTCTGTTGCTCCATCCCTCTAAGGAATTGTTTTTTAAAGGTTTAAACTGACCTCCAGAGTTGTTTGTGTTTTGGTCTGTATGCTTAAGTAGTTGTCTCTGAGTTGCAAATACATTCTTTACTCTGTACACTTGTTCCTAACTATACTCATCTCTGCTTTTAAGATACCTTCTGCTCGTTTGGGAGACTAAGAAGTCTCATAGGGCTATGAGAAGTCAAAAGCACAAGTAAAGGAGACCACCTCTTTCTATGTTAAAGCTAGTCTTTCATAATGACTTCCCAGTGAATGTCCCTCTAGTACTGTTAATGGGTTCATAATTCTTGATACTTTTTCTAGGCCCTTATTGCATGCCAAGATTTAGTCTCATTATTACCCAGGCATTTTTCTAATTACAGAACTGAAGAGTGTGGAGGCTATGAATATTTTATTTCTTGCAATTATTTTCATAAAGATATATGAAGTTATATCTATGCAGCATAGATATAATAGTAAGTCTAAGTCCAGAACTGAGACCTCTTACTGAGAGATTCTGCTAACTCTATCATCTTTCCTTTGGTGTCTACCCAGAAGTTCTCCTTTCTATATCACTTATCTAACAGTTCCTTTCATGTTAACTTATTTCTATTGAAATTTCACACAGTGATAATTACTGTAAGTACTGGAGTAAGTCAAGCCCCATTCAGAGAATCAATTATCTGTAATTGGAAGCAGTAATGGAAGGGATTGCATAAACAATGTCTAATGTGGAATTTCCCAAATTCTTCTTTTTGGATTATTAGTCCTTACCTTACTCTTTAACTATCATAAAGGCACTGAAAAGTCCAGTTTAAAAATATATTTCACTTTAATTTTGGGGGGACAATATCTCTCCAAGTTAGTACTAGGGAAACTTCTATTTTCAGTTAGCCTCTATTGCTGAGTATTATCTGACACACATAAGGAAATAGCATGGTGCCTGGCTCAGAATCTTTAGCAATCAAAAGTTTTATTGTCTTATGTTTACCCTGGATATATATTTGTTTTGGGGGTCATACCCTGTGGTTATCAGTGTTTACTCCTTACTCTTTACTCTGTGTTCAGGGATCACTCCTGTTAGGGTTTGGGGGACCATATGGGGTGCTAAGGATCAAACCTAGGTCGGCTGCCTGGAAGGCACTGCACTATAGCGATGGCCCCTTGCATCCCTTTTCCAGAAGGAATATAACACCTATAATACCTAGTTCTCTCCATTGTTTTTATGCTTACCTGTTTGGATTCATAGCTAAGTTGTTTGCAGTAGGATTTAGAATGAATACTGAGGAGTGCAGAAATGATTTCAGAACACCAGGAAAATTATTGTAGGGAATAAAAATAAAATGAGGGCATTCTGGAGGATGTGAAAGAATGGAGTCACATCAGGTTAGATAAAGATAGGAATGACTGTAGTTTCGTGAAAAAGCTCTGGAGTAACACACTGTATGTCTCAGCTTATCCCCTGATTGTTATGTTTTTGAACACAGTATCCATGTGCTCTGTGCCTGGCTTCTCATCTTTAAATGGTGATAATGGTAGTGTGTACTTTACAGCTTTGTGAGGACAATGAAATGTAACAATGTAATTGTTATTGTAATTAGCAAATGTAACAAATGTAACTAACCTAATCTGCATCTGCCTAGAAACTAATTATTTTATGTGTTCATTATAGTAGAAGCAGGACTTGTACAGTTAGACTATCTTAAGCATAATTTCTTCAAATTAGAAGAGATTTTTGGAGGCTATTTGGTCTAGATCTGTCATCCCTCATCCCCACTGCACCTCACCCTTCCTACAGGTGAAGATAGAACTGAGTATAGAGACAGAAGATTTCTTCATGGAGCTAATTAATAAATCGGTAGATGGAGATCTGTCTCCTCACATCAATAAAATACTGTTTCAGTTAAACTGTTAAGTTGTTTAGCTGTAAAATAAAATCTTTGCTTTTTATTTGGATATGAATGAGAGGAGTAGAACAAAAATAGTTCTTTCTGTGTTCAGCGTCAGTGTGATTTCAGTGATGTTTCAGTTCCAGTACAACTAATAAGGGATTGGTTTGCACAAATAACACCATATGCTTTCTCTGACTCCTAATAACTCCTAATACTAGATGAGCTAGTATTAGGGCTATATTCAGAAAAGCTGAAATAGAATAGAAGCTGATAAAATGATAAGATATTTTAAATGTAAAAGATGATGTTTTGATGTATGTATATATTCTAAAATGTTTCTATTCTTTGAGTTAGCAACCCAGAATTCCACAATGCTTGTTCTTTTCTTAGAATATTTAAATTAAACTCTTATTAAATTAAAATTATATAATACAGATTTTATGACAACTATAGTTACCATCTTTTGCTTTAGATTTTTAGAGTTTTTAATTTTGCATATTAAAGTTTCTTGAGTGAAGCATACAGGACTTGAGTGAAGCATAAAGATTGAATACATGTTCAAATCTTATAGCCAAGTGACAGAATCCATTTGTACCCTATGTTCTTCCTCTGAGAATCACCAGGGACACTAATTCCATGGGTGAAGTAACCGCTTTTTTTTTCTCTGTACTTAAGGAAAATTTATTTCAAGCTTTATCAAACAGATTCACAAGACCATTTTTATTATTGTTTTATTTAATAGGGTGGGAAATACAAGTTATAGCCACAGTCAAAATATACAATACTTGCATATACAGTCACTGTTGTTTTCTACAACTTCAGGAAATTATGATGCGCACATTATTTTAAAAGGAGTGTCTAAGAAGATGTAACAGTACTAATGCAGTATAACTAAAGCTGGCACATAAGCATACATAATTTATTATTTATGTATAATTCATTTGTATATACATAACATGCCTTAATGAGGTAAAATAGCATCATAAGGTTCAAAAGCAAGTGGCTAAGCTAAATACAGGCATTTTACTAATTTAACTTGAATTTACAGTGCTGCTAAAAGCCATTTTACTAGCATAAAGATCTTCAACATGCTGATATTGGCCTACTGATAAATATTTCGACTATATATTGCTTTATTTTCTTGAAAACCAAGCCAAAGTAAACATATTTTAAGGCAATCTTTACAAGTGTCAGCATTTCTTATTTTATCTGCTTTGTGGCAAATACTACTTACACTGACAGTAAAAAACATTAGACTATGAACATAGATTGACAGTAAGCAAATCCATCTTATATCTTTTTATAAAATTCTTAAATGTACTGAAAAGTCATATTTTTCAGCAACCTTCTACTTTCCATTGTGAGAAATAATATTACTGCCTTTTGGCCCATACATGCTTATTCAGAGCTATGTGTTACAGATTTTCAGTTGTGATTTCATGTTCAGAAAAGAATCTGTGCAAGTCTCAATGGTATTCAATAGAATATAGGAGATGAGAGCTTACAGAGAACATTTCTTCCTATTCAACACTGCCACTCACTTCCATCGTGTCTTTGGAAAGATAAACTATCCAGTACACAAGATTGAATCCTGCAAATGCAACGGGGAAGAGAACCCGAGAATACTGGTCAATTTTACTGGTACCTCCAAAAGCTGGAGAGAGTGGTGGGGGTGTGATAGGTGTTGATTCCAGGATAGGAGCTCTAGAGAGAACTTCGCTTTTCTCAGAGGATGGAATTATTGGCAAGGTCAGAGAGGTGATTCTTTTCTTCAGATAATACTTGGAATCAGGATGCTGAGGGGGTAAAAGGACAATCAACCTTGGTGAAAGAATAAGAGATCCATTATTTTAACATTCTATTTTTCATTGAGAGATAGTTATTGGCTACTTTCTTTAAATGTAAGAGAAAGCATCAGAATATCCCTTTTGTGGTAACATTTTTAGGTGGAAGAGGTAGCTCAATTGTCTGAGAACATGCTTAGCATGTAGGTGACTCATGTTCAAGCTCTGGCACTCCATGGTCCTCTAAGAACTGCCAGAAATGACCCCTGAGCTCAGATCCTGGAGCAATCCCCAAACATAAAACAGTAAAGATTTTTCTGTACTGTGGATATGGCTCAGTGGTAGAGCATGATTCTTGCATATAGGAGGTCTTGGACTTTGAAATCTGGCACCAAAAAATAGTTTTCCCCTTATATTCAACACCCTGAAACGTAATTTATCAGCAGTTGTTACCAGGCATGTTCATGTTCCAAAAGCTGTTTGAGCATTGTGGCATTGGGAAAAAACAAGCCAGTTTGCAAGTTTTTCCACCCCATGTAGTGTAAGGGCAACAAGAGTGGGTTTCATTTGGAAATATAAATATATTAATACAAGACTCTAATAGTTTGGTTGATTGATATCAATCTTAAAGACACACTCTTAGTCTACATTTCCAATATTTACACATTTGTGGAAATTTTGGGGGGGGGATTTGGGGTCACATCTGGTTGTGGTCAGGGGCTGCTCTCAACTGTGGTTGGGATTTGCTTCTAGCAATTCTTGAGGGACCGTGTAGTTTCTGGGTTCAAACCTATGGCTTGGGCATACAAAGTGTGTGCTCAGCTTGTTGAGCTATCTCTCATCCACACCTCAGTATATTTGAATTGGTGATATCCAAAGATTATGGAAAAACTAACATATGTCAAAATCAATAACCATATCTTAATATTCATGCATTGATGTTCAGCCCTGAAATACAAGTCTTTTATCTTAGAAATTGAAGATTGAGTCTGATGCTTCTCAGTAAAATGTTCTCCACTATTGTAACTCTACCCTAAATCACCAAATATGATAAAGTAAAATGAAATAATTAAATCCAGAATTGCTTGAGTATTTGTCTGTTTGGGGGCCACACCCATGGTGCTCAGAACTTATTTCTGGTTCTGAACTGAGAGATCACTCCTGGTGTGCTTGGGAGTCTATATGGGATGCCAAGGATCAAAACAGGATCGGCTGCATGCAAGGCAAGTGCCCTATGAGCTCTGACCCCAGCTCGATTTTTTTCTATCATAGATTTCTGTTCTATTGAAGTCATTGCAACCAGTGTTGGTCTTGGAAGGTAAATTTTCCACACCGATGATAAAATTAGGTTTCAGTTTAGTAAAATGCCTCATTTATGGTCAAAGGGCTTATCATAAACCATATTGTTCATTTCAATACTGGTTTAATCCTAACATTTCTTATCTTTATAGTTTTGGGTCTAGTTAGAGATTTAGATTCTCTCAGAAATTTGAATACTATAGTGCCTCTCTGATTCTTCTCTTATCTGTATTCTATAATAGTTACTCTTCTTGTGGTCAGGTTGCCTTGCTGGGTCTCTCTTCAAAGACTTGCTCTACGTTATCCCTGCTCTTGTAAAATTGCCTTGTTTCCTCTCTGGCAGCAAAATCTCCACTTTGCTGCCTGGCAGGATATGTCACTCACGTGGTCAGACTCCTGTGGCTTTAGTCAGCCACCCTGCGGCAACAGGATGAAGCGGCCACCTCCCCCTTGTGGGTTAAGCCACAGGACCAGTATGGCCCACCGTTGTGATGACATTTGGACGGCAGGGAAGAACAGCCCCAGGAACCTCTTTCTGGATTCCATTTCCAAATTTTTCTATTTTACACGGAAGTTACTGAACATCTAAATCATGGTAGTCATTATAATGAGTTTAGGTCTAGTGTGCTTTTAGGAGGCCGGGTACATTCTATTTTCTCAACAAAAGGAAAAGTGAGTCTGTGTATCCTGTCCTGGCTCAACCTGACCATGGTGAATTTCAAGTAAATACTGACTATATTGTTTATGTGTTGATCCATAACTGGACTAGACATAGGACAAAATCAAATCACAGTTCTTGGAGAAGGTAGGAGGGAGTCTAAAATAGTAGAGGGCCAGATCTGCTGATAGTAGATAAGAAATAAATTATAATTTAAAAAAATGTTAGTTAGATAGCTCCTGCACTCAAAGTCATCAGAAAGCATTTAAGATCAGAGTAATGGTATTGTAATTTTGTTGCATGCATCCAATTAGATGATAAACATAGTATCATCTTCCAAAGCTGTCTGTCATGTTCTCAAACTTGAATTTAAATTTTGTCTACAAGATATACTATTAAAGTAATTATTCACTGGAAAGAGCAAAATGTATCACTTGTTTCATTCACCAAAATGTTATTCTGGTAGCTAAAGGAACCACTAAAATATTTTACTCTTGTAAAATTTCTAAGTGGCATGATCTAGTTGAGAGAGGGAAAACTTTTAGAATAGATTGTATTTCTGTCTTTTTTCTTAGCACAGAGCAAAATAGTTTTTATTGAATGAAACTTACTTAGAAATATGTGGAGTGGGGGGAAGAGGAAAGGAACAACACATGTTCCAGAAAGAACAGGAGTTTGAAATAGCAAGCCAGCAAGCAAAGAGACATAGAGACAAGTGTCTGGCTTGAAGAGTAAGGCCCAGATTTTCTTTCTAGATTTCACTTTTAGTAGCATCCAATTGTTATCTGAATCTTGCATTTTTTTTTAATTTTCAGAGAGAAAGGGGAGGATCATGAAAAACTCATTGAGATGAAAGTGTGATTAGAAAACTTAGAAACAGAATCTAGTATGAAAATAAAAGTTTCACCTCCTTTTCATCTCCTCCTTTTCTTTAGAACTACAAGGGAAATAAGTTATTTGTCAGTCTCTTGGCTTTGTAACGTTGTTGAAAATAACTCAGTGAGGATTTCCAAACAACCTTTGTTTAGATTAAGCAGAATCATTCAGTACCAGGCATTATTTTGTAAGCACAGTGGCATTAGTCTGGAAGTAAAGGATTTCCTTTTTTCCTCATCTACTGCCCAATCTCCCCATAAACTTGCTTTGAGGTTAAGGTGACAGAATAGTTCAGAACGGTCTGTAAAAAGGCCTTTGCTGGATGACACGGATGTGGCTTAGATATAGACTGTCTCTAAGCTTCAAGATTCTCTTTCAGGTTAGAGACAATCTAAAGTTAGGAATGTTTTGCTCTTTTAGGTGAACAATTATTTTGATATACAGTTATTATCACTTTCCTTGAAAGTATTATTGTTGAAGAATTTGAGAAGGGAAATGTAAGCTATATATATTACATTTTTGTCTTCTTACTGAAATTTTACAACTCAGCTGTTACCACATTCTGTTGTGCTTTCATATTTTCCTCACTTTAATGGCAGAAGCACACAGTGCTCATATATGAGTGCTACACAATTCCTAACCAATGTATAGATTATAATACATAAATATTATTAACAAATTAATCAAGAGCTTAACACTGCCAACATTTCTTAAGGGTAATCAGAGGGAATAAGGGGATACTCTTGCCTTGCATGCTGACCTAGGCTCTATCTCTGGCACCACATATGTCCCCCAAGCACAGGATGTGACTCTTTGAGCACAAATCTGGGAGTAAGCCCCGAGCAGAGCTGGATGTGGCCCAAAACTGAAGGGTAAAAAGAGAATACTAAGGCAAAGAGAACGAACAAAGAATTTTATAATTATTGTACTTCAGTATGGTGTTTCATATTATATTTTAAGTACGTTTTTAATATGCCACACAGCAGAGCCTGGCAAGCTCCCTGTGGCATATTCGATATGCCAAAAACAGTAACAAGGACAAGTCTCATTCCCTTGACCCTGAAAGAGCCTCCAATCATTGGGAAAGACGAGTAAAGAGAAGCTGCTAAAATCTCAGGGCTGGGATGAATGGAGACGTTTCTGGCGCTTGCTCGAGTAAATCAATAAACAACGGGATGACAGTGATACAATGATACCTTTGTAAAATTCTTACAGTTGACATTGCTTGGTACTATGCATGCATCATTGTTACAGAAATAATCTTATTTCTAGTAAGAATATGTAATATTTTAAAGATAAGCACCTGAAGTCCTAAGCAGGAATATCACACAGGTAGTAATTATCAAGAGCTGGATTCACAGAAGTAAAAAAATCACATTTTAAAACCATGATTATATTAATCTTCTAAAACCTTTTGGGTTTAGGTTCTGGTTTCTTACCCCTCAGTAACTTGATACTTTCTGTAAGTCTTGGACTTACAAGAAGAGTTCTTGTATCTTAGGATATAAGTCGCATCCTGCCGCTGAAGCTGTGACAACAAAAAATATCACCAGACCTTGCCAAATGTCATCCGGGGGGCAATTTTCCCCACTATTGAAAGGCACTGGTGGTTCTGGGTTACAGATATCCCACTGTCCAGCAGTAATTGGTCGGACTTTTCGGAGGCAGCAAGTATGGTGTACTTAGGAAACGCAGGAGGCCCAGCAAGCCACATGCTGGAAGATCAGCTGCTGCATAATTGGGAATTGGCAGCATGAAAAGACTGGACGCCAATTTAGAAGAATCACATTGAATTTTTGAAATGAAAAGAAAGCCAATTTTGCAAGCCGTTCAGCTACAGGTTTGCATTAGACCCCGCCTGCTCCATTGTAAACCAGGCAGCTTCAGCTGATGGTAAAATAGGCTTTTGTCAGAGTCCAGATGAGGGCTCAGCTTGGGGCTGTCACTGTTTTGAGTGGAACACCTGTGGTTTTGAATTTTTCCAGAGCTCCCCTGCTGCTGAGTGCCATCCTGCTCTGGGTATTTTTAGAGCATTGCTTTAAGTAACACCATATTGCAAAGGTACTTTGAGTCAAACTGGACTTTATGATAATCATTACCTGATGCACGGAGTACTACTTTAGGAGAGTACTTGCAGCAATTTTGATACAGCATTAAGTCTAATACATTAACATTTGGGTTTCTGCTGACCAGATTTGCCTTAATTAAGGGTCAAATAAAACAGTAGCTTTTAAACTAGCAAAGCGGGACTGAATATGGATGAAATATTTTGGGAAATATCTTGTATTTAACATTTTTAAAAATAACATTAATCATATGGAGAAATAAGAAACATGTTAGATTTTAATTGTTCTTGTGTTAAAATTTGCAGAGTATTTAACAGAGACAACTTCAAAATGTCTATCCAGAATCCTGGAGGTAAAATGGAATAGTGGGTGGGAATATGATAGAAGGTATAGGGAAACAGTTATTCACCTACATCCCTCCTCAAATTCATCTCACCTTTTGCATCATATAATAGCACAGCCATAGAAAAGGGACACCATGATCCCTGGAGTACTTAAGAGCCTCTAATGGTGTTAATTCAGCCTTTATGCTAGTTAATAATGAGTTGGTGTTTTTTTTCAGTACTGTATCTATCAGGTTTCTTTGTACAGGTAAAGGGCAACACGGAAACTGTGGTAGACATCCTGACCATGAAAATGAGGACATAAAAGAAAGGACCTAAGTCTGTATGTCCAGGTTTCAAGCAAATGGTTTAGTGTTTCTAGAGCAGGGCCAGGCTTGTTTGTATGATTTTTGCTTGGGCATTACTTCCTCCAGAGTAATCATTCCTGCACACTTAGGAATTTTGTAAAGCTCTTTCACAGTCTATTCTATATCTTTAACCACAGCTCTGGCACAGTGCATGCATGTCCATAGCTCACTGTTTTGTCTCATTGCTCCACAAGATGTTCTAAGAGAAGAAAGAAGGTGCCCTCTTGATGACATTAATGCATCCTTAAATTCTGCAAATGATCCATCACATAAAAACACTTAACAAGTATTTGTGATATAAATAACTTAATTAATATATGTGTACTCAATAAATGGGTACCCGGAAAAAATGAAAACTTGTATTAGCAGTTACTATCTGAACTAAGTAAATTTTGGTCAGTTTTATTTCTATATTTTATGAGAATATCAAACTTGCAATAAAATAGGAAAATAATACTCAGTGTTGCCAGGTGGAGGATTATCCTTGGGTACATAATGATAAGAACTTAGTATAATTTAAAATAACAAGGAAGGATAGAGAAATAGATCAAGAGACTGAGCACATGCTTTGCAAAAGGAGACCTGGTTCGAGCTCTGATGCTGTATGGTCTCCTGAAAACCATCAAGAGCAACCCTGAGCAACTGGATATGGGCAAAATATCAAAAATAATGAGTAAACCAGCATGTCATTCCCAAACAGATCAGTCAAAACTTGGTCTAATGTGCAGTGTAATATGCCCCAGAACATAACAAGTTCTGAAATCATAAGGATAGGACTAAACCCCTGATATCAAGACAGAATATCAGAATTTTTTAAAATCCTGTAGAGAGAAGCTAGACAGATTCTTTTGAAACCCTAAAAATAAATTCTGTAGTTCTAAATGTCTTGAAAACAGAAAGCTGAGATTGGAGTGATAGTACAGTGGGTAGGTCACTTGTCTTGCATGTGGCCAACCCGGATTCCATCCCTGGCATCCCATACGGTCCCCTGAGCACTACCACTAGTAATTCCTGAGCACTGAGCCAGGGGTAAACCTGGGCATCAAGGGATGTCACACCCCAAACAAAACATCCTTCTCCCAATTAAAAACAACCCCCCATAAAAAAAAACATAAAGATAACTTTGTCTACTGAGTACTTCTGAAGATTTTGTTTTAAGTGTCTCTTTGGATTCTGGTACTAGATTCAAAGTATCTAAATTTCTTTGTCATTATTATATTGGGCTGGAGCGATAGCACAACGGTAGGGCATTTGCCTTGCACATAGCCGACCCGGGTTCAATTCCTCCGCCCCTCTCAGAGAGCCTGGCAAGCTACTGAGAGTATCTTGCGTGCATGACAGAACCTGGCAAGCTACCCGTGGTATATTCGATATGCCAAAAACATTCACAACAAGTCTCACAATGGAGACGTTACTGGTGCCCGCTCGAGCAAATCGATGAGCAACCGGATGACAGTAATACAGTGATTATTATATTAAATTTCAAGGTTAACTTTTACCATGCATTCATTTTAAGTCATTATCTGTGAGAAGCAGTAAGCACGTTAGAATATACATCTTATAGGGGCTGGAGCAATAGCACAAGCAGGTAGGGCGTTTGCCTTGCACGCTGCCGACCCGGGTTCGATTCCCAGCATCCCGTATGGTCCCCTAAGCACCACCAGGGGTAATTCCTGAGTGCATGAGCCAGAAGTAAAAAAATATATATATACATCTTATAATTACATGAAATATCCAAGCACTTAAAATCTTTTCTGCTTTACCATATTGCTTTGCTTTCTCAATGCCCAACTCAAATCATGTTTGCTCTTTATTACAACTGAATAGGCACTTTTAAATGTCATGGTATTTAAAAGGAAAAATGATATTATGATCATAATATACCGTTATGTTTTATAAACTACAGATGTGTGACTTGTTTGTTCATTTATAAGCAAGTCAAGTTTGACATGAATAAATAAAATGTAAACCTCTATAATCTATTTTTTATCTACAAGACTTTGGTTAAGTTTTTTTTCTTTTAACAATCTTGACTAGACTTTTAGCAACAAAAATATTTTTTCATTGATTTAAAATATTGAAAGGGAAGTCAGACTTAGAAATATATATGGATATACATTTAAAAAAGTCAAGTTTTATAAAAAATACAGTAAAAAGAAAAGTTCTTTGAGATTATTTCAATGCAGTTTTTAATTTGCTTCCCTAAGGACTTGCTCATTCTATGTAACTTTTAAGACCCAAAATTTTACAAGTCCCATCTTGTTAATAAATTCTACCTTTAACATCATGGCCTAAGGAAAATAATTTTTCTCTAAGGACTGAAATTTTTCTGCTCAGTAATATGTATTTCAGAATTAAGTTCCTATTAAAGTGGTGGAAGGTTGGATCACACACAGTTATGCTCAGGACCCTTTCCTCTGGCTGTGCTTGAGATCACTCCCAGCTGTGTTTAGGGACCATCTTTGTGCTTGGGGATTGAACTAGTCTCAGCCACAGATAAGGCTGTATCGTGCCTTAATACATGTTACCCACTGTATTATCTCCCCAGGCCAACAGTTGTTCTTTTTAAACTCGATATCTGATTATTGAGCATATTCAAAATTATTATTTTTTTCATTTCCTAAGAAATCTTTATTTTTACTTTATCAAAGATATTAAACTGAATTTTCATAGGTAAGTTATTCGTAGTTTATAGATGTGGTAAAATAATATGCAAAAAGTAGATTTATACTTGTATAGTTTTATAATCACTCATCACACTGTCACACTGTCAGTGTGATGCTCATCAGTTTGTTCAAGCAGGCACCAGTAATGTCTCATAATAATTAAAGATTTGAATCTTTTCTATAAAAAATATACTTTTTTACAATTTGTTGTGGATATGGGGTTCTCAACCTTTGCAATTTATAGATATCAATTATTTTTTCTAATCAGTTACTAGTGTGTCTATCATTTTCTTTTTTTTGAGATTCTCAGAAAAATCCAGGAAAAATACTTTATGTATAACTTTCAATTATGGGAATGGTCTTATTGCTTAGAAAAAAATAAAATTCAAGCAAATTTCTTGAGTTATTGAAAAATTTTAAGTAGAAATCATCTTTTTATTCATTAATTTCATGTTTGAGAATTAAAGCTTATGTAGCTTAACATTTTTTATCACAAAATGTAAGGACTAACAGGAATATATGTGGGTCTGTGTTGACAAGGACTGAGATTGTAGCTCAGTGGTATAGCACATACATAGTATATATAAGCCTCAGGGTTTGATCCCTGGCAGTATAAAAACAACAATAAAAATAAAATGTAAAAGTGTTTTTCCAAGTGTCTCCTTTGGGTTGGAAAGATAATTCAGGGGTCAAGGCAAAGCATGCAACCTTTCCAGGTTTAACCCCTCTACCACATGGCCTCCCAGGAATTTCTGGATATACCCTTGGAGGTTCCAAGAACTACAGGGTTCCCAGCACATTGTCTTCGGGCCCGGACACTACACTGCTGACCCCTTTGTCTGAGTATTTCAAGCCCCCGTACCTCCTGAATACCACTGGGGAAGGTCTTCATTTCCTTGTCCCAAAGTGCCCACATTTCTAGATTTTACAGAGTAAAAATTTTCTTTTTTCTGTAACAGTGGATTGTAATGAAGTAAAGCTAACTATATACTTGTCAGTCACTTCTATAATCCATTTTTAAAAGTGTTATTTAATTGTTTTAAAGTTTATGCACATAAAATTTTAATTTGGGGACCCATTTTGTGACCTTTGTATTACTATTATAATTATTAAAAAAAGCATGGATGTCAGAGGTTAACCATGTCAAATATAAAATTAATCTTACAGGCATTTCTATAACATTTTTTTGTTGTTTAAGGCCACACCCAGCAATACTCAGGGGTTTCTTTTGGCTCTGCACTCAGAAATTATTACTGACAATAATTGTCAGGGGACCGTGTGGGATACCTGGAATCTAACCCCGGTCAGACACGTGCAAGCCAAGCTCCCTACTTGTTGTACTATCTCTCCAGACCCACAGGCGTTTCTCACTGATTGTAAGTCTTTGAACTGAAACATCTTTTCTACACATGCTTTAGTATGTACATTTTTATGTTGATAAAAATTTTGAGTTATGATTCAACATTGATAGAAGCTAGTAGACCTGTATTTTTCTTTTGAAATAAAGCAGCACACAAATTTTTATTAAAAATATTGGAGAGATAGTGTAGTGGTTGGGACACTTGCCTTGCACCTGGGTTGAACCCCCAGAACTTCATAAGGTTTCCTGAGCATCACCAGGAGTTATTCCTGACTGCAGAGCCAGGAGTAAGTAAGCCTTGAGCACAGCTTCTTGTGGCTCAGTCCCCCACCCTATCCCCCAGTATTGTCCAATCTATTAGGAGCCTTCACTGTATCACTGTTACCCTGTTGCGCATCAATTTGCTCAAGCAGGCACCAGTAATGTCTCCATTGTGAGACTTGTTGTTACTGTTTTTGGCATATCAAATACGCCACGGGTAGCTTGCCAGGCTCTGCCATTTGGGCAAGATTCGGTAGCTTGCTGCGCTCTCAGAGAGGGGCTGAGGAATTGAACCCAAGTCAGCCGCATGCAAGGCAAATGCCCTACCCGCTGTGCTATCACTCCAGTCCATTAGGAGCCTTATTTCTTAAAACTTTAAGACCTTATTAAGAACTTCTTATTTTTCCAACTTTATTCTCCCTAATTGGTATGAGTAAACCTATGCAAAGGCAATGTTGATAGACCAGGAGTTTTATAATTACTTTTAAAAACTTGGAATCTTCCAGTACTAATGCAAATGATTTAAGATGAATGCCAAAAGTTAGAGCAAAGACAAATGAAATATTGTTGTTGTTGTTTTTAATGTAAGGTTGCAGATGAAGTTGGCATTAGAATCAGAATTATGTGACTTTTACTCAACTATTTTACTTTTGGACTATTTTGTTGTTTGTTGTCACTTTTTGGATTGCCATTACCTATATTGTAACAGAAAAATAAACAATTACCAAAACAATCTCAGCTCCCAAGGGTTCAGTCGCTTTTGATATTGTCACAGGGGGTGATGTTGCAATCTGTGCTTTCCTTTTGGCTTTCTGTGTCTGAGTATTGGTAAAGTAGTTGACAGCTGCAAACTCAATGAGAGCTGAGAAGACGAAAGCAAAGCAAACAGCTATGAACCAATCCATGGCCGTGGCATATGACACTTTTGGCAAGGAGTGACGGGCACTGATGCTTAAAGTGGTCATGGTTAAAACAGTGGTGATGCCTAAAGTGTAAAAGAATTGGAAATACACCATTAGTGTTGACCTCCTAGAAAAGGATCAAATAAGAATATGTTGATGGAGAGTGGAGAGTGTTAGATATTACATGCATGTAAAATAATTTATGCTAATGCTTTACAATTGTTCTTTTTATCAAGATATTGCCATTTTGATATCCTTCAACACCTAGTATTCTATATGTCAATTGAAGTAACTAAAAAATATTTTGAATTGACCTAATATATGTACTACAAATTTAAGACATAAATAATTCTAGTTCACTGAGAAATTATTGTTGCTTAAGTAAAAAAATCCTTGAACTTCTGAAATTTAATAGCTGATAACATCTTCCATCGTGCTTAAGAAATTTTTATGACTGACTAAACTTAAGATCAGTTTCCTTCTTTTTAAATTTCTCTCTCTCTCTCTCTCTCTTTCTCTCTCTCTCTCTCTCTCTCCCTCACACGCGCGCGCGCACACTCTCTCTCTCTCGTTTTTGGACCATATCTTGTAGTAGGTAGAGTCTTCTGTGAGTCAACCTGGGTCTCCTACATTTCAATCCTGTGAACTGTATCTCTGTCCTTTCCTTTCTATAGCTTTTATTATTATTATTATTATTGCTTATTTATGGATCACACTCTATGCTACTCAGGGACTACTCCTGGCTTGATTCTTGAAGATCACCTTTGACCAAGTTGTACTGGAAATTGAACCCAGCCTATCATATATACATGGCCAAGTTATTTACCCCTGAGCCACATACCTAGCCCTCCATCATAAATTTTAGGTAATATTTATCCACGAAGAATATCTTAATATTTATTTAAGAACAATTTTACCTCTTGGTTTATGATTCATACTTAAGATAGGTTTAACACTAATTTTAATATGACTGTATAATTTGAAGAAAGTCATCTATTTGGATACAATGAATTAAAATCCAAATTCAGCTATACTTCTCCTTAACTCAATTACCTATAAACCAAATTTATCATCATTAAAATTCATAAAAACTTCATTTCAGTAGATCAGAGAGGGTATTTTCTGTTACATCTCTTTTTAAAAATTCCTTTTTCTTTTTATCAAAACTATTAATGGATCTTTACATTATAATGGAATAAATGTTTGGAATTAACCATGAGGAACTGGTGATATTTAACTACTTTCCTATAAAACTTGCACTGATTTAGCTTAAGCCTAATAAAAGCTGGACATAATTTATGATAGTTTTAATACCTTGACTTTTTGCTTTTATAGATTTACATGTCATTTTTTTCCTTTTTGTCTTCTTTCATTGCCAAAACAACAACAACAACAAAACCCAAATTAAAGTAAAAAGTCTCCGTTATAGGACACTGGAAAGTCAGAGGAAATAAGCTAGAATGCTTGCTGAGAAAAATTATTCATAATACAACCTTCTATTTGATGATAGTCCTTTTACATGGCTCACACAATCTGAATGAAACAGGAACATGTTGCTTAGAGAGATGAAATATCATGCAATTCAAGACTAAGACTTACCAAAGACGGTTCGTGCTGGAACAGACTCCTTATTAATCCAGAAAGACACCTGGGAAAGAATTACTGTCATAATGCAAGGAGTATATATCTGGATCATGAAGTAGCCCATCTTTCTTTGCAAGTGGAAATAAACTGTCATTATTACATATTCACCTATTGGAAGACACACACATATATACATATGTCATTGACAATTTATAAAATAGTTCTGCAGGCAAGAAACATTCCTGATATTTAAATTAACATAAACAGAAAAAAACGCAGAAACAGAAAAAACACAGAAAGATCTTTCAACATTTGACAAAATGTTGATAGACTCATCAGCTAACTATTTTTTGGTGGAGCTCTGTATCATTTACATATATATACATGTGTAATACACATTATTACACATATATGCACACATATATACATGTATACATATACATATATACAAGTGTGCATATACGTATGTACATACATATATACATTTACATATACAGTCCATCCAGGGTTATGTGAATCTTTATATATACACATGGTTGCAAAGGTATATTAGAAGCAAGTTATTCATAACCTGAAAATAGCATATTTTACCCTCATGATAGCTAGCACCGGGGGGGAGGGGGATAGATATTTGGAAAATATGCACTGGAATAATCTTGCAAGACTATATCCATATATCGGTCATATTCTTACCTGTGTTAGATTTAATTGTCTCACTAGATACTGTTTGTCCAAGCAGATCATACTGCAGAAGGCTTGAAGATTCTTCAGGGACTTCTACTGAGTAAAGTGGTCCTTTTTTCCATGTATATATAATTTCACTTTTGGGATAAGCATCTGAATTTTATGAGCATACAGCAATTAATCTGACCAGTTGAGTTGGTTTTTTTTTTCAAAGTAAATCTTTCCTTTAAAAAGGTACACATTCATAGATTTCTTTATTTTTCTTTAATTTTTGTAGTTAAAATATGATTATAAGATTGATATACAAGATTAGGTAATTATATAGCTAGAAACATACTAAGTGCAATAGTAATATCTATGTCTTGCTTTTCAGTATATAAACAATTCCATGCTTTAAGTTCATTACTTGGCTCTCAGAATCTTTTTGTAACTTACAACTTCCAAACTTGAGTGGGCAAGCATGGCCATCCATGGGAAAGTTAACCAGTCTCATAGGACAGTCAGCATTGATGGTAAGCCTAGGAACATTGGAATAAAGGGGTCTCAGTTAGCATGCTGGAGAGTTATTTGGAACAGGTAGTAGAATATGGTAAACCTCACCTCATGGTGTATAGAATAGTTCCATTCTGCATTATTCTGAAGAGCTTATTAGGGGTTGTCATATTGTGAGCAATTGATTTTTTGCCATTTCTGAAAAAAGTGTCAGGTGTCCAGATTTTACTGACCATCAGGTTATTCAAACTTAAAATCTCAGTTGGACCCCCAAACTTCAACCTCTCATCAGTCCAAGTCTGGCGGAAGAAAACATCCATTGTGTACTCCTAAGACAAAATATAATATTCACATAGGCTTGGAGGTATGGTTTGTTAAGAGTAGATTATTCATTCGCTTATGTTTACGCTTCTAAACTTAGGAGATAACGCAACTTTTTTATTTAAAAATGTCTGAGGAAGACTGATTTTAGCAAATAATTTTCCCAAATATTGTAACATATTCTAATTATGATAACAATGTATTGTGAAATTCTCCCTTCTCTAGCTTGTATCCTCAACGTTCTTTTGTTTTCTATCAATCGTAGGTCTCTCCAACTACCTACCTATTTATTTTCTCCTCCTGAGTTCAGAAGAACATTATAGAAGTTTTACAGTTTTTAATTTTGTGCTTGCCTTCCTACCAACAGTGAGTTCAGTCATTTCTCTTAGCAATTCATGTACCCTCAAAGGTATCTTGGAGCAACATTCAGTAAAGATCTGGAACAATGAAATTTCATTTCTTAAGAACTCTGCAATTATAGTTATTACATACTGTTCTCAGAGAACGTAAAACAGAATCGTTTGAGCGTAATTAAAATGATGAGGGTTTAATTTATGTCTTAGAAAATAACAAGAAATCTTACATTATAAAGGTGATTACAGATGTCACTGATAATAACAACTTGTAATAATATAAAAACACTACTTGTAACTACTTTTCCTGTTTTATATATACCTTTATGGATCTATTACTTCAAGTGGTGGTTGTATTTTGAAAATAGAATTTGAGGGACTACGGAGATACTATCTAGCAGGTTTGCCTTCTACACAGCTAGCCATGTTCAATCCTCAGCACAACATACAGTCATAGAAGTGGTCCCTGAGCACAAAGCCAAGAGAAATTCCTGAGTAAAGTTGGGTGTGGTGCTCAAACTAACACAATATATATTTTGATACACAATATATCCATATAATAATGGTCCAAATTGTATCAGGGTCCTATTTCACATAGACATTAAATGTACACATATGTATAATATATATGATAAAATAAAAGTGTACAGATGTGTAGAATTTTTCAGGTACCTCCATACTTTAATACTATCTAATACATCCCAAGACTTTAATAAAATTTAATAATAAATAATTATATGGAGTATGGAATGATAATGGTTACTTATTTATACTTAAGACTATGTATATAGTAGATAGTAACACAGATAGTAACATACTTAAGACTGGGTTGGAGTGATAGCACAGCGGGTAGGGCATTTTCCTTGCATGCAGCCGACTCGGGTTCTATTCCTCCATCCCTCTCAGAGAGCCCAGCAAGCTATTAAGACTATCCTGCCTGCATGGCAGAGCCTGGCAAGTTACCCGTGGCATATTCGATATGCCAAAAACAGTAACAAGTCTCACAATGGAGACATTACTGGTGCCTGCTTGAGCAAATCGATGAACAATGGGTCGACAGTGTTACTTCAGACTCGTTGGTACTGGGCTGGAGTGATAGCACAGCGGGTAGGGCGTTTGCCCTGCACGTGGCCGATTTGGGTTCGATTCCCAGCATCCCATATGATCCCCTGAGAACCTCCAGGAGTAATTCCTGAGTGCAGAGCCAGGAGTGACTCTTGTGCATTGCTGGGTGTGACCCAAAAAGAAAAAAAAAGACTAGTTGGTGCTGTATTAAAAATATGATAAATAATTGAAGATACTGGATGATTCTGACTTTCTTTTATCTCGGGTCTTGACATTTATCTCATAATTAAAATCTTCCTTTTCCTTCTTTGTTTCTTGTGTCTTTTCCTCCTTTCCTTTCTCTTTTATTCCTTCTATTTCCCCCTTCTTTTTCTTCTGTATTTATTAATTTAAAAAAACATTGGGGCTGGAGAGATAGTACAGTGACTATGGTGCTTGCCTTAATGTTATGGTTATAGTTCTGGTTCCATCCCCTGAATTCCAGTTCCCTGAGCACTACCAGGAATGATTTCTGAGTGCAGAGCCAGGAGTAACTTCTGTTGAGTGCTGGGTGTGACCAAAACAAAACAGAGTTGAAAAAAAAAGGGAAAAAAAACCCCTGCACCCTGTTTTTTTGGCTAGTGTTGCATTTATTCTCTTTAAAGATAGTTATGTTTAAAATATATAGATGAGTTCATATCCATTTAATTTTTTTTTTACTTTTAGAAAGAAAGACTACCTGAGAACTTTGAAAGGCCATCATGATACATTTTGTTCCAAAAGACTAGTTCAGGTTGCTGTTGCCATTACTATAAATACTCTCTTACAATTCCAACAACCATCTGTATGTGGAACAGAGTCCTGAGAACACCTACTGTTTTTTTTTCCAGCATGCAAGGTGAAATGTATTAGTACTTTCAAATGACTCCTGTTACAGTCTTAATAAAGCATGCTAAAAAAGAGGGATACCAAAAATCAACTTTTAAAATTTCTATTCATTTCTATTCTCATATAAGTTTATAAGTAATGACATCATATTTGTCTACTCCAGCAAACGTACTAGGACTTTATAAGCATAATAGCAGTCTTCTCTCTACCGGAAGTCTCTGTGCACATCTGTGAATGGAAGTAAGGACTTCAGTGTTAAAAGTCTCTTATGAAACTATGATGGAGCCCTTAATCAAATGTGAAATAGTAAAACCAGTGATCTGCTTGAATGCCCATGCTCTCCCTGAATAAGCACACACATTTACCCTGAATCAGGAACCAAAGCAACAATGTCCATTACAGTGAATGTTGGGGCTCAGAACTCTCTTACTTCCAAGTAACAATACTTTTTTAACTCCGAGCTCACTCACCATCTCTACATCTGACACGGGACCAAAACTGGTCACATAAATATCTGTTTTGATTTCAGTGACAGCACCTGAAATTGCAATGAGAGCAGTAATCAACATTGATATTAGAAGGACAGACAGCTCTCGCTGATTCACCGACAAAGCCCCTGCAATGTTCTTGAGTTTTTCAGTTCTGAAGCTCATGTCAGTTGCCTTATTTAGATTTTCCTCACTACCTCAAGGTAATTTAAGAAAAGAGAAAAATTGTTACTATTCTAATAAAAAAAATACATATTTGTAGTTTCCATGCCAGAAATTGGAACAAATTTTTTTCATGAAGTATCTTGGTACATAATCTGTCAACTCTATGAGGTATGAATTCACACACTCATAACAGTTGAGGAAAATAAGGCTTACAGAGCTCAAATAATTTTATATATGATCACTAATGAGGAATGTGTAGACACTAGAAGGTAGCACATATGGTCTTTTTCCAGTACTTCTCAGTCTTGTAATCACAGTCAAGGCAGACGGTGCTGAGCAGAGGGATAATGTCTAATAAGGATTTCTCTTACCACCAAATCCTGGTCGTAACCGATTGTCATAACCTTCAAGCAAGTTGTCCAGTATCCGACTGACATTTTGCGAGTAGAAGTTCCCTTCATCTTCATGTTCTCCTAGTGCATTTTCTCCCCTGTTGGTAGATAGTCGGTGGTCCTCACTCCTACTCCCAGAAAGCATGTTCATTCTACCCTCAGCCCTGCCACATATACATGCCACCCCACCCATGACTTTTACCACGTTTGGGTGTAGAAACCATTCAGTTGCTATGTACATTCACCTTCCTCACATCTGAAAAGAGAAATAAATAAGTTTACTTACCCCGCAATAATGTATAGCCAGAGCAGAGGCAACACCATTCCACAGTGTACTGAATGTCCAGTTGACCCTCTTCCTGGTTGCCTCCCCCCTCCCAACCAAGCTCCCCTTTGCCAACTGATTAGAGAAATCCTCTGAAAACCCTCATGTCCTTTTGCCAAGTTTGCCTCCAGCCAATAATCCAAAAGGTGACGAGTTTTTCCGCCAGACTTTGAGGGGGACTCTTGCTTTTCTTAGTCTTATTTATGTCTTTCTGTGTGGAACAAGGCTGTTTGTGGTCTTCCACTATGCCCTGATGGACACTCTGACTGCTCTGATGGACTCAGGTGGGAAATGAGAGTCTGGAAGGATGGTTCATGGTTGGAGAGCTGTGACAATAATCGAAAAAGGCATTAGGGATGATTAGGAGGAAGAAATCCACTGCTAGTTTTGGCATGGAGTTGGAAGGGCCCTGGGAGGAAATCTGGAAAGCATTGGCATCTTGCTGCTTGAGATTATGTTCCAATGGGCTCAGCATTTATTGTTTTTATGGTTCACAGAAGGATTCCTATACAACTCTCACTGCTTCAAAAGTAATAATATTGGCATCCTGTTAAATGTTTTTCTCAATGTCATCAGCTTTATTGTCTTAACTTACTTTTCCTCCATAATTAAAAAGTATCCCTCACTATTCATTGAAAATCACTTAAATCTGTACCAGAACAATCTGTGGCATTTTGCTAATTGTGCTTGTGCTGATTTCTCCCTGTCCAAGGTGTGTCCTTTCTAAGCTAAATATGTCTTACCATTATCTTCTCATAGAAATGTGCCAGTTTAAGGACTGCTTCTCTGCAAGTGACCATGATGACTAATATATTGAGGCTCCCTGTGTAGAAATTCTATTAAAAATCAGCCATTTGTACACATTAATAATAATTAGATTGTTGTCTTGATTAGGCTTGTGCGTGTCAAAAGTGAAAGGGTTGACTCAAAACGTTCTATTTATTTGTGTTTTTTGTTTGTTTAGGAGCCACACCTGGTGGTGCTCAAAGGCTATTTCAGACTTTGTTTAGGAATGAACCCTGGCAGCCATCAGGGGGACCATATGAGTTGCTGGGGATTGAACAAGGCTGTCCATGTGCAAGGCAAGGGCTGTATCTCCAGTACAATCTCTCTGCATAAGATTTTCTGCTTATCCTGGTAGGAAGAAGTTTTCAGTAGGACTCTTTGTCTTAAAACTCTAGTCTTTTCCCCACTTCCCTTTACTTTTTGCTGAGTTGACTGGAAGTGCACATACACACTTTGCCATGTATCTGAGAGTGTACACTTTGTTGTGGCACCAATGATATCAATGACAGTGCTGCCAGGTTCACATTTGGTATATGGGATGGTGCCATGTAACTTGGTCCTTTGCCTGCAAGACAGGAACTCTACCACTGAGCTATTTGATAGCCAAGAAATTTTAGTATTTAAGTAGAAACAATAATAAAAGCATTGTGGGGGGCTGGAGCAATAGCATAGCAGGTAGGGTGTTTGCCTTGCATGCAGCTGACCCGGGTTCGATTCCCAGCATCCTGTATGGTCGTCTGAGCACTGCCAGGGGTAATTCATGAGTGCAGAGCCAGGAGTAACCCCTGAGCATCACCGGGTGTGACCCAAAAAGCAAAAAACAAACAAAAGCAAACAAAAGCATTGTGATAATATGCAAATATGTTCATATAATAATGGTTGCTATTTTTACATATTTATATATAAAATAAAATGTTCAAGTAAAATCAGAAACATGAGGAAAAGTCTCATCTGTCATATTGCCAGATTTACTTACCATCCACCCAGTTCATAATCTATAACTTCAGAATTTACTCTTTCATTGTTGTTTTGGGGATCAGACCTGGCAGTTCTCAGGGGCTACTCCTGGCTGGTGGTCAGGGGTTGCTTGCTACTAGGGGTGTTGGGAACCTATGCAGTAATAGAGATTGAACCTGGGACTTCTGCATGCAAATCATGCACTCAATACTTTGGTGCCATTTCCATTGCGAATAATATAATTTTGAGAATCATTTCTGAAGACATCTGAAGAACAGTTTAAGAAATAATGAAGAAGAAACAAATGAAAAAAGTTCATGATAACTCATGACTATCATTTTAAAGATTACTGAATCTCTGAACAATTATATGAATTTTTCTCCCCCACCCAAATCTGTTTTACTTGAGGTAACATAATTTACTATAACATTAATTTTTTTCTTGTTATTTTATTGTTTGTGCACATTTTGGATCACTGTAGCTTTGTAGTAAAGTTTTAAATCTGGAAATACAGTGCCCCTCCTCTTTATTTTTTCAGAACTGATTCTACTGTTATGTCTGAGTATTTTGGTTCCATATAAACTTGCATCCAGTATGATGTGCTACTCTTGGTACATCAGTGATGTATGATATGTCTATCATGTGGCTGCCTTCACTGAGTGTGCTCCAGGAATTCTAAAATTTCAAATTTTAAAATTTAAAATATAGCTGGAGTTAAATTTTTAACTGGATGATGACTTTGGGGTCCAGAGGCATCTCCACAGCTTGTTGATCTATTCCAATATTTATTTGTGAGTTTCAGGCTTATGGCCTTTAATGAGCTTATATGGCAACAGAGGCAGTTCATGAGCATGACTGCCAGGCTCCTGGAAGAACAGTGAGATGTGGGGAGGTTGCCCATTCCGAACTCCATGAGAGCCTGGAGATTTCGGTCACATAACCTGCACACACCTGACGTTTTCAACAGATTCGCTTATGGATAAGGCTTGCCTTGAGCCTGTAGAGATAGCCATGAGCATGGTGGCAGTTGGGTTCTGGAGGTTTTCAACTGCTGGAACTCTGTTTGGGTGGGTGGTGGGCTTGTCTGCTGCCCACCAGGTTTCCCTGGATGAGACTCAGTCTGTGGCATATTTTCACAATGAAAATATTGTGATGTGAGAGGATAAGTGATATATGATTTCTATTTTCTTATTTTAATATTGATTTATTTTGTGACCCAACATGTGGAGTATTCTAGAGAATGACCCATGAGCAGTGGAGAAAAGTGGGTACATGGATTTTGGGGGATAGTATGCCCTATAAATGTCTATTAAGCCCATCTTTTCTATTTCTTCCTGTAATGCCTGTTTCTTTATTGATTCTCTGTCTGGTTGATCTAGCCAGTGGTGAGAGGATGGTATTAAAGTCTCTTACTTCTATTGAGTCGCTGTCAGTATTTTCCTTCATGCCTTAAGGGTAGTATCTTGATGCTCCCTCTTTTGGTGCATATGTTGATGAGTGCTAAGTATTCTTGATTATTGGTCCTTTGATTATTGTATAATGACTATCTCTGTCCTTTATTGTCTCTTTAGATTGAAGTCTATTTTGTCTGATGTGAGTTTGGATATTTTGCCTTTTAAAGTCTATTTGTACGATGGTTTTCCAGTCTTTTACTTCAAGCCTGTGATTAGATTGACTGAGTGTGTCTCTTATAAGCAGCAAAATTTCCAGTTTAATTTTCTAATCTATTCAGCTGCTCTGTGCCTTTTGATTTGTGAATTCAGGTCAGTTGCAATAAATGAAATTATTGAAATATATTTGGTGCCATCTTTTCATATGGGTTCTTGTTAATGTAGTCTTTGTTACTTTGACTTTTTATTTGTCTTCTGTGTGAGTCTTTGTGCAACACTGGTTTAGTGCTCATGAACTTTCGTAGGTGTTGTTAAAGAAGTTTTGTGTCACTTCATTGAGCCTGAATGAAACATGTCAGCTAAAGTGTTATTTTAATGCCTTATTTGAATGCCTATTTCATTTATTGTGTTTACTGCATTTTAGCATTCCCTTCTAGCCTTTAAGATTTCATTCGAAAAATCTGCTACGAATTGCAAAGGCTTTCCTTAGTAGGTATTATTTTTCATTGATCTTATTGCTCTTAGGATTAATTCTATTTTGTGAATAGGAGTATACCAGGCATTGCTCAGGGGCTACTATGGCTCTGTACTCAGGGGTCACTCCTGGGGATACTTGGAGGAATGATATGTGGTGCCAGGGATTGAAATATACTTGGATACGTACCCTCATATACAAGGCAAGCCTGTTTTTCCAGTTCTGGACATTCTTGTCAAGTAGTAATGCTAGCTAAATGATTTTACTGTTTGAACATTATGTTTCTCATGGATATGGGCTTAGCACAGATTCATTTAACATTTATCACATGCCAAGAATTCTCATTTAGAGTTTTACATACTCCAATAAATTAATTTCACTGCTAATACATGCTTCCTAAGATGTTACCATTTTACAGATCACTAGATAGATTACTTAACCAATCTCTCCAATTTACCCAATCTCTTACCCAATCTTAATGTGTTAGTAAAAACTAACAGAACTTAAAATGAGATCATTCTACACTAGAAGCAACTAGATAAATGCTAAGGCACTGACTGTATTCAGTGGAAAATAAGTTTCAGTTCTACCTTAGGAATAAATTATAACCTGTTTATGTTAAAAAATGGAATCTCCTAAGCTACCATAGAAGAAAGATGAGTTTTCTGTTCACAAAAATAGTCAGATAAGGATATAAGGATGGAATTCCACAGGTGGGTTTCATGCATCCATGTCAGGAGGAAATTTGTCCTTATGAATATTCAGAAAAATGTTTGTAAACAGTAAGGGAAATGTTTTATAGATACCTGAGTTAAGGTGTGGATTGAAACACTCACAATAAAGTTAGAATTTATTAGAGTAATTTAATGGAATTTAAAGAGTTTCCAGTTTTATAATACACTTTCAAGGTGCATTAGAAGAGGAAATGAAGACGTCTTAAGTTATACTAGAGGAGCAAGCAGAAGTAGTGGACTACGAGATAGATGAGCATTTACTATATGTCAATTATGTAATTTATTCAATACCAAGGAAATCATTATTATCTTTATTTTTACGAAAGATAAAATGAGACTTACAAAAGACATGTAAATAGAGATGGAGTGATAGTAGGGCAGGTGGGGTATTTGCCTTGCATGTTGCCAACCTGGGTTCAATTTCAGCTTTCTGTATAGTCTTGTGAGCTCTACCACTAGTTATCTCTGAGCTAAGAGCGAAGAGTAAGCCCTGAATATTGACGGGTGTGGCCCCCATGCCAAAAACAAAGGCTTGTAACTCCATTAATGTCCCAGACCCACTTTATGTAGCCAGTTCCAAAGTGTACTCTTTTATACCCTGTGCTTTATTTAGGACAGACTGACTCCTTTTTTTGAAGTTAGGGTTCTTGAGACCAACACTTTTTCTATATTGTTGTTAAGGGATATAGAACTTCTCACTGGGTATGGTAGAAAATCCCCTTGTAGTCCAGTGCAATAAGGATAAAATTGCTCTGGGAAACAAAGGACAATAAAGGGACAGTCCTCTGGACTGCAGGTTGAAATTGTTCTGGCATGGTTAGGAGTAGAATGTTGAGCATATTATAAGATACTTTTGGTATGCAAATAGGGTAGGTAGACAATATCTATTTGAAATCTCAAGACGCAAAGTAGAAGACCAAAAAGCCATGTCTGAAAGACCATATGTGTTTGTTACTTAAACTAGTTCAACAAGTGTCTGTTAAATGTATTAATATTGTCCATTAAAAATAGAGGATTTAAAAAAATAATGAATGCCCTCAGAAAACATGCATTCCAAATATTCATGGTCATAATAGAACTGATATGATGCTGTGCTAGAGAAGGTGTTTATTAACAATGCACCTTGGAGACAGAAGGAGTGTCTGTGTGGAGAGTTTTCAATTTGATTATCTTATGAAAAAATAAAATTTGAACAGAATTTCAGAGGATGAATAAGCTTTTAGTAGATTAGAAAAGTTCAGTCCAGGTGACATAAGAACTCAGAGGTGTATCAATTTATGTTAGCCTGAGAACAACAAATAACTGAGATATTGGAATAGAGAAAATAAAGGGGAATGTCAAGGACAGAACTGAAGGAGAAAAGTGATCCCAACTATGCAACTCCTCCCTGGAGGTTTGACAAAAACAAAAACCAAAATCATAGGAATTTTAACAGCCCTGACAGTATTGAAAAGAAATTTTTAGAGCACTTTCCCCTGAAATATTTTATGCTATTTCCTTCCTTGTTTTTACTTTTGGGGGTTGAGAAATGTCCAATGCTTAGGGGGCATGCTGGACAGTGCTTGGGGACCATGAAGTGCCAAGGACCAGTCCAAAGTTCCTGCATGTGAGACATGCAAATAATCCTTTTGAGCCCCTTCCCCAGTCCTAGTTTTGCTTTTCTTATTAATGTTTTTGCTTTTGGGGTCACACCCAGCAATGTTCAGGGATTACTCCTGCCTCTGCACTCAAGAATGGCTACTGGAGGTGCTCAGGGGACCATATGAGATGCTGGGGATTGAAACTGGGTTGACTACTTGTGAGGCAAATGCTCTACCCACTGTACGATTGCTCCAGTTCCCTAGTTTTGCTTTCTCATGAGGTAGAGACTGAAAGGCCATAATTTGGTTCTATTCATTCTTTCTGTTGATCTGGTCACCCTGGAATTAAGTTACTTGTGTCATTAGTAGACCAATTACTTGGGTGAACTATTTATTATTCATAAGCATGACCTTTATCATCTATTCAATACAATATTGGACCTTGGCAAGAATTAAATGAAACGTGCATTAAGGTTTTTATCATGGTTAGTTGATCATAGTCAATGATAAATAAAAATATTCATTAACACTACACCTACCATCAGTGCCAACATTTTTTGCCTTTTGTCTCTCCAGGATTCAGAAATTGGGTCAAGATATTAAGAGTTTAGGCCTGTGTGACTTCCCAGGACTACTAGTGCTGAGGGGAAACATGCCTGAGCAAGTTCATGCAATAAGAGAAGCGTCTCAAAGCACATTTGGATTTCCTCCGAGATTGCTGAGAAGCTCTTTGATTTTATTCCTTCATAATCCAGCCCCTTTCTTGACTCCGAGATGCTTCTGAAAACTCTATATTCTTATTATGGATTTCTCTGTCTCCAAGTAAATCAAGGAGTTCATGTCATCACCTCCTAAAAGGAGGCTTTAATTCAGAAGGTTATCTCACAACCTTAAAAGCAAAATTTCAAGTTGTGATGACATAATATGATATTTAGAGGGACATCACAACATACTTGAGAGCAAACCAAGACAGAGTGTAACCCTAAGTGTACTTCCTCTGTCTTCTGGAAAGGAGCATGCTAATTGGCAGCTACTTAATGAACTTGCTGCTTAATGACTTTCCTCCTACCACCATAGAGTAGAATAAGCATTTTAGTGAACTGCATGAACTCTTTGAGACCACTAGGGGACTACTAAGCATCATCTTCAGGTTGTGTTACTCACACCCCATAATTTGCCATTATATCAGGTACTTGAAGTATAGGAAAGAAGGACTGAATTGTGGGTTCAATCCCAGCAACAGGCTCTGAGGAAGTGTTCTAGAAGAACAAGCAGAATAAAATTATTTAACATGGGTTCTGCTGGACTTGGAGGAGATGGAATTCCAACCTACTGCTACATAAAAAATATGCTCAAAGCAAGTTATAAAATAAATAATTTGAAAGAAGCGTGGAAAGGTCAGAAGACTTAATGGGAATAATTGTCCTTCATGATATGTTAAATAGTATATTCTCCTAGGATAACTTATAAGACAATTTTTATTGACATATGAATTATTTAAGTATTATTTAAGTATGCTGCCCACACGGGCAAAGCCTGGCAAGCTACTGTGGTGTTTTCAATATGCCAAAAACAGTAATGGTAGGTTTCATTTCCCCTGACCCTGAAAGAGCCTCCAATCATTGGGAAAGATGAGTAAGGCGAGGTTGCTAAAATCTCAGGGGTGGGAGGAATAGAGATGTTATTGGTGCCCGCTCGAGTAAATCGACAAACGGGGTGACAGTGATGCAGTGATGAATTATTTAACCTGAGAAAAGAAAAAATAAATGATAGGGTGAGGAGGAAGCTCTTCAGAGAAGAGCTACAAGGTATTTGATGCACATTGTGCAGTTAATGACTCATTTGGTGGTTAATGCTTCTGTAACCCCCCCCCACCAAAGAAATAAGTATCTTACCTTGGAAAGACAGCAAGAGCAGTATCTGATATCAAAGTTTAAAGGATCTGTATATTTCCACAGACTGGTGAGATTATTGTTACTGTTTCTGCCTCTTTTGTTAATGGATTATCAGTAAAAAGTATATTGTACATAAAATAGAAAGCTGATGTTCAGTAGCATAAAGAACATGATTTACTTATTAATTTTTATGGGGGGAACATAATGATGCTAAGAGGCCAGGGGCCACGGCCAGCAACAGCAACAGCAACCTTGCTACCAGGGCCAACCTGCTCAGACACCAGCAGGGTTACACTCATTGATGCTAAGGATTGACCTTGGATTGAATGCATGCCTTGTGCCCTAACCCCTGTATTATCTCCCTAGCCTTGCTCTGCTTACTTCTAGTAGAAGAAAGGATAGATGAAAGGATAGATGTAGGCACCTTTCATTTAGCATCTAAGTAATACCCAGCTAAGTATTTGATGCTCACTTTCTTACATAGTTTCAGTACGTGTGGAGGATTTCAGTCACCATAATACATAAGCATGCATTTTACTCTTTAAAAGTTTAGGACAATAAAATTCTTACTAAACTGAAGTTCTGTATCTTTCCTTTTCATACTGTATTATACTCATAAGAGTCAGTTCATATCTTCCATGTTATATATATTTGAAGTACATGCTTATATATTCTTCTAACATTTGTATGTGTTTAGTACAAAATTCTGTGTCTTCACTTTACAAGAATGTTTTCCTACCAATCTGCCATTTACTTTCTTTCACAAAATATTATTTTCTAGACTTGTTATCTATATCATAAATCAACTTTATATTCACTTTCAGATAAACACATAGGTTGGGTTGCTTCTATTCATTTAGACTATGAATTATGTTACCATGCACATGCTTTTATATGTTCTTTATCCTACATGTGAAAAATACTCTTTTTTAAAAAAGTTTTTGGGTCACACCCGGTGATGCTCAGGGGTAACTCCTGCTCTGTGCTCAGGAATTATTTCTGGTGGTGCTTGGAGGACCCTATGGGATGTAGGGGATTGAACCCAGGTCAGCCGCATGCAAGGCAGACCCCTACCTGCTGTACTCTCACTCCAGCCTGTGAAAAATACTCTGTAAGATTTTTATACTTGCATTTTTCCACCTTTACTAGATATTACAAAACAACTTTCCAAAGTAGCTTGACTAACACATAATTTCATTATCATTAGTGTATGAAAATTATTTTGTCACAAAATTTCTGTACCAAATCTTGAAATTATCACACTTCTGTTTTTTGCTATTTCAATACTCTGGATATTTCTTTGTTTCTAAATATTTTAAATTGAAGTAGCATTGCATTTTGCCAAAGGAAATTTAAGTGAATATCACAATGACAACAGATGTCTACATTAAGGTCACTAAAATTTCGATTATATGGGGCTTGGACACCTGGTTCCCTCAAACAGACAAGTAGGATGGAAAATGAATCAGTCAATTAAAACAGATGATGTTGAATATTATCAGTGTTTCTGGTCTGTATTTTAAAATTTGGTGATATTTTTGTTAACAGAAATAGAATTTAGAACTTAAATTTTTGTTTATATCAAGGGAATCCAGTCAAATAGAATTTATCTATTTTGCTTTAAAATGCAGTTTCTAAGACCCTATCTACTGAGAGCTCATTGTACATGGACATAATTTCTGTGTTCACATTATGTTTTAATTTCACATACTATTTTTATATAAATGTATATGCATTTTTAGTCTACTAAGACACGTGTATAGGGTTTGTTAGATATTTTTGTGTATAATAAATGGCTTCAAATGGCATGTGCAATATAGCACTTAGCTATTTGCTGAAATTAGATGAATATCCTTTAATAAGATTGAACTAACATCTAAAATATCTCATTTTATTAGGGAGCTAAGATTTTCAATAACAAAGTGTGAGATCTGATACATAAATATATCCAAACTTTGGAATCTGAATTTAGGTTAGTTTCAGTTTAATAAAAGGTGGCTATGGCTTCTCCTCAAACAACTTTCCCTTCTTGAATTGCACAGAAACTCTCACTGTTAAGAGATTAAAAACAAAAAACAGCTATGAATACAAAAGTTCAAAGAAGTTGTTTGCCTTAAATAAAGGTAGCAAAAATGTCTGTGTTTGGTCATACCTCATAAACTTCCTTTTACACAACTGAGTAGTCAATGTAGTTTTATGTTATTTGTAAACAGGACATAATATGGTATAATGGTTCAATGAGACTATACCTAAGAAATACACATATAGAGACTGGAAGATGTTGTGGCACATTATAATTGTTTGAATTCTTTGACTATAAACTTCAGAGACTGACTCAGACCAAATAAATCAAAATACATGTATGCATATTTGGGAGGTTACAAATAAGTTGGATTATTTATAAAGTCATAGATTACTTTTTTTTTTAATTTTATTGAATCACCGTGAGATAGTTACAAGCTTTCATGTTTGGGTTACAATCTCACAATGATCAAGCACCCATCTCTCCACCAGTGCACATTCCTCACCACCAATATCCCGGGTATATCACCCCTTTCCTACCCTCCCCCTGCCTCCATGGCAGACTATTTTCCCCATACTGTCTCTCTACTTTTGGGCATTATGGCTTGCAACACAGACACTGAGAAGTCATCATGTTTGGTCCATTATCTACTTTCGGCATGCATCTCCCACCCCAACTGGTTCCTCTAGCCATCATTTTCTTAGTGATCCCTTCTCTATTCCATCTGCCTTCTCCCCTTCACTCATGAAGCAGTCTTCCAGCTATGGGGCAATCCTCCTGGCCCTTGTACATAGATTATGTTTTATGAGCTAAATTATGCTGTCACTGTCACCCGGTTGCTCATCGATTTGCTTGAGTGGGCACCAGTTTCTCCATTGTGAAACTTTTTTGCTACTGTTTTTGGCCTGTTGAATACACCATGGGTAGCTTTCCAGGCTCTGCCGTGCAGTCAAGATACTCTCGGTAGTTTGCCGGACTCTCCAAGAGGGGCAGAGGAATCAAACCTGGGTCGGCCGCATATAAGGCAAACGCCCTACCACTACCTTGAACATATATTAAAGTTACTCTTTGCCCTTATGCCCCAGACTATGAACTATATTTGAACATGGAACCTCTAAAGAAATAAGGTCATATGGGCCTAATGAAATTGAACTGAGGTCTACATAAAAGGGATTAGTTATAGACATATTCAGAGGAATTGCCATGTGAATGTAGAGTGAGATTATGGGCCTTTGAAGCCAATTAGCTAGTCCTCAGAAGAAGGCAACCCTGTTGACCCATTGATTTTAGACATCTAGCCTTCAGAACTATGATAAAATACATTTATATAATTGTTTCCTTACTGGGGCACCCCTTACTGGTTGGCTTTCATCTCTCATACTGTGCTCCTTCCATTTACAGTTTCACCTGTGGCTCTCTTTAGAAATGCTGGTTTAAGTCTCACAACCTGTACTCTTTGTTATGCTAGTCCTTTATAATTATACTACTGAGCAATAAAGTCTTAGAATGAGACATTTAAGATTTTCACTCAAGGACCAAAGATATCGCACAGTAGGTAAGGCATTTACTTTGCATGTAGCTGACCCAGGTTCAATCCCTGACATTCCATATGGTTTTCTGAGCACCACCATAAGTGATCCCTGAGTGAAGAGCCGGGGAGTAACCCTTGAGCACTGCTGGATGTGACCCAACCTCTCCCCTCCTCCAAAAAAGATTTTAACTTAGAAACATAGTAAAAAAAAATAGTTATTTCAGATTACTGGCAGAATTTTCTAGTACTTTCTGAAGCCTTATACAGATTTTGGGAGAAAGTAGTTGATTAGCTAAGACTGAGGAACCCATCCTCCTCTTGAACTGGTCAAAAATGATTATCGTAGTTTTACAACTGCACCAAAACTGCATAAAATAATAGAAGAATGGAACCTGAATAATACAGTATTTTCTACTACAGTATTCACATCTGTTTGACTGTCACACTGAAAGAAGATCAAGTCTTGAGCTCCCAAGTCCACAAGCGAAGGGATGTTGTAAATTTTATAATACCAGACCAAAATTTCTCATGTCTGCAAACTGATGGGAGGATGGGACATAGCAGATATAGATCAGAGAGGAAGGGGGAAAGATAGAGATAGAGAGGGGGGGCCTTATTTTCTATAAATGGTTTCACAGGCTGTAGAAGTTTTTCAATTTTTTATTTAATTCTCATTCCAAATGTTAAGTCATTATAGTTTTTATTTAGACTGCTTTCATAATTGTTTACAGTGTTTATATATGTACATATACATATGTTACATTTGGATCATACCAGTGTGAACAAGGAACAAGGAGGCAAGATGCACAGTTAGGAAGGTAATTATGCAAGTGTTCTAATTGTACTGAGTACGATGCTAAGACTGAAGCAGAAACAGAAGACTCAATGCAATGTTGGTCCGATTTAGTACTTACTTTCTTTTTTTTTTATTAGTTTATTTTTAATTAGAGAGTCATCGTGAGGGTACAGTTACAGATCCATACATCTTTGTGCTCATGTTTCCCCCATACAAAGTTCGATAACCCATCCCTTCACCAGTGCCCATTCTCCACCACCCATAAACCCAACATCCCTCCCCCCCTCCCCAATCCCGTCTCCCCCCACCCCACCCTGCCACTATGGCAGGGAATTCCCTTTTGTTCTCTCTTTCTGATTAGGTGTTGTGGTTTGCAATAAAGGTGTTGAGTGGCCATTGTGTTCAGTCTCTAGTCTGTATTCGGCCCGCATCACCCTTCCCCCACATGACCTCCAACCACATTTTACTTGGTGGTCCCTTCCCTGAGTTACCCAGAATGAGAGACCAGCCTCCAAGCCATGGAGACAATCTCCTGGTACTTATTTCTACTATTCTTGGATGTTAGTCTTATAGTCTATTATTCTATATTCCACAGATGAGTGCAATCTTTCTATGTCTGTCTCTCTCTTTCTGACTCATTTCACTTAGCATGATACTTTCCATGTTGATCCACTTATATGCAAATGTCATGACCTCATTTTTTCTAACAGCTGCATAGTATTCCATTGTATAGATGTACCAGAGTTTCTTCAACCAGTCATCTGTTCTAGGGCACTCGGGTTTTTTCCAGATTCTGGCTATTGTAAACAGTGCTGCGGTGAACGTATAAGTGCATATGTCACTTCGGCTATACTTTTTGGCTATTCTGGGATATATTCCCAGCAGTGGTATTGCTGGGTCAAATGGGAGCTCAACCTCTAGTTTTTTGAGAATCGTCCATACTGTTTTCCAAAAGGGCTGAACTAGCCGACTCTACTCCATGAAATAAAAGAGGACATGAGGAAATGGAAACATATCCCCTGCTCATGGATAGGGAGAATAAACATTGTCAAAATGGCAATACTCCCAAAAGCATTATACAGATTTAACGCGATCCCTATAGGGATACCCATGGCATTCTTCAAAGAAGAGGAGCAAGCAATCCTGAAATTTATATGGAACAATAAACGCCCACGGATAGCTAAAACAATTCTTGGGAAAAAGATGATGGGAGGCATCACCCTCCCCAACCTTAAACTCTACTACAAAGCGGTAACAATTAAAACAGCATGGTACTCGATTTAGTACTTACTTTCAAGGAAAAAGTTCAGAGGATTTAGAGAATAGTCGACTGTTAAGGGGAGAAAAAGAAAGAAACAGACTGCTCAGTTTTATGGTTAAGTGAATTATGTATAGGTTCACTGAGAATGAACCTAAGGATCCAGTGTTGGATGTATACTGGGTTTTTGATAAGAAATTAAGAGGGCAGTATTGACTCTGTTAATTTGAGATGTCTGTTCTCTAGTTTAAAAAAAGTCCAACTAAATATTGAGTAAATAAGACATGTTCATAAATTAAACTCAGTGAGGTTAAGAGACAGGAGTTTGGAAAAGGAGTTTCAGAGTTAGATGTAAAAGTGTGATTAGTATGAAAGAAAATATTTTTTAAAACTGTGTAAAGCTTCTTAAAACAGAGAGTCATATGGAAATAGAGTTAAATATAGGGGGAAAGGTTTTATATGAAAAGTTATATATTTGAGGGGGCCAGAGCGATAGTACAGTGGTAGGGCATTTGCCTTGCACACAGTTGACCCGGGTTTGATCCTTGGCATCCCATATGGTCCCCCAAGCACAGCCAGGAGTAATCCTTGAGTGCAGAGCCAGGACTAACCCCTGGGCATTGCTGGGTGTGACCCAAAAAGCAAAAAAAAAAAAAGGTTATATATTTGAATATAAGGTAGTATAACAGAGTTTTGTGCTGATTAAATGATACAGTTAACATAATAGAGTGACAAGAGACAGGATTTTCCTTGAACTGGTGACGAGGCATTGACTTCATGTGCTACAATTGGTCTTATCAGTTGCAGGAAACAGCTTGATCACAGCTACAAGGATGGGAGCAGACTATTTTAGTTCAGCACCAGTGGAATCATGTATTAGTGGGAAAATGAGGTAATTGTTTCTTTTAAGTAAAGAAAGGGAGCAAATGAACCAAGCATCTTGGAGTGAGTCAGAGGGAGAGAATCTTGAATGACGGGGTAGCCATGTGAAACAGTCTTCGCATAAAAAAGAGAACAGTTTTACTCAGAAATTCAGTGGGATTGTCGGGTGGTGCTGAGCCCTCCTAAGAGCTGCAGTCATAAATTGAAGCTGAGATATTGGCGCTTGCTGTATTCACCTACGCAAATGCAAGAGCTTGGTGTATGGAGGAACTGGATTAAACAGGGTTGATATTTTGTCTGTAGAGTTTGATGGAGGACCACAGGCCTAAGAAATAAAAGATCACATCAAAAGGGAGAGAAAACTTAAAAAAAATGTGCCACACCTGGATAGGACTTACTCCAAGCTCAGGATCACTCCTGGTGGGCTTGTGGTTACTGTATGGGGTGCCAGGGATGAACCAGAGTCAACCATGAACAAAGCAAATTCCCTACACAGTGTACTCTCTTTCAGGCCCTGGGAGATCAAACTATTGGCAATAAAACACATAGTGGGTAAAAGAAAACTACATAGTCCTCAAGTTGCTAAGAACTAAAGGCAATTCAAGAGTTACTACAGTACAGCCTGAAGTTACCCAAGCCCATACCGCAGGCTCCTTTCTTCAGAAATGGCCACCTGCCTGCTCTGCACAGCCACAGAGATACAGGTGTCAATTCCTACATCTTTACTAAGATCAAATCATTGAATGTTTATTTTAATTTTCTTTTTTTTTTATCAGGAGAGAGTACAAGTACTGTCCTCCACTACAACGAATTATGCAGTTGATTTTCTAACATTTGGAGGAATCTCAGAGGTCAACACATCTGGATTGCAATAGATAAACCTCACCCTGAGGAAAACACCTTTGTGATCATGATATTCTCCCTGCCTGGTGAGTATTTGAGTACTTACTTTAAGTAGAATATTCATGCTTAGGAACTGTATTGCAAGCAAAATGGTAGAAGCTGAAGAGACTAAGAAATTCATAACTGTTGGACTTGAAGAATAAACATGAAAATTGTTTTACTCCAGCCAGAAAACCAATTAGCTTTTTACCATAACAGTATATACTATGACTATACAAATATCTTTATTACTGTAAAAAATTGCTTTCATGAGATTAATACTTTAGAACACATAAATGTTTCCTTTCATTAAAATAATATAAGACCCAGTTTCAATGCAATGAACTGTAATTATTGCAACACACTATAGTATAATAGATAGGAGTTTCATGAATTAAGTGAATAAAAATTACCTTCGAAGTAACCAAATGCTTCTTTTATTGCATCATATGCAATCATTCTAGAGACACCTTATCACTTTTCATTATGTCTTCATAATGAAATGAGAGCTCTTAGTGGATAATATTCTAATTTTTGCAAGATCATAACAGTAAAACTTTGTAAAAATGGAAGGTAGTGTTAATAAGATATGAATTAATCTTAGGTCTATTTGCAAAATTTGAGAATTTATTTTACAAGAAGAATACCGTCATAGTTAAATTTTTCCATAGCAACAAAAAGAAATGTTCATTTATAGTGATAATAGTGGAGAGTAAAATATCATATGAGTAAACTGGCCTATTAAAATAAGATTTTAAATGAACATAGATGAAAATATTAAACATGTTTTTAATCAGTCTTCTAAATCAAGATTTTTTTACATTGATGCAAAATTGACATACATAGTAATTAATATATAAATGAAAACTAATTAAAATATTATTGGCATAAAAATTGATGATATGCCTTATCTATTTTATTTTTTATTGATATTGAAGTGTCATGGTTATAATAATGAATGTTCTTGGTATAATCCTTTGCTGTACATTACCACAACCAAAATACCAAAGACCCTGTCCCACTATACTTATGTCTCTTCTGTCTATCACTTTCTCCTCTACCCTCTCTCATTCTCCCCACCTGAACTTGGTCACCTCAATTTTGTTGTGAAAGTTTTATGCTTTGATTTCATTGTCCAGCCCCTTGCTTTGTTTCTGTATATTCCACGTAGGAGTAAGAGTATATAGTATTTTCCCTTCTCTCTAACTTGACAATTAACATGACCTGTTAACTAAGACAGGACATGGCACATGGCACCCTCTACTCCAAGTGGAGTAAAAGGCAAAATTCTATCCTTTTATATAGTCGAGTAGTATTCAATTGTACATGCATACACACATACACACACACAGCACATGCAAACACATAACACAATTTATTTATCCATTCATCTGTCATTGGGCTTTTGAATTGTTTCTAGATCTTGACTACTGTAAAAAAATGCTGCAGTGACCATAGGTATGCATTTATTTTTTATTTTTATGTACTGAGTTTTTTGTCCTATTGGCAGGATGCCAAGAAGCTGAATCACTGGGTTGAATGGAAGTTCTATTTTAAATTTCTTGAGAAATCAAGAAACTCTTCTGTTTTCATAGAGGCTGAATCAGATCATGTACCATCAGTTGTGAATGAGTGTTCTTGTCTCAGCATATCCCTGCCAACAGTAGTTGTTTCTAGTCTTTTTGATATGTGACATTCTTACTGGTTTGAAGTGATATCTCGTTATTTTGATTTGCATTTCCCTGACATTATGTGATGAAAAACACTTTTTCCATATGCCTGTTTGTCATGTATATCTTCTTTAAGGAAGTATCTGTTCAGCTCCTCTTTCCGTATTTGTGATGATACTGTTTGTTATTTTATTGTTTAGTTTTGAGAGTTCTTTACGTTGGATATTAGCTGTTTTTCAGATGTATGTTGCATACGTATTTTCTCCCGTTGAGTAAGGTGTTTTGATTTTTAGTCATTGTTTCTTTTATGATGTGGAAACTTTTTAGTTTTCTGTAGTCCCATTTGTTTATTTTTGCTTTAGTTTTCTTTGTCAATGTGAATAATTGTAGATTCCTCTGAGGTTAACATGAAGAAGAGTTTTGTCCTTGGACTTGGTCTAATATTGATATTCACTTAAATCTATTTAAATAATTTTGGTTTTGGGCCACATCCAGTGGTAACTCGGGTCTTACTTTTGGCTCTGTGCTTAGGGATCACTCCTGATGGTACTCACGGGACTATATGGGATGCTGGGGATTGAACCTAGTCACCCACATGCAAGGCAGTCAATCTCTGCAATGGCATATTTTCCCATGAATACCATTAAGAGTTATCTTTAGGCACAGAGCCAGGAGTAAGCTCTGAGTACAGAAGTATTGGCCAACTCCCCTCCTTAGCTCTTTTAATTAGAAATTAAATTATATATTACTTGGAATCATACCAGAATATCAGATAATCAATTACAAAAAGTCATCTATATATGATACAAATTGAGTTGCTTTCTCAAGCCACTTAGGGATCCTTTATTTCTTGGAAAGCACTGAAACTCTTAGGAGTGTGATTCAAGACTTGACAAAAGAGTCCACACAACTAAGGTTTAAACATTTGTTTTACACCTACAGTTAAGTAGTAAAACAGGACAGTGATACATTTTGCTATGGGTTATGACTTTTCATTGTATGCTTTAGATAATTTAGATGAGAATTTTTTTCTTATTAAAAATGGTTTAGTTTATGGATATAGCTACACCTTCCATGCACTTCTAAGTATGGCCATTGGAGATTCTAAAACACTTGGAGATTCCGAAACCCCTTTTAGCCAGAGCAGCACTTCATCCTTGGACCCTAGCATGAAACCTCTGGCTTAATTGGCTGAGTATTGCTAGGAGTAGCCCCTGAATCCTCTGAGCACTTCTTAGGAGTCACCCCAATGTTCCTGCAAAAAAGAGTTCAGTTTGCCTGATACCTGATTATAGATTGTATTCCAATCCAAAAGGGTCCCTTTTGGATGTTTTAATTTGTGTGTGTGTGTGCGCGTCCGCGCGCGCGTGCGCTCCTACTGCTGGTAATAAAAGACATTTAAATTTAGTATTTTTTTGTGAGACTAGAAATCCTTTAATTTCATTTTTATTGAGGTAGTCTATCATGCCTTTTTCTCTAGATCTTCTCCCACATCTTCCTCACTTCTGTTTCTAATATTCTGTCATGTTGGTATTATCAGTAGTAGGATTGTAGTAGATTGTCAGTTACATAGAGAGATCGTCTGTCTGTCTCTTTCTCTCTCATCTGCCCTCCCTCCCTCCCTTTCCCTTTACATTTTCCTTTCTTGTATTACTGTCTATGGCTCTAAAGCCTTTTAAAGGTCATAAAAAACTACTGTCAATTTCAGTTCATTATTTTGTACTCCATAGCACTTGTTTAACTGTCATGGGGTTTTGCACTATTAAATTCCACTCTAAAAGGTAAGTAAGTATGTGATGTATCACTGTCATCCCATTGTTCATTGGTTTGCTCAAGTGGAATCCAGTAATGTCTCTATTCGTCCTAGCCCTGAGATTTTAGCAGCCTCTCTTTATTTGTCCTTCCCAATGGTACCACAGGGGAGGTTCTTTCAGTGTCAGGGGAATGAGACCCATCATTGTTACTGTTTTTGGCTTATCGAATACACCACGGGGAGCTGGCCAGGCTCTGCCTTTTGGACAGGATACTCTCGGTAACTTGCCGGGTTTTCCGAGAGGGAGAACTAGACAATAAGAGGTTGCACGGCCGCTTTGTTTTATAGTCTCTGCATCTTGGCCATTGATGGGATTATGCGTTGCCCGGGACAGTTTGTGGGTGTGACTGCCTACCTACTGAAAAAAAGGGGGATTTGGATAGAGGAGGCCCAGTCCCGATCTGAGCAGGCTTGGAGATCTCAGCCCGGGTCCCGCACACCTGGGTTCCTCTGTTGGTTCCTTCATGCATGAGGCTCGTCCAAGCGTGTGGAGAGTGGCCTTGAGCATGGCTGTGGCTGGGTTCCAGAAGTCTTCGGCTGCCGGGGCTTTGCTCAGGGCAGGGAGGGAAACTCAACCCGCCCCCCTCTGAGGGGCCCTGGTGAAGACAGCCAGGCATGGGGGCAGGAGACTCTTAGTGACTCTTTTCCAGGACCTTAGTTTTATAGTCTCTGGATCATTTTATCAGATATACATAAAATACTTACTCGGAAGTACTTTATGTATATCTGATAAAATGATGATGAATAAATTTCCAGACCATACACTAACAAGAAAAAATAAATTAAACAAGGGTGTTTCAAGTTGCTGATTTCAGCTTGCCTGAGAGATAGTACAGCAGATAAGGAGCTTGCCTGTCATGAAACTGATGTGGGTTCAATCCCCTTGGCACTCCATGTGGTCCCCTGAGTACAACCAGGAGTGATCCTGAGTGCAGAGCCAGGAGTAAGACCTGAGCACAGCCAGGTGTGACCCAAAACCAAAAAAACCCACAAAATATTGTTGATTTCAAAATCTGAATGCAGAATTCAAACTTTCTAGAACTTAATTATAGTCACATCACTGATATTTGTGTGGATGAGAAGAGGAAAAAATGTTGCTCATAGAAAGTCTTTCCACTTATCTGAGACATATGGTAACTTCTAGAAAACAGAGGGGAAAAAAGATTAGTATCTGTAAAAACAAGATTATTTTCTCTAGCCTGCTAGAAGTTTGTATCTCTTAAATGTAATACTTTTTCATCAAAACTCATTGTTGAGCCATTTTACTTCTGCAGGTGGAATAATTGTTTGCTCGGTTAATGAAGTATATTACAACATGATGTTCTTTTGGGGTTTTGTGATAAACATCACTATTACATTTGAACACCTCTATTTTTTCAAATTCTTCTAATATTTTCCAGGATTAGTCAGTGCTCTTTCCACAAACTTTACCACAACATCTTTGCCTAGCAACAATTAAGTAGATTATACCTGTAACACCAATTAGGACTTTTAGGGTTTGAGTGCAGGGAGATAATTCAGGTAAATCAGGCTGAAATATCTGGCATATAGTTTTCTTTCTCTTTGGATGGAAATCAAATGGAAAGGAAAGAACATTTTTGTTCTGGCAGGGAGGGGAGTGATAGTTTTCAAGTATCTCTCAATTCCATTTTCCTTTCAAATTCACAATAATTGGGGTAGTATTCTTGCCAATATATCAGAGGAGTGGCTTCAAATGAGAGCAGCAGGGAAGGAAAGTTGTCCGAAAGGCAGAAACTGGGAAGGTAGAAAGCAAGCATCTCTACAATCTTTTACTTGATTTATATTCAATCTACTTTTGAATATGTTTTGGCACAAAAACTTCTTTTTTTGTGTGCTTCAGAAGAGACATGGATTTCAGGAAACACAAGTTTTACATGAAAAATCTATATATTCAGTTTTACCGTTATACTTCTATCAAGAGAAGTGTCTTAGTGGAGTGTCTAAAATCACTCAGATATGTGCCAATCCCTCCAGGAAGTGATGACACTTGGGATATTTCGGTACCTTCTGTGTCCTTTCAGTATTGAGAGCATGGGAACAGCATTTCAGATCCCAACTCTCACTGCTTCTCTTCCTGTTCCTAAAAATGTCATTCTCAACAATGTTCAGCCTAAAATGTGTCACTGGGCCTCAGTTTGATCTAAGGATGTTTCATGGAATAGTCTTTGATGCTGGACATATGTTCTAAGGATGTATTGCCAACGTATAAATGGAGTCTAGTAACACAACTGAGCTAAAACCTACATACATTTTTAGGAGGATTTTTCTTTACGACTGTCATTCCATTTTTACACCTCTTACCCCAACTCAGGTTTGTCGGTGATTATTCTGTAAAAGCAACATGGCAAATCAAGGTTAGCAAAAAATATTTCTTTTGTATAAGTCTTTAGAAGTCAAGACAGGAGAGATTTACAGTTAAAATGTTTTTAAGAAGAAGCTTCTACATTTATGTCCTCACATCATTAATTTCCACATAATCTCTTATAGAACACCATATTGACTTGTGTTGTACTAACTGTGCTTTTCTTAGTCTTTGAAGTTAAGAACTGAAATGTTCAACATGACTGCTTTTCTGTTGTGTCTTTGACCATAGTGGCTGTTAGTCTCAGCTTATTGTCATCGAAATAAAAGAAAAAACACACAATTGTATCACTTCTTGTTTGAAATTATTGATAAGATGAGTGTTGAAATGTGAACTCCTGAATGAGAATCATGACATTCATGCTCAGCTCAGTGTGGGAACTACGTGTCATCAGTGAAATAATAAAATCCTATATGAACTGATAAATGAAGTTAAAATATAAGTTATTTTCTTTATAAAGGATATGTTTGAATAATGGTTTAAGATGTACAATATCCATGTATCAGTGTCTTCATAAAGAGAAGTTTTGATCCTTTTTTCAGTAATATTCTTTGCTGTTCCATTTGTCTAGGTATCTAAACAAAAGATTTTTGAGCAGCTCTGAAAGTAACAAATTGCAAACCTTGCTTTGTTTCACCAAAATAATGAAAAGAATTAGCACACAAAGTAAATATGCAAAGAAAAATCAACAGACAAGTTTAAGACTGGCACATTTTTGTCTGAATTTGGTCCCAGGCCTGAAGCTATTGTGACTATAGGATTCACACTTATGAACTATAGGGAGAGACCAATTCAACAACCTTTAGTTAGTCTACTCCACTCTAACAGAATTCATTCTCTTTTATTATAACCATATAACAAAAAATTTTACATACAGCAGAGTATTGATGTGGGACATACTCTGAGAAAAAGTCTAATTTATAGAGAGGCCTGGAATCTAACTCAGTTATGAGAACACCTGTTCCCCATGTATTGAGACCCTGTGTTCAGTCCCTGGAATTCCCACACCCCCCTAAATCAAATAAACAAAAAAGCCCATAGATTTTTGGGGCCAGGGATGTCTAGCAGGGGTATAGTATATGCTTCTCATGACTGAAGTCACCATTTCCTTTAAAATTCTAACTTACTTAAGCAGCCAATTAACGATCCAGCAATTTATTTTTTGTAGTGTTTTTATTATTTTTTTTGGGGGGGCAGGGGGGGTGAGGCCAGACCTGGTTATGCTCAGGCGTATTACTGACTCTGCACTCAGGAAATACTCTTGGCAGTGCTGGAGGGGACCAGATGTGATGATTGGAGATCAAACCCAGGTCAGCCACATGCAAAGTAAATGCCTTACCCCTGTACTATCTCTCTGGCCTGAAGTAAAGCATTTAAAACTTAAACAGATGAATAAAACAAGTGACTAAATGTAGTGAACTTTGGGTAACCAAATCTACAAATATGTTCTTACATATTTTCTGAGTTTTAGGTATTTTAGTGCCTGTCATCATCTTTTTTGTTGTTGTTGTTGACTTGGAATCAAGGACTGCAAATGTTATCGCAAAGAGAAATAAAGGCATGTCAAATATGGCAAAGGGGCTCTAAGTATTATTTTATTTCAGCTGTCCTTAGAAAATACTTTGTAGTCTACATACAAACAAAAGTAAAAAATTTGCAAAGGTCATTAAACAAGTAACGTACATCAATTTTCAAAAAGTTTTTTGCTATTTATGCTTATTGAAGACTGAACAGATATTACAGTGGGTATTACCAGCATATTTATTTTTCTACCACTTGCAAAAATGCAAGCTTTTTTCGTTAAGTATTGACCTTTCCTTTAGGGATATGAAATGAAATAGAGAATGGAATCTCAAAATTGAATTTTCTGAAAGTATCCCTAATGTGGAGAAAGTATTATTCTTCTTCATTGATTTCAATTTACTCTCCGATACAATATTGTAATACACTGAAGATAAAAAATAGAAATGAATCTGTGGTAATGTCATCTCCATTTGTATTGGATTAATTTCTATATGGTAACATATTCAGCAATCATGAATTATAGGGTACATATTTAATATGTAGCCTTTTACATTTTATATCTATTTTCATAAATCCTACTCAAACCCATGATAGTATTTTGAATAGGATTTAATATATCATACTGAATATGTAAACATCTGTGGCATACGTGTTTTCCTTTTAATTCTTGACCCTCTTGATTGACAAAACTATAAGTCATCCTTATTTTATATTTATTTGCCAAACATGACATTAAATTCACAAAAATTCCATCATGATTATTTTTTGTAGATAGGGAAACTTAGAGGACATTATAATTTTGAAGACATACGGTGGTAAAATCTTGTAAGACAGACTATAAAACATCTTCCAAAAGAAATTGAAAAAAAATTGAACAAGTTTTTCAAGGAAATAAAATTAATGCTTAAATCTTTTAGTTAAGGGTAACATTTTAAGAAAACATCAAAGAAATGGAGAGAGCTTAAAGATAAGCTGTATATGGATACAAAATATTTTTATGTGCAGATATCTTTTGATGACCTCTACATTTGCAATCAAAAATTTAAATAAGCATTTTTTCTTTATAAAAATTTTTATAAAATTTAGAGGAAACAAAACAAAATATTATTTTGTTTTGCTTTTTTTTTGGGTTTTGCGAGCCCAGGAAATTTCATTAATCATATTATAAATTGTGTTTAAATTAAAAATGAAGAATAGAAAACAAAATGACATTCAATGGCAACACTTTTTTCATTTTGTCCTCAAGTGTAGGAGAAAGTTTTGGTTTATGTAAGACCGGGCCTGCTTGAACGGACTCTGTGTCCAGTGTTTGGTTTGCAAACAGGCTCGTCTGATGGCTACTTTTCATATCTCTTGATGCCTGGACAGCTGGGTATTTCTGTGACCTTGTTTCTGGAAGAAATTAGGCTGAATAAAGTTTGCCCTCGCCATTGCAGGTTTGCATCAGATTGTCTATCCGCTGAGGACATGAACAGGCCTAAGAGGTGGGAAAAGGACAAATTTGGTCTGCTTCAGCTGAGATAACCATTTTCTACTCTTAGGCAGGTAGTCTTGGTAATCCTGTTCTTAAACCTTTGTGTTTTGTCTGATAATAAAACTATGCTATGTGTATAGATTTGCCTTGCAAAGTGCAGCTCATGATGCTTCTTGACCTCCATAATCTCTAAGCCAATTTCTCATGGCATTTTATATATTTTATATATCACTGTCACTGTTGCTCATCGATTTGTTTGAGCGGGCACCAGTAACATCTCTCATTGAGAGACTTATTGTTACTGTTTTGGGCATATCCAATACGCACGGGTAGCTTGCCAGGCTCTGCCGCTTGGGCTCGATACTCTCGGTAGCTTGCCGGGCTCTCCGAGAGGGGCAGGGGAATTAAACACGGGTCGGCCGCATGAAAGGCGAATGCCCTACAGCTGTGCTATTGCTCTTATATATCAATATATTTATATACAAATATATATTTATAAATAGTTATAGATATTCTATTGGTTTTATTCCTCTGAAGAACTCTAACTCAAACTCATTTTTGCCTATTTCTTACTTGACTTCTTCTGATATGTCTCTGTTATGAAAGGATCATTTCACCCATGGTTGCAGGTTGAATACCAGAAAATACCGAAACTATTGCTCTTTCCCCCTTAGTCAAGCAGGAAAAAGTAAAGTATTTCCTAATAGCTATGAACTTTAAACTCACTTTAGTTGAATACTGAGGTTACGGTTCCATTCCTGAGCCAATCAGGAGGGCCAGAAGAATGTAATGTTAAGGATTGCTCCTAGAGGAGTTCGGTTAGAGGAGTAAGCCAGAGGAAAATTGAGATAATTATTATTCTGAAACTCTTTAGTAAGCTGCCACAAATTTGGTAGCACAGAACAAAACAAAAAGTTGCATCATTCCTCCTCTGCCCTCTCCTTCCCCCTCCTACCCCACACCCTCTCCCAGCATGGAGGCCAGAAATCCCAGAATCTCACTCCCTTCAGGGCCCCCAGGATGGCTCTGCCCAGCTTCTGAGGGCTCCAAGTTTTACTTGGCTGTGACTCCATCACTTCATTTTCTATTTCTGTGGTCCCTCAATGCTTCCTCTTATTATTATTTTTAATGTCTCTCTAGACTCCTCTTTTTCTCTTTTAGTAAGGTGGCTTTGCTTTTATTTGGGTCCCACATGGATAATCTAGGATAATGTCCTCATTTCAAGGAAAGTTTTTCCCAGTTTTTTAAAAAAATGTAAACATTCTAGGAATTATTAGTAGTTGTTATCTTTGGTCACTATTACTATATTGCATTATCTAACAATATTAAATTATAGCTAAGAGATCTTAAACTATGATTGTCTGCTATACTTGTAAATGGAGGTGACAGACTATGACGGATGAGTAGGAGTATCAGCTGTGGTGAGTAGATTTTAATCTTAACCATGCCAGTTACAGTCTCTGTGGCCTGAGCAATTTATCTACTCTTTATGAATCGAGTTTTCGTAGATAGAAACTAAAGATAATCAAAATATCTAATCTATCTCCGGAGTTGGATAGGGATTAAAGCATGATAAAATTTAGCATATTGTGTTACAGTACTAAAATAAATGTTAACTCATAGCACGCATTTTATTTTATGTTTACTCTGTTGAAAATATAGAACCACACCCTTCACCAGAGTACAGGCTTCCTCTACCATTGTCCCCGTGTCTCCCACCCCTGCTGCTCTTCCCCATCCCCCATGTGGTACACTTTCTACTAAAGAACAGTTCTCAGTTTCTGTTGCCTTTGGGCATTTGTTATTAACCCTTTTGATCATGTTAATGTATTTTCCATTTCCCTAGTTTTGTGCCACAAATAGAATAGGATACTTTGAGGAGTGAATAATTATAGGTAGGAAACCTGACTTCCTGCCATTGATCTGAAACATGAGAAGAATTAAATTCTCTCCAGATAGTTGCCTCTTTCTTGATCTAAAGATAGAGAAAATTTAGATCAGAAGTCAGCAAAGTACAGCCATGCAAAAATCTGATTGCAATTATTTATTTCAATACTGTCTTTGTACCTGCAATGTCCCAAAGAGACAGTTTAAGATTCCCTAGGACAACTAATCTTGCCCCAAAAGCCAAAACGTATTTACTGTCTGACTCTTAGAGAAACATTTGTCAGTTGCTTGTTCGATGTTTACTTAGGACTTTGTGCCTTAGGTCTCTCTGTGTTGGGAGTAGCACAGGTAGAATTTTGTATACTTATTAATGCTACTACTATTGAAAATTATGATCCTCAATTAAAATATCTTTAAAGAAATTTATATTGAGGTACTGTGATTAACAATACTGTATTAATAATACTGTATCACCAGTCCTGTTAATGATTGTTTAATAATGAGAGCTACAACTAGAGGACCCACTTCCCTCCGCCAAGATCCAAAAGCCCTCCCCACAAACTCAGTTCTTTGGACCAACTCTCAACTTCTGTTGCTTTTGGCCATTGTTTAAAATAATATTTATTTAACATTTTGTTTTAGGTACTGTGGTTTTCAGTTCTATTACTGATAGGGTTTCTTACATAAATTAATCCAGTACCACTCCCTTCACTAGAGTGCAGACACTCTTCTGCCATTGTCCTATGATGTCTCCCACCTCTGCTGTTCCTCCCCAACACCCCCTGTGGTAAACTTGCCACTAAAGACCAGTTCTCAGTTTCTGTTGTCTTTGGGCATTTGTTATTTCCCCTACTCTGTTTCTTTATATCATTCATATGAGGAAGATGTGTCTGTTCTTCTCCTTCTAATGAACCTTCCTCAGCATGATACTCACCCCAAAAAATCCATTCATGTAGCAGCAAATTGCATGATTTTATCTTTTCGTATAACTGAATCACTATCACTATCACTATCATCCCATTGATTGTTGATTTGCTCAAGCGGGCCCAATAACGTCTCCATTCGTCCTACCTAGCCCTGAGATTTTAGCAGCCTCTTTTTACTCATCCTTCCCAACGGTGCCACATTAGAGGCTCTTTCAGGGTCAGGAGAATGAGACCCATCATTGTTACTGTATTTGGCATATGAATACACCACAGGGAGCTTGCCAGGCTCTCCTGTGCGGGCAGGAAAATCTTGGTAGCCTGCCAGGTTCTCTGAGAGGGAGAACTAGGATATAAGATATCTGGGAGCTTGGTTTTATAGTCTCTGGATGTTGGCCATTGATGGGATTATACAGCACCAGGGGCAGATTGTGAGTGTGACTGCCTAGCTACTGGAAAAGGGGGATCTGGGCAGAAGAGGCCCAGTCCCCATCCAAGCAGACTTGGATATTTCAACCCCAGATCCCGCACACCTGGGTTCCTCTGCCAGTTCCTTCATGCGTGAGGCTCGTCCAAGCATGTGGAGAGTGGCTGTGAGCATGGCTGTGGCTGAGTTCCAGAGGTTTTCAGCTGCTGGGGCTCTGCTCAGGGCGGGGAGGGAGACTCAACTCATCCCCTCCGAGGGGCCCTGGTGAAGACAGGGGCCCTGGTGAAGACAGCCAGGCGCAGGGGCAAGTGACTCAATAGCTGAATAGTATTCCATTACTTATATATGGGACATATATAAATAATATTCCATTATATATGGAGAATGTATATATTATTCTAATGTATATGCCATATATTATAACATATAACATATAACAGAATAGTATTCATATATGTACCATACCATAATTTCTGTATCCAGTTATCTGTTCTTAGACACTGGTTGTTTCCAGATTTTGGCTATTGTGAATAGTACTGCAGTGAACGCAGGACTGCAAATGTCTTCACTTGTATCACTTGTCATCCCGTTGATCTTTGATTTGCTCGAGCGAGTGCCAGTAACGTCTCCATTTGTCCCTGTCGCGTACCAGTGTAGTTAATAAATACCTGCAAATGTCTTAAGAATAGAATTTTTGGGCCCTTGGGATAGATGATCTTTGGCTGTTTGTTTTTACTGTGTATCATTATACCCCACATATGAGATAAATTATTAAGTATCTATCTCTCTCCTTCTTATTGCCTTCACACAACATGGTACTCTCTAGTTCCATCCACATAGTAGCAAATCACTTGACTTTGTCCTAAATTGCTTGATTTTGTTCTTTCTTGGAGCTGAATAGTACTCCATCATGTGTATATATCACAACTTCTTGACCCATCCATCTGTAGTTGGGCATTTGCTTTGTTTCCATGTGTTTACTACTGTCCTAAGTGCTACAGTAAACATTGGTGTACAAATATCCTTTTGATTTAGTATTTTTTTGACTTGAGGTAGAATTCAAGGAGTTTTATTGAATTTTATTCTTGGTTTTCTTAGAAATCTACATATCACTTGCCCCTAGGATTAAACCAGATGAGATTCCCATCAGCAGCGAATGGGGTTTCTTTCTCACCACAACCTCACCAATACTGAATGTGTCCAGCCTTTGATATATACCATTGTTTTTAGAAGGGATAAAGGAAATTTGTCCAAAGAAGACAATGTATACAGATTTAGTGATTGATTATGTTTGACCAATTGTTAAGACTTTGAGATATGTTTTTTAAAGGATATTAAAAGTATGAAATGAGAATTACCCAAAATGAAAGTAATAGTAGCTATCATGGTATAAAAAATAAGTGATCAGGCATGAGGAATTATATTCCGAATTATTGCTGGCTGTATGTAGCTAAACATCAGCAGAAACCATTGGAATATCCACCCTGCAGAGATAAAACAGTAATTGAATCCATTCAGTGAGAGATGAACTACAAAATGGCTTGGGAGAAAGCTTTAGGGAGCAGCTGTGTATGAAACTTTGGGAAGTGGAGCCAACCTCAAGCAGAGATGAAATGGTTGGAAGAATAAGAAATAAAATTCGGTCGAGCTATTCAGTACCTTTAACAACTGTGTATATTTTTATAATTTTTTCAATTTGGAAGCAGTTATTTATTGACTATATTACAAAATAAGGTAGATACCTTGTTCATCCTACTCATCAGTCAGTTGGCCTGGTCTACCTGCAGCCAGCATTTCCACCTCCTACAACATATATAATCTTTCTCTTCATCCCTCCTTGGGGAGAAAGATAGTTTGAAGCACTAGAGGAAGGGTTTTACCTGTTTGAAGCATTTCCCAACATTATAGATCTCATTAATCAGATCCTCCATGAAGATGTATACAATTTTAAAGACACCATAATTCATTGTTTTACTGTACTCTATATGTATGACCATACTCTACCAACATAAATTGAAGAAACATAAACTTGTTGTTTTTGTCTTACTATTACTTCCATACCTTTATATTTTCAAGGTTGTAGAATACATAAAATTGAATTAGCAAATAAAATGTACAAATCATTTGAACACATATCATTTGAATGTCTGATAATATAGGCCAGATTAGATAAATAACAGGTTCCATCTTACAGATGAAACTCAGGGATACCAAGTTAACTTGGCCCATAAACAACTCTGTTAAAGTGGAGAACCAAGAAGAAATGGGTAGATGCTTAGAAAAAAGTAATCTCTGAGAACTGAACAATGAAGAAATACAAAGACTGAACAGACCAAAAATAAGCAAGAAAATTGAGATAGTAATTAAGAACCCCTTCCCCCCAAAAAAAGTCCTAGTCCAGATGGATGAGTTTTAATAAACCTTCAAAGAAGATGTATTGCCACTGATCTTTAGGCTATTCCAAAATATCAAAGAAACAGGAATTCTTCCTGAAAACTTCTGCCAAGCAAACTGCACTGCTGCCCAAAACATACAGAAACCTTCCTAAAAAAGACAACTTCAGACCAGTCTCCTTGATGAACATCAATACAGAAGTCTTCAACAAAATCTTAGCAAACCAAATCCAATAGCATATCCAAAGAATCATACATACACCATGACCAATTGGGATTTACCCCAGGGATGCAAGGAAAGTTAATGTTACACAAATCAATTGGCATAATACACCACATCAGTAAAAGAAAAGATGAAAATCACATAATCAAATCAAGCTTTCAAAAAAATTCAACATCCACTTATGAAAAAATAAAAAACCTCAACAAAACAGAAGTGGAAGGAATCTTCCTCAAGATAAAAGCTGTTTATAAGAAGCCCACAGACAACATTATTCTTAATGGTGAAAAACTGAAAGTATTATCACTGAGATTAGTTACAAAGCAAGGATATTCACTGTCTCCACTCTTAGTTAACATTGTGTAAGAAGTTTTAGCAACAGCAATCAGGCAAGAAAAGAAAATCAGAGGAATCCAAGTTGGAAAGAAATCAAATTATCACTATGTTCAGATGACATGATATTATACATAGAAGGCCCTAAAGTCTCCACCAAAAATAAAAAGCTTCTAGAAACTAAAAAAACAGTATAGCAAAGTGGCTGCTACAAAGCCAGTGCACAAAAATCAGTCACAGGATTCCTGTATAAAAGAATGACTCAGAGGAGGAAGCAAAGAGTCCATTCCATTCAAAATAGTTCTCAAGAACATCAAGTACTTGGGAATCAATTTAACAAAAGATATGAGAAACCTATTCCATAAAAACTTCAAAACACTCTAGAAAGAAATAGAAGACTTTAAGAAACAGAAAGATGATTCATGCTCTTTGATTAGAAGAACCAATACTGTCAAAATGACCATCCTACTTAAATATTATATAGATTCAACAAAATCCCTACCCAAATTCAGACAATTCTTTAAGGACTTAGAACAGTCCATAATAGAATTTGCATGGAATCATAAAAGACTCCAAATAGCCAAAATTATACTGAAAATCTTGAAATTTGAAGGTATCTCATTATGTCACTTGAAACTGTACTGTAAAGCCAAAGTGGTCGTCCTGTTATCTCTGCCTCATTTGGAAAAGCTTTAGTGTTGATTTGACTCTGCCTCCAGTAAAAACTCACTTCTTACAGACATGCCATGGAATCATCTCAGTGAAAACTCACTCCTTAAAGACGAGCCATGGAATCCTCTCAGATGAAAGCTGTTTACTTGCCTCCTTCTTCCTTACTCCCTATGTCTACCTGCTGTAACTATAGCACAGTGGATAGAGCATTTGTTTTGCATGCGGCCAACCTGGATTTGATTTCTCTGTCCCACTCAGAGAGCCCAGCAAGCTAACCATCGAGTATTTGATATGCCAAAAACAGTAACAACAAGTCTCACAATGGAGAGACTGGTTACTAATGCCCACTCGAGCAAATCCATGAGCAATGGGATGACAGTGATAGAGTGATGGTGTAACTTATTAGAGGACTCAAGACGTTCAACCAGGGTTGGTTTAATTGTTCAGTTCTTTTTCCTAAATGTTTTGTGAGTTCACATTTTACTCTATTCTTCTTCCAACCTTGGAAAACATGTTCTCCTGGTACATAATTCTCTTCACAGTTTTTCTCCAAATATGGCATAAAAAGCCCCACCTGTCATGTACAATTCCTCCAGGAAATTAAGCTTCTGCACTTATCCATCTAAAATACACTAAATTTAGATAAACTTCTAAGAAGATCGATTTTTCTTTAATTTTTGAAATGTATTTATTATGTCAATTAGAGCTATCTAGTCTTTTTTCACTCTTCTGGATAACAAAGTACATTGACAGCAAAGCAAATAAGTTATCCGTGCAGTATACTAGGGTTTGCTTCTGTTGGAGCATTCAAAAGACCAATAAAAATGGTCAACCAGGCTTTATCTTTTTATAAATTTTAGCCAGAAATTTTAATTTACTGAGTTTTTTCTTTTCTGATTACTAACAACATTTATATTGATCTCATGCCCAGCTTAGGTAATAGCACTAAAATCATATCTGAAAATGGACCTAGATTTGAGTTCAAGAAGTTAAAAAGATAACTACATTGGCATTGACGGTCTGTATCTTTGGTGCAGTAGCAAAGTGTACTGTCTCTGAAGACAGTTTCAAAGTTTTTTGTTTAGACCGGCAATTTTCTGGTAGGCTCACATTTCTTGAAAGTAAAAACTTTTAAGCCAAGCTTGAAAAATAAATATTTAAGCATATTTACTTTCTCTGTATGCCCACAGGTTTATTTATAGGACTGTAAAAGTCACATACACATATATTTATACCTAAATGGGAATGATCATGTTGTAGTTGATGTCTAATCCACATACCTCCATAAAAATGCACCACCATAAAATAGAACTATAACATATTTGCTGAATCATTGGTTTCATATTCTATGCCTGAATATATTGTAAATAACAGTGTTGATGTAATCATAGACTAGTGAGCAAAAGTGGCTATTGTAGAGGACTCCATATTCCTAAAGAAATTATGAAATTCTGTAGTTAGAGGTAATTATTGTCATTTCTGAAAAGATTAAGATAGGAAAGATAGAAAAACTGTAAAGATGGGAAAACTGTAAATCTAGTCAAAACTAGAGAACAATTTTGAGGTTCTTGTCCAAACTGATAGTACCTATGCAGAACTAAGATTGGAATCCTGTTTTTTGTTTTGTTTTGTTTTGTTTTTTGTTTTGGGGCCACACCTGGTGGTGCTCAAGCTTCTTTCTGGTTCTGCCCTCAGAATCAGCCCAACAATGTGAGGGGGGTGGGGTGCATGTATAGCTAGGGATTGCCAGGGCCAGCAAAGTACAAGGCTAGTACCTTATCTGCTGTACAATCTATAGCTCCTGGAACCCTGTTTCATCTAATTTTAAGGCCAGTACTCTATCAATGGAATTTATGCCCTTTTTAAGCTCTCTATACAAAATGGGTCTCTGTTCATCCTTTCCCATATAAATTTGTTTATTAAAACATCAAATTGCCTTTATTGCATTCTAATAGTTGCATTTATTGAATTTTTTTGCTCCAAAGATTTTACTAAGTGCTTTTCATAGATTGCCTCCTTTAGTCATCATAAGAATCTTAAGGGTTATGCTGTTATGATAGTTGCCATGATACAGATAGAATAAAGGCCCAGAGAATTTAACCTTTCAGAGTAACACTGTGGATCTAGGATTGAAACTTAAACTTATCCATTTTAAAGGCACTGACCTTAACTACTTACTACATTATTAAAAATTCCTAATTGTCTGTACGGAAAGGATACAAAAAATAATACGGAAGTACAAAATCACATTGGGTAAAGTTAAGTTTTTAAGATATTCCTTATGTATTTCTTTTAAAAATAAATGGATAATTTGATCTTATTACACTTTTTATACCCCAATCTTACAATTTTTGTAAAATAAGGAAGGAAACAACGTTAAAATTAAAGCTTAAACTGACACATGAACTGTTTGAGATGAAGTTTAAAGACCAGCTGTTAGGTTTTTTTTAATATTAATTTTTATTTTATCGAATCACCATGAGATAGATCATTACAAACTGTTCATGATTGAGTTTATACAATGTTCCAACACTCATCCCTCCACCAGTATAATTTCTCAGCACCAATATCCCTAGTTTTTCTCCCACTCTCCCCAACCTCCCACCCCCACTCCAGCCTGCCTCTATGGCAGGCACCTCTCTTCTCTCTCTTTCTCTTTCTCTTTTTCTCTCTCGTTTTAGGCATTATGGTTTGCGATACAGATGCTGAGAGGTAATCATGTATATCGCTTTACCTACTTTCAACACTTAGTTCTTGTCCAGAGTGATCATTTCCAACTAATATCGTCATAATAAACGCTGGTCTGTCTTGACAGCTTTAGTTTTGTGTTGGCATGCTTGCTTAACACAAGTTTTTATCTCCTATCTGTCAGGGGTTGCACTGTAGCACTGTCGTCCCATTGTTCATCGATTTGCTGGAGGGGGCACCAGTAACGTCTCCATTGTGAGACTTGTTACTGTTTTAGGCATATCAAATATGCCACAGTTAGCTTGCCAGGCTCTGCCTTGCGGGACGGATACTCTCAGTAGCTTGCCGGGCTTCCAAGAGGAACAGAGGAATCGAACCCGGGTTGGCCGCATGCAAGGCAAATGTCCTACCCGCTCCAGTTCATCTGTAAGGGGTAAAAAAATGTTTTTGTCCTAAGCTTAAATTTCTCTTCTTCTGTTTCTTTCACTTTGCTTATTTTTATTTTCCTGTTTTTATTGAGTTTCTGTGATTTACAGAAAAAGAGTTTCATATTACATTATACCAGGGTGTCAGATTTCCCCCACCAGTTATCCATTGGTGGCACCTATCCACATAAACTCTCACCCTTGGTAAACTCACCTATGTTGGATAATTCTTAGGTTCTGTTGTCTTTGGCCATTTGTTACTGCTTTGCTAAAATTGTCCTTATGTCCTACATATGAGAGAAATCATTCTGTATTTGCTCCCTTCACCCCCACCCCCGCTGACTTCATTCAACATAATGCTCTAGTTTCTCCCACATAACAGCAAATTACATTTCTCTTTTCTTAAAGATGAATAGTATAGTTTTTATTTAATTTTATTTGTGTCTGTGTGTGGGAGACGATTGTGGGGGGATCCTATCTGGCAGTGCTCAGAATCTGCTCCTGGCTGTGCTCAGGAGTGACCCCTGTTGGTGCCCAGGGGACTCTCTGTGGTGCTGGGAATTTGAACCAGCCACTGAGCCACGTCTTAACTTCCCATACACTCTCTCTGCACCATAAAGTGTTTTTAAAGTGCGATGGCGCAGCGGGTAGGGCGTTCGCCTTGCACGCGGCAGACCCGAGTTCGATTCCTCTGCCCCTCTCAGAGAGCCCGGCAAGCTATCGAGAGTATCTTGCTCCTACCGCAGAGCCTGGCAAGCTACCCATGGCCTATTCGCTATGTCAAAAACAGTAACAAGTCTCACCATGGAGACATTACTGGTGCCTGCTTGAGCAAATCAATGAGCAACTGGATGACTGATACAGTGATCCAAATAACTTCTAGGAAGTCTTCGTAAACATCTCTAGAGATTCCTGGTAAATTTGCTATAATCCAGACAGAAAAAAAAAAATTTTAAATAACTCACCTTTCAAACAGCACTTCAGTTTTTGTATAGTACATAGCACTCTAGAACACTTTGTTTGCTTATGCAATTTTTACCTCAGTAGTTTATAAACCTTTCAGAAGTATGAATGCCTTAACTCACTCATTTCATAGTACAGTACTTCCTGCAGAACCTGTTTATATTCTTTGGATGGCTTATGTAGAATTGTTTTATGTTTAATAAAATAACATTTTCGATCCCAGGTACACATGTGATTCCCAGAGCAGCACCAGGCGCAATCCCTGAGCACAGAGACAGGAGTAATTCCTGAGCACCACTGGGTGTGTCCCCAAAAGAAAATACAAACAAGCAGACAGAAAAAAGAAAAGAAGACTAGTTGGATTTGTAACAAACAAGTGAAGTGTTATGAAGGTTCCTGCTGAGTCATCCTGATTATAACAACAGCACATACACACACAGACTCACACAGTTTCAGAAACCTTAAGACTAGAATGTACTGGCTCAGTTAACGCTGTCAGAATTCATTTTACCTGGGCACATTTTCTAGACCTGGTTTGATTTTAATTTGCAGTTTCAAAGTGCTAATTCTGAAGTATGAGAATGCTTTGTTTCCCCATTTCTAAATTGAATAAAAACTTGACTGACTCCTAGAAATAATCTCAGAGAATAGGAATAGAAACAGATAAATGCATAAAATTTGGGTGGCCCCTAGTCTGGAAGGTGATACACAGAAACAATCAGGCACCCGTGCATACATATTTCATATTTGTGTTTTGGTTTTGGACCACACCCAGAAATGCTCAGCCATTATTCACTCAGTGGTCACTGTAGGTAGTACTTGGGAGACCATATAGAGTGGGAGATCAAAACCCAGGCTGCCCACATCCCACACACGCACTACAACCCTTTGAGCTGTATCACTGGCCGCAGATTTTATGTTTGATAGCTGAAGACCATGGGAAGATTTATCAGAGTATTGTAAAAAAATTGGAATCTACTGCAAGAGTACTATCATTTAAAAAGAAGGAACAAATTAATATTGGGTGAAAATATGCAGATTCTGGCTTGTTATACATTTTCATTTCATTTTTTGAAATGAAAAGGGACTGGAAGATGCGGGCATCCGTCCCGCTACCTCTCGCATGCTAAGCGATTGCTCTTATGGTACTGTTGCTGATAGTCAAGTATAACTTTACTACCTTTAGCTGCCCTCTCCCCTCCCAGTTAAATACTTCCTTTACCATATCCTACATATACAGAGATCATTTTGTGTTGGTCTTTCTCATGATACTCTCCACATCCACTCAGGTAGCAGCCAGTTGCATGATTTTTTTTTTTTTTGCATAGGACTGGAGCAATAGCACAGAGGGTAGGGCGTTTGCCTTGCACGTGGCCGACCCTGGTTTGATTCCTCTGTCCCTCTTGGAGAGCCAGGCAAGCTACCAAGAATATACCACCCTCATGGCAGAGCCTGGCTAGCTACCCATGGCGTATTTGATATGCCTAAAATAGTAACAACAAGTCTCACAACGGAGACAGAGACGTTACTGGTGCTCCCTCGAGCAAATCCATGAACAACAGGATGACAGTGCTACAGTGCTTTTAAAAACTGAATGCTTTATTAAAGCAAGAGAGAATTGTGGTCTGACCCCACAGAAATCTTTCCATATGAGAACCTGAAAGTGACTTAATTTTTTTCTACTTAAGAAAAAAATGATAGGAATAAAACATCAAGTCCAGGAAATTTAAATCAAGGAACTTGGGCAGGTGATTCCCCCCCACACACACCCCAACACACACACCTTTTGTATGCTTCTGTTAAAATGATTAGGATTTTTAACAGATATTTCTATTGGCAGTCCACTGACTTTAAGAAAATTCCCGGGGCTGGAATAATAGGACAGCAGGAAGGGCGTTTGCCTTGCACACAGCCCGACCCGGGTTCAATCCCCAGCATCCCACATGGTCCCCCAACCACCATCAGTAGTAATTCCTGAGCCTAGACCTAGGAGTAATTCCTGAGCATCACTGGGTGTGACCCAAAAAGCAAACACAAGCAAACCAAAAAGAAAATTCCTGGGGGTGGGCGGAGTCCATTGTAGGGCATTTGCCTTCTATGCAGACAATGTGGGTTTGACCTGACATCCCATATGGTCTCCTGAGTACCACCGGGAGCAATTCCTAAGTGAAAAAAAGAAAAACATAAGAAGAAAGAAAATTGCTTCAAGATATCAACAAATCCAAATCAATCTCTTTAGAAAATTATTTGCATTGATAATGAATGCAAAATTAGTGATTTGGAGAAATCATACTGAAATGTTTTTATTATCAGTGGAAATCTCTTAGATCCAACAGTTTTGTACAACATTTGTTAATCTGAACAGTGTAGAAAATTGGCTTTCCATCCAATTTATTTTATTTAATAATAATACCCTCTAGGTCCATCTATGTTTTTTCAAATAGCATGATTTTATCATTTTAATAGCTAAATGGTATATCACATGTTGTTAAAAAGAACATAGAGGTGCCTTATCCTTTCATTTTAGTCTTTTTATTTTCCTTTCCAAGAAGTAGCATAGCAGATAAATAGTAGTACTGATTTGGGGTTTTATTTTTTGTTTGTTTGTTTCTTATTTTTTTGAGGCCATGCTAGAGGTGCTCAGGGTCCTAGTTCTGTGCTCAAGAACAGTCCTGGCAAATTCGGGGTACCATATACAGTGTCGGGGATCAAACCCAGGGCATCCATGTGCAATATAACTTCCTTAGTGTCTTTATGGCTCCTGTTCTTTGTTTATATTTTTAGGAATAATCTCCATCCTATAGATTTTATATTCCCACCAAAGTGTAGAAGATTTTTCTCTACATCCTCTACCACCTTCCATTTATCTTCTTTAAAAGTAATAGTCTTGGTGGGGAAGGTAGAAAAGAAAATAATAGTCAGAAGGTAGAAAAGAAAATAATAGAAAAGAAAATAATAGTCATTCTAATAAGTATAAAGTGAATCTCATTATATTTTTATTTATATTTTTTCATGATTATTATTTAATTCATAAGTGGAAGATAGATACAGGGAAATGAACAAACTAAACAAAAGTAAATGCACATATTCAAAGACCAGATTAGTGGTTATGAGAGAGGAAGGGATTTGGAGAATGAAAAAAGTGGATATCTGTGTTATTATGCTGAATAAATCAGACTTTTAGTGATATAATACTATATACTTAAAACTTAATCTTATCAACCAGTGTTACTGCAATTTAAAAAAAGTTGGCCTTATTGTCTTACAGTTATGTGTTTGTGATACTATGCTATATGAACCACATAAATATCAGAAGAATTAAAATTAACAGATGCCTTTGTAAGTACGTGACTCGTACATACCAATTCTTTACTAATATAGTTTTAGCAAAGGATAAAGCAAGAAGAGTGCATCATAGGGAGTGATTTAAATGATATTTACTAAGCAGAAAATATCTCAAAACACTCACTGGCAGTGATGAATAATTAAATGAATGAAATTCAATTCCTGAACATTGTAGCATATAAAAGAAACATGGAGACAGCCCACTCCTGGAAAACACTAATTTTAAGTGTACCAGTCAATGAACTCTTAACAAATCAATGCCTAATAGAAGCCAAATCTGTTGAGTTTAGATCTGAGGAATTTCTTTGAGATGAAATTTGAAACTGGTTCTATATGGCCACGTGACTCCAAATTGGTATGTGGTGTTCAAATAAGTAAGGGGATTAGCCAGATAGTTTATGTACATCATCTACCAGATATTTTCAGTAGAAGCTAAAACAGTTGTAGTTAGAGTCATATATGCACAGCTTTTGACTCAGTCCTTAAAGCGACTCCTAGAGTGGAAACCTTAGGGAGAACATACACTTCCAAAGAGAGGTGGGGGGTGAGGACTGTCTAGTTTGCAGGTTAATCAGTGTTCACATTTTTCTATTATCTGTGAGTTTCAAAGGAAAACGTGGGTGCACATGGGACTTGAGCATTTGATGGCTGAGAACTGTTCCCCTGGACTGATGAAGGACAGGGGAAAGGAGAAATAGGGCCCTAGCTGGTTGGTAGGCATTTTATTTCTCCCTACTCCCAGTATCGTCCGAACTCTCCCCCTTGCAGCACAATGATAGTCATAGCTTTGTTGTAGTCCCACTCATCAGAATTCCATCATCCTAGTCTCCTCAAAGCCCTCGTAGACCTCAAAGCCCTTTTATTCTTATATTCCCCTCTTTCCCCTTATAGCATAGTAATGTAGAAATCATGATGGGTGGGGTTACACATAGGTGGGGTTGAACATTGTCATAACAACAAACAGAGGTAAATCCACTCCTTCAGGGAAAGTTCTAGGAGATTAACTCAAGGACAAAATCTCATCTGAGGGTTCAGCACTCCAGACTACTAGGAGATCCACTCAAGGGTGGGATTCCATCTAGGATGTATTGCTTTCTCCTTTCCTAAGCTAGTAATCTATTTAAACAATCAGTGAATTTACTTCTTATAGTATTTCTAGTCATTTTGTATGAACACAGTAAGAGACATATAAGCTTAAAGGTTGGTTCTTCCTGGGGACCTCTCGCTATTATCCCAGACCACAGTCCTCAGGCCAGGTTATCCTTTCCTAACCCCAGTAGCATCCTTATTCAGTTACTTCTTTTTGAGTCATGACAGAGTTTGTCCCATGACCATGCTCTTACCTTATTATACTTATGGCGCTTAGCTTGTCCCCTTTGGGTGTCAGGGTAGCTTACAGCTTGCTCTGGGTCCATCTAGTCTCTTCCTTGGGACCTTCCTTTTGGGGGTGTTAGGAAGTAAAGGCAACTGAGGCTTAAGTCAGGTAAATATGATGTCTGCCCAGGAGTAAATATTATTTGGAGTCAATTAATTCCCATGTTACAAAAGCATATCAACTGTCTTCCTATGTCCATACAAAAAGAACATTGCTAAACCATGCAAATGACATAAAGGAAAGAGAAAAGCAATATAGGATTATTAGTGCTTGACAGAATGGGGTGTGCTTCAGGGGCACTGTTGTGGGAGTAGCTTGATAAACCTAAGCTCCTTGTGGGAAGATCGAGGACAACCCAATGTTATCCAACAATTATCTTCTACAAAGTCCTGACAAGATTTTAGCACTTTATAGGCCCAGGTTACTTTCTCATCAACTTCTCTAAGAGATCCCAGTTGTGATTATTCAACCATGGTTAATTTTGCCAGCTTTAGAATTTTAGGTAAGTAAACTCTATAATCATTTGGTTAAGACTTCTTTTGCTCACAGTATTTCTTCTGAGATTTTCATCTGTGCTTCTGCATGTATCACTTAACTTTCTTTCTAAATTTGATTATTATGCCAAGCAACTGAATTGATATACTATTTCTCCAGACACTTACCCCTTAGTCTGGAGTAATATTGTTTTGAAGTATATTTATAAGTGACAGGATTTTCCTTCACTCAAGACTTCAAATATTTTTCTGTTTTTTAGTACCATTATTTCTGACAAAATTTCAATATTTTCTCTTATAGCATGTTATTTTTATATATACTTTAAAGACTTCCTCATGTTTGTTTTTCAGTAATTTGACAGATTTAAAAAACAGTTAACTTAAGCTTTTGATCAAATTTTAACAGTAGTTTTCCCCTGTTCTCCCTCTCCCTGCCCCCTCTCTGGGTTAATCTCCCCCTGACACCCCTTCCCCGAACTTATTTCTTCTAAGTGTCCAATTATATCTATGTTAGACCTTTTGGTATTGCTCCACAAATCCTGTTCATCATTTTTCAATCAATTTTACCCATCTATTATTAGCTGGAATAATGTTTATTCATATATTTCCCTGGTTCGTTATTCTGTCATCATAAATTTTTTGTTAAATATATTACATTTTTTACATCAGATTGTAAATTTTGATTATCAAATTTCCATTTTATTTTTTGTTTCTATTTTTCTACATTGATATGATTTTGTTCTTTATAATTGTGTCTGTTGTTAAAAATAGTTGTTTTGAATGCTTAATAATTCTAAATTCTGGTTCCTCTTAAATTAGTTTCCATTAATTGTTTTTTTTCTTCACATTTGGGACATATTTTCCAATTTTCTGATAAGTTGTAATTTGGACTATATTCCAAGTATTGTTAGTGATTTCAAGTAGCTTTATGGATTCTACTATATGCATGAGTTCTTAATTATTTGATATTTTTGCAGGCTGCTTATTTTATCAATTCAAATTTCACATGATGTGCCCTATCTCTGAAATCGCTATGTAGTTCTGTCTACCCTATATGTTTGGAGTCTGTTCCACACTCCATAGGTGAGAGAGACAGTATATAGAAGTTTCTATGCAGATTCAGGGATATATCTCTAGTTCTTCTTTTTGCTATTTCTCACCTCAACATATTTTTTTGCTAAATTAGTCCCAAGTAAGATTCAGTAATTCCTGAATCATTAATGCTGAGAGCTTATGTGCAAAGTTTCCTTTTTATTTGTGGAGGGAGCCTCCCGAGCAGTGCTCACACAGCTTGGGAACTACTTCAGTGACACTTGATTAACTGGACTGGGCTGGTTGCTGGTTAGTGCTAGGGCTCAAGGGTGCTGAGCTTCTCAGGCCCAGTGGTGAAGGAGACCACCCTCAGTAATAGGGGGAGCTGCCAGGGTCCACCTAGCAGTGCTCAGGGGGGCATGGATGCTGGGATTTCTGTTCAAATTTGAAAATCCTCTCTAGATGAGGTCAGGTGTCCCTGCTATTGGTTTCGCCAATTAGAATGCCTGCTGCATGGTGTCTCCATTACCACCGGAGCGTCAGCTAACCTATCTCCTAGGAAACAATAAAATGCTGAGTTGGGATCAATGAATATTCTGAAATGAATAAATAAACAAGATGAAACGCCCATGAATAATTGAAACACGCAAATCTTTGTTCAGATTTCTGCTCTGCACTTTTTCTGTTATTATATTTTGGGAAAATCATTCCGTCTCTATCTTTCTCTCTCTCTCTCTCTCTCTCTCTCTCTCTCTCTCTCTCTCTCTCTGTGTCTCTCTCTCTGTCTCTCTCTGCCTGCGCCAGGGTTTTTCCTTCTTAAAATTAAATAAGTGATAGCCACTTCTTAAACTTGATTGGACATTGAGTTTTCTCAATCAGTACATGAAAGTTCTTACTATTCTTATTCCAAGGTTCATTAAGAAAATTTTCACGAGGTCCAGACGGATAGTACTATGGGTAGGGCACTTGCCTTGCATGAAGGCAACTCGGGTTCAATTCCCAACATTACATATGGTTCCAAGAGTCCTGCCAGGAGTGATCCCTGAGCACAGAGCCAAGAGTAGGCCTTGAGCACTTCTGGGTGTGGCGAAAGAATGGGAGAGAGGGAGAGATAGACGGAGGGAGGGGAGGGGAGGGGGGCAGGAGGGAGGGAGGGAGGAAGGGAGGGAGGGAGGGAGGAAGGGAGGGAGGAAGAGAGGGAGGGAGGGAGGGAGGGAGGGAGGGAGGGAGGAAGGAAGGAAGGGAGGGAGGAAGGAAGGAAGGGAGGAAGGAAGGAAGGAAGGAAGGAAGGAAGGAAGGAAGGAAGGAAGGAAGGAAGGAAGGAAGGAAGGAAGGAAGGAAGGAAGGAAGGTAGGTTGGTTTATGAGAAGAATATACTATTGAAAGGTTCTAAGGTGTCAGCACAGTTGTCATCAGAAGGAACCTTTTTTGGAAAGATTTAGTAACTGAGACATGCCTTGAATTAAAATAACTGTTTCCAGTGCTGCACTTTATGTATTGTTTTGTTCCTTTTTCCAAGAGTATCATCTGTTGGTCTTATGTATGGATATTTGTACTGTTAAACATTTCTATTTATACATCTAGATCAATAAAGATAATGTACATGTAACACTCATATAAGTAGATAATAGAATCATAGATAGAGATGCAGATTGCAGTAGCTCTGTAGATAGATATGCACACAAACACACATGTATTCAAGAATTAAACATACTCAAAAGATGCCACTTAAAAAATAGACCAGATACAAAATTAGAAGGCCTGATTACTAAAAATTTTGCAACTTAAAGATGATGAAAACTCATGTATCATGTGAGTTCAGAACACTTACTAGAGTTATTACACTATTTCCGTCAGATTTATGCTAAAAGTAGAGCCAGCATCATGTCTGACACTTGAAATTTGGGTACAGCTTTTTTATTCAAAGAATTACAAAATGCCTCGGCTGAGTTTTTTTCTCAGTATCTTCACCTGATGTTTGAGGTTTTACTGGTCCAAAAGGAACTGCAGATAGGGATTATTTAGGGTTTGTTTCTCTAACACGCCAGATTGAATCTTGATAATTATTTTATAGTCTGGTAAACAATGGTATGCTAAATGAAGCGATTGCTGCCCATTTCAAGGCAGTGAGAGCCACTGATAGGACAACTGATCTCTGGGACAACTCATCTCTGAGTCCAAGCCCTGGTCTACGCACCATGCAGACTTAGCCAAGTGAAGCGATGCCCTGACTTCCTCCCTCCTGGATTAAATCAGGCGATGGGAATCGAATCTCTGCTGTTTGTCCTACAAATGGCATTTACAAGAGCACAGAGGTGGCAAAAGACCTGCGTTACAAGTATGAGACCCTATTTTCAATATCTGGCACCTGCCCCCACAAAAATGCTCCAAATGGCACTTGCCTGGGTGAATTTATGTACATTATACAAAGAGTTAGCACTACCATATTTTTTTTCTATAAGTGAGAAATAGTAAATGATAATTCCACTTAATTGCTAAAGACTAAACGTTACTTTTAGCCCTCCAGGTTTCAAAACTAATATTGAAGTATAAAAAGACATTAAATCAAGCATATTCTCAAATAGTGATCAATCACTTCACACCAATAAAAATTTAAAATTACTAACAACAATGAACAAATTACTATATTTAAGTTAAAATCACTCTAAATAATTCATATGGTAGCCATTATATAAAATGACAAAATATAGTTTTTTGAATATACAATGTACACTTTCACATTTTTGACAATTTAAATTTTTGAATAATCTCTCCTTTGTGAAATCCAAAATAATATTTAAGAATCAGAAGCAAATAACATTGGTACATTTTCTTTAGTCCAAGACTGAGTTAATTTCTCAATTGTTATCATCTTGCAGTCTAAGCCTGAATTGTATACTAATTTTATGGCAACATTGATTAGTTCTATTTTTAGAAGTGATTGCAGTGAAGAGTGATTTGAAAATGTTATCAATGATACTGATTGCAAAAAATTGCAAATTGTTTTTAGAGCTGAATTTAACAGCTTTTTTGAACTGTGCCAATAATTATCCCTACCTCTAAAGACCTCCCTTCTGCTCTCACTGGAGAATAATTCTGTTTTAAATAATATATATGTATATATATATATATATATATATAGAGAGAGAGAGAGAGAGAGAGAGAGAGAGAGTCAGCATGAAGTTATTCCAAGTTACTGCAAAGTTATTCATGATTGAGTTTCAGTCAGAAAATGTTCCAGCACCAATCCCCATTTCCCTCTACCACATTCCCTGTTTCCCTTTCCACATGCCTGTCTACCTCTGTGGCAGGTACTTTTTTTCTTAATTTTAGGCTCTGTAGCTTACAATACTGTTTCTGGTAGAGTAGCGTGCATATCACTTTAGTGTTTGCTTCTGTACTTGTTTTCTCTCACCAGTGTTTTTTGTCTTTTGTGGATCAATAAGGGGCTCTACTCCATTGTATTTCTAAAGCTTTTCTGGATAAAGTTTTTTTAGATAACTCATAAAATTGTACTAAGTGAGACAGAGAAAAAGTGAGTATAGGTAACAATATGCTGACTTTACTCAACTGCTTGTATTTCATCAGCAACGGAAGCTGTATGTCCTTGTCCTCCTTCAGTTGGGGGAAAAAAAAAAGTATATTCTTGTCTTATGCCTTAGAGGACAATTGGGAATATTTTATGAATATCCCTAAAAATTGCTACAAACAATATGGTAAATATGAAATTGTAATTAGTTCCTTTCACACATCGTAAGGATTCAAAAATATTTTGTTTATACTTCTTATTGCATCAGTTAACTTGTTATTTGCACACAAAGAAGTAAATTTGAAATTTCTATAATATACTGTTACAAATCCCTGACCTAAGAGCTAGTAGTACAGGAGATAAGGCACTTGCCATGCATATAGTTGCTCCTGGTACTATCTCTTGTGCTACATATGGTCTTCTGAGCACCACCAGGGGTCTTTGCTGAGGACGGATCCATAAATTACTCCTGAACACTGCTGTGTCCCCAGGCCTCCTCTCTTAAAACACACACACACACACACACACACACACACACACACACAATTAAAAAAAAAAACTTCACCAATGCAGCAGGATTCTAGAGAATAATAGAAATTTGAATGTCTATTCTGTAATAAACAGTAATTTCTCTTCTTTGACTACTTATTTTTCTCCCTTAACAATAATTACAAAGAAATATACTGTGAAAATGTTGCATTATGTTTGAGCAGTTTGAGCTTCTAAGAATTACTTGTAGGAGACACATTGAATCCTTTCTATTATTGAGAGATATCTCAGAGTGATTACTCCTCTTGCTTCAAAGAAGGGGTGGAATTTTCAGATTCTCTCTGCTTTTTAAAATGACTTTGTAGGTCTTTTCCCTGGAAATCCTGTAGCTGGTTTTTCATCCTTCCTGGTGCCTGTGATTCAGATTTATTTTCTGTGATTTCCAAAATATCCTAGTATATAATCCAGATGACAATAAAAATAAGCAAGTCAGAGGGAGGAAATATGGGAAAACAAAATTTCTCACAGATTGGTTCGTACATAGCACGCTCACTGATACATTCTTAGCTTGCACATGACCTCTTATTTAATTCGGTTTTTTTTAATGTCTCTCTGAAGCCTTATACCAATTACTTAAGCAGTTTTTTTTTAATTTATTTTATTGAATCACCAAGTGGAAAGTTACAAAGTTCTCAGGCTTATATCTCAGTTACACAATGCTCAAACACCCATCCCTTCACCAGTGCTCATATTCCACCACCAATAAAAACAAAAACAAAAGCAAAAACAAAACAAACAAACAAACAAAAAAAACAGTATACATCCCACCCCTCACCCCCCAACCTACCCCGTAGGTGAGTGATAATTTCACTTCCTTTTCTCTTTACCTTGATTACATTCCAGATTTCAACACATAACTCACTATTGTTGTTAGAGTTTCAAAACAGACTCACTATTTTTATTGGAATTTATCCCCTAAGAATACAGCTCTATTAACAGGGAAATATTTGATAATAAGTTTTCCACTGATGAGAATGAAGAGATAAAATGTTGCGCGGCCGCTACCACGGTTTACAATTTCTGTATTATAATAATTAAGTCCGCAAAGATTTAAGTTTGAAAATGAATCATTTCCCTTCCTGGAACAGCATGTAGCCAAAGTTAGTTCACAGTCTCCATACATGGGTGCAAGCACTTGCTGGAACCCCAATTCCTAAAGCTGTCTCTGGTTCCCGCTCGTTCCACATCCACCGGCTCTGCAGAGGCATGGGCACCCGGGCCGAAAACCCGGCCGGCGGGAGCCGAGCACCGGCCCCGGCTGGGGCTGCCCTGGTATCCAGCAGTTTTGAAAAACTGTATTGGAATGAGTATCAGGCCTTGCATTGTTTATGTTCCATATAAAGGTATCCTGTACAAAACAATGGGAATTGAATTAAAGGTATTATATAAAAAGATATAAAAAGAGGGAACTCACTGAACTTTAAGATCCAGAATAGAAGAACTAGGTCCTATCTATGAGTAGTGTCTTCTCCTACCCCTCATCTCACCCACCTCCCCACAATTTTAGCACAGGCTTCAAAGACTGTATTACATAACTAATAATGGGCCAGAACTGTATATTTTCCTTGCATACATCCACCTCAGTTAGATCCTCAGCACCCTGTGAACAGCACCCCCAGGAACTGGCAGGAGTGCAGAACTGAACACAGAGCCAGGAGTAAGTAAGCCCTGAGCACTGCCGGATGTGGTGCCAAATCTCAACTAGTCAACTAGTTAAATAGATAAAAAAAAAATTAAGGAATTATATTTAATATCAACTTAATGTTAGGGTATTGTAAAAGACTAAGGCACACTGAGGGGCGTGTGCACTCGCAGGCTCTCCGGGCGGCTCTGTCTCACCGCCCACGTTCGGTGCTCTGGAACCGCTGCGTGTGCTGTCGGTCAGGGGCAGGCGACGGAAGGAGGAAGGCCAAACTGGTCTCTCGATCAGTTTATTTCATTCTCTCTCTCTGCTTCTCTCCTGGTTCTGGATCTCTCTCTGGATCTCTGGATCTACTGCAGCCTCTCTGGCATCTCTCTCCTCCCTTTTCCCTCTCTCGCCCTTGCCCCTAGGTTACACACTGCCAGGTAGCAAAATCAACATAAGAAAGCCCTTCCTGAGGGCCATCAGGTTCAAAGGCAATACTGCCTAAGGGCATTCCAAAGCCCTTCCTGACTCTTACGGGTGTTTTTCTCCTCTCCTTAGTCCAAACACTCATTAACATCTTAATACTAGTTATTTTTGGATGGACTTAGCAAGAGATACATTGAGACTTGCAAGGCAGCTCTCCTGGCAACATCTTGCCACAGACTCAGACTACAGCACTCAGGCCAGATTAATCATTCCTCACCCTAGCAGGGTCCAAATCTAGTTATCACTGTTTGGATCATGACAACATTTGTCCATGAACAAGCTCTTAACTTATAGTTAAGCATTAGGCACTTTGGCCAGGCCCATCTGGATGCCGGAGTAGCACACAACTCACCGCTTGTCCTGGGTCCATCTCGTCTAGTCCCTCTTCGGGACCCTGCTTTGGGGGATGCTAGGAAGTAAGGGCAGCTGAGACTTAGGTCTAGAGAACAGATGCCCAGGAGGAAAATATCATGTAGAGTCAAATGACTCCCAGGTTACAAAAGCATAGCATTGCTAAGTCTCCCTGCGTCCATACAAAAAGGACATGGCTCTGAATAAACTATGCAAAGGACTCAAGGAGAAGAGAAAAACAATATTTACAAGTCAACAGAACACTAAGAAGCTACAAGTAAACACAGAGGGATGGGAGCACTGTGATGGAAGTAACCCAATAAACCTAAACTACCTGAGGCTATGTTATGCTACAGGGTACATTGAAATTCTACATAAGAATTTCATTTCGAATATGGTTCTGCAGAGTGGGGTACCAGGACCTCAGTAGTATTCTGAACCAGTTTAGAACTGAGTTTCATAAGAATGGTTGTTTTCATCCTTTCCAGCAAGTATCATCTACCGGCCCATGAGCAGAAGTGTGTAATTATGATCTTGTTAGGCACATACGTGTTATCTAGATAGCAGCTCTCAGTTGGAACGTACTATTTTGGGGATCTGAGTACAATTATTTCCAGTTTTATGCAGGTGTTATGTCTTGAACAGGCTCTTCTCTTTCCCTACCTCTCTCCTTTCCTTATTTCTATTCTATTTTTTTTTTTTGTAAGTCTATTTGTTAGAATAGAATTCTGGCCTGGAGAGCTGCACATTTGTCAGTGGGAGAAGGTGTGGGTGGGAACAAATGTATTTTTCCAGTTGCTGCCTCACTCGGCTCTCAGAGCACGACTCTTACTGCCGGGACGGATACCTGTGAGTTTTCTTCCCCCAGGGCTAGCTTCGATACTTAATTTATGGATGTGTCCAATCTGATTTTAGAAAATACATGGTGATGTAAGACTTAGAATCAAGGAAAAAGATAAATTCTCACAGTAGCGGCTTGCTAATTAATCCTGGTGATTAACCACCTGAGAGAATCCTCTAAGAATAGCTAGATTGGGCAGTCTTTCTTTTCTTCCTCTGTCTTTGTATATCAAAAAATTGGAGCAAAGAAAAGGAGATGGAGAATCAAATATTTTGAGTTCTAAAACAATAATCTAAAAGATTATCTCTTTAGGAATAAGATAAGGTCGTTTATTTTGGTGAATGTGACTCTGGTGACCTATGTCTGAGAAGCCTTCCCTTTCTTACCATTTGCAACCCTTGTGTTTGGCTCCTTTTGCTTTTTTGTACAGCCTGGTATTGAGCCTGGATCTCTTATGTATGAGAGGCATATGCCCAACTGCTCTGCCACATTTGATGTTTACTTCTGTTATTTTAATGGCTGAGCTTGGAATCTCTTCAGTTGTATGCTTAAAGCAATACAAAAGAGGGTCAGAGTGATAGTACAGAGGTTAAAGTGCTTATCTTGCATGAGGCAATCCCTAGAACCACATGGTATTCCAATCCCTCCAGGGGTGAGCCCCCCAGCATTGAGCCTGAAGTAGCACTTTTGAGCACTGCTCAGTACAACTCCCCAAGTTAGCAAACAAAAAGCAAAAGAAAAGCTGTATTAAAAAGGTCTGGAGAATTTCATCAGAAACAATATGATGTATATAGCACATTTCACTATAAAATTTGCAGAGCAATCAGGGCTGAAAAGTTTACAAGGTGTACTTTCATCATAGACTAAAAGTCTGGCATTCCATTTTAAATGGTATAAAATAGTTTAATGGAGTCAGGTGCAGTATATATTTGTATGCATATAAATTATATATGTAAACTATTCAAGTATGTATTGAGCATATTTTTATTTGTGAAGTACTATTGTTTATGTATACTCAAACTCAGATTACATATATATGGTTATATATTCACATATATAGATTACATTCATCTTAAACCTAATTGTGAATGTTTTGGTTAATATGTCATAGAATCAACTTTATTGTTGAATAATTTAAAATGGCGCACAATTCTACTGAATGATCTTTGGTAGCAGTCTACTATAGATCATTCTAGATATTTTTCTATCATATATGTATAGAAAACATTCAAAAGGCTACAGACTTTTTAAATTATGATTTAAAAATCCTAAGGATGGGGCTGGAGCGATAGTACAGCGGGTAGGGCATTTGCCTTGCACGCAGCCAACTGGGGTTCAATTTCCAGCATCCCATATAGTCCCCTAAGCACCACCAGAAGTAACTCCTGAGTGCAGAGCCAGGAGTAACCCCTGTGCACCGCCAGATGTGACCCAAAAAGGAAAAAAATCTTAAGGATGATTGTTTTCAGTTTTTTTTTCGTATTACTGTTTTACAATGATGTCTATGCAGATACTTACCCTTACTTGCCCAGATTATGCCCTCTCAGAGATCAAAATATATTTCCTTTGAAAGACTGCACTGAGTCTCATCGTGCAGTAATCAGTTTATTAATTCCTTCCAATCACACTGTGCTACAGTAATCGGAAGATAGGACAAATTTAGAAATTCTCTCACTAACTAGACATATGACCTTCAGCAAAGATTACCCTTCTCTGGGATTCATTATTTCTGTCCATTCAATGAGGGAATTAGAATAAATGACTACTGACTCCAGTGACTTCATCTCATCTCTCCAGGGAGGCCAAGGTTTCCTCTCACAGCCCTGTTCTCTATCCTTTAGTCTACCGAGTTGGACTCTGGGGAAAGAGGCACAAAGGAGGCCACCATCAACACATCTGCCCGCAAATATCACTCAGCTCAGTTTCTACATGAAAAACTATAAGTACTTATATAATAGTAATACTTAAACATGTTTGCTGAATTAATTTAGTCTCTCAGGTTTGTATTTGTTTGAAGTTGCTAAATCCACTTCCAACGGTGAGACAAGGGTTCTTTCACTTGACTTAGAGCTTAGCAGGAAGAACATAGTGCATCCTAGAGAAGCAAGAAGTTGGGGAGGGAGATCAGAGCAGGGAAAATGCCTATGAATTTTGCCAATCCTTTGTCATCTAAATCTGGTGCTTGCTCATGATCAACTGAACTAAGGAGAATACCGATCATTGAGAAGAAAAAGAACCAGAGTATTGTGAAATCAAGGTTCGCTATTTTTCTATTGGTGCAGTCATTTAATTTAGAATCTGCTATTTCTTGGGTATGTTGTATATTCTTCCAATAAAAGACCAAGTATGTTTTTCACAACTCTGTCAATCATAACTTCAGGCAAAGATAACCAAAATCTTGTTCTAGAATGAGGATATGATAAGAATGCTATATGAAACATCTTTGCTAAGAATTTCAACACAGTTTTCAAATTGCATCACTGTTTGTGGTATCATCATCTTTAACTACATTTTCAATGACAAGACAGTAGTCTATAATATTCATAGCTTCAAACAGCAACGATGTATTCTAGCCCTTTGTCTCATTTTTATGCTGGTCTTAGTACTCTGTTTTTCCAAAACTGATCTTCCTTTTAGAAAGGAAAATTATCAGCAAGGTGAAATTGCTGCAGCATTTTTCTTCTCTACTGTGTGCAATCTATTTCTTTAGCTATCTGTCAGTTGCCTAGGAAACCTTAGTAGAGTAACATTTTATTGGCTGTCATCTTGGACTTACCATGAGACTTCTGAGCATAGAGTTAGAGTGGCATAGCCCTGGATAAGTTGTTCCAGAGATGCCTAACAATGCTTCTCTGTTTATTTGCAAGCAGACGCAAACTCTACTGAGTTTGACATTGTCATCATGTTGCAGGAAAATCTGTGCATGGAATTCAGAAGACTTCCTAATAAATGCCACATAGCAATACTCTTTTACAGGTATTCAAAATTTGCTTCCAATCTGTAGGTTGGAATTCTTAGTTTTTGGTTCAAAGCTGATTCTTAGTTAAAGTATTCCTCCAGAGAAGTAGAATTATTTATTTAACTAGGTTGTTTTAACTGTTGCAGTTTTTGGTTTAAAAATCAATGAAATTTCCTCCAGCTCTGTCATACTCTTTACATAATATCACTGTCATCCCGCTGTTCATCAATTTACTCAAGCGGGCACCAGTAACGTCTCTATTACACTCAGCCCTTATATTTTAGCAGTCTCTCTTTACTCGTCTTTCCCAATGATTAGAGGCTCTTTCAGGGTCAGAGTAATGAGACCTATTGTTACTGTTTTTGGCATATCGGATATGCCATGGGTAGCTTGCTAGGCTCTGCCCGTGCAGGTGGAATACTCTCAGTAGCTTGCCGGGCTCTCCAAGACGTATGTATATATCTGTTACTGTATTTTGGATATGATTACATAATATATCAATGTTAATTTTAGTCTATAATGGATAATTTGTAAACTATTTTTATGTTTCTTACCCATTTGGATTCCTTTTAGAATCAATAGCTAGTTTAAAAGGAACTAAGTAGACTATAGACCAAACACGATGGCTACTCAATTTCCCATGGCAAACCACAACACCCAAAAAGAAAGAGAGAACAAAAGGGAATGCCCTGCCACAGAGGCAGGGTGGGGTGGGAGGGGATGGAGTGGGGGTGGTGGGAGGGACACTGGGACCATTGGTGGTGGAGAATGGGCACTGTGGAGGGATGGGTACTCGATCGTTGTATGACTGAAACGCAAGCACAAAAATGTGTAAGTCTGAAACTGTACCTCATGATGATTCACTAATAAAAAATTTTTAAATAAAAATAAAAGGAACTAACTAGCTAGCTAGTTAGTAGCAGATGTGGCCCCAGATTCAAAAATAAATATGATAAAGGATGAAATGACCAGCCTGTGAGTTCGCTTGGGACTGCACCAGTGACCCTAAACCTTGAAAAAAATAGGAATGGGATATTAAGGGTCTAAATAAATGAAGCTGTCAGTATAGAATTACACATTACACAACTGAAAAGTAGCAGAACTTCAACTCATATTTAGGTCTGCTGATTAAGTTGAGAGATCTTGCCATAAGAATTTTTAATTGTCTATAACTAATAGAATAACATATTATACATCCTTATTGCCTGTCTTGTCCCTCTATTTCTCTCATTGTCTGTTACATCACTTTTTTTCTCCCCTCAGGTTTCCATGGTTGCTCCCTAAATACTCTTGATGTATCTTTTACTCCCTGAAATGCACTCTTCCTATAGCAGTTAAATTTTTTTTCAATTTTGATGTAGTTATTTTGAAATAAAGATTATGTTCAATTAAAAGAACAAACTGGAAAAATACAATTCAGTGAGTTTTGATAACTCTCTATGTCATGTTGGGACTGGAGAGACAGTGCAGTGGATATAGCTGACCTCAGTTTGATCCTTCATATTTATAGTCCCTGAAGCCCCACCAGGAGTGATCCCTGGGCAGAGAACCAGGAGCAAGCCCTGAGCACCACTGGGTATTCTCTCCCTCCGCGCCCCCCCCAAATTATTTCATGCAACTACTGCCGAATTTAAATATTGAACATTTTTAGAACTTAAATTTCTACCATGCCGTCTTCCAGTTGTATGTGTCAGAGACAACTACTATTTTGATTTATTTAATAGAATTTTGTCTGTTCTTACAACTTAAATAAATTCATGTGATATGTACTTTTTTAAGATTGACTTTTTTCCCTCAATTTATTTATTTATTTATTTATTTATTTATTTATTTTTTTGCTCTTTGAATCATACCCAGTGATGCGCAGGGGTTACTCCTGGCTCTGCACTCAGGTATTAATTACTCCTGGTGGTGCTCTGGGGACCATATGGGATGCTGGGAATTAAAAACCCAGTGTGGCTGCCAGGGCTTTGGGAAGTTTGGAGTTTTGCGGGGACACTACCTACCTCAATTCTAAAAATCACCAGAGTTCTCAGCCTAGGAACAGGGTGCCTGAAATTATTCGCCATTTGGTTTCTGAGCAGAGAATATTTGTGAGGTAATGGAGTGGAGCCCTTGGCATGACTGCAGTGGTGGGGTGTGGGCGAAGCTGCTGGGGCTTTGGTGAGGTAGGTACTTGGCCCGTCTGCCTCCTGAAATGCCCTAGAAATTTTAGCTGTGGGGACTGGTGATTCCTTAGCTTTTAGCTGGCTGGTGTGCATCTCCTGGGAGATTTAGTCAGGGATTGGTAGAATGGCACCAGTGGGTGAGTCAACATTCCTTCCTGCACTTTTTGAATTTACCTATTTAAATCTTGGTTTACGGAAGAGCCTGGCAAGCTCCCCATGGCATATTTGGAATGCCAAAAACAGTAACAGTAACAGGTCTCATTCCCCTGACTCTGAAAGAGCCTCCAGTCATTGGGAAAGACGAGTAAGGAGAGGCTGCTAAAATCTCAGGGCTGGGACAAATGGAGATATTACTGGTGCCCGCTCCAGCAAATTGATGAACAATGGGATGACAGTGATACAGTGATAATTTTGTTTTGTTTCTGCTGTTTTCAGGCCGCAGCTGGCAGTGAAGTCAGACCTCCTACACGCAAAGCATGCACTCCAGTCCTTTGAGCTATCTGTCTGACCCATCAACAGTATATTTTTTAAATGCATCTATGTTATGTTGACGCATGAGAGGTTTGTTATTTTAGTACAGTGTGCTATTCCATTGTAAGCTTAGACCAACCTACATTTGTTCTATTTAAATATTGAAAGATTCTTGAGTTATTTCCTATTTTTGGTTATTTTCCACAGTAATTTTATTTGTTTTGCAGTCAAACCTGGTAGTGCTCAGGACTTATTCCTGGCTCTAGGTTTAGGGTTCACTCCTGGATGGTTTAGGAGATAAAACTTAAATTTCTATCATGCCTTCTTCCAGTTCACCCCATTGCTCATCGATTGGTTCGAGCGGGCACCAGTGACGTCCCTCATTGTGAGACTTGTTGTTACTGTTTTTGGCATATCGAATATGTCATGGATAGCTTGCCAGGCTCTGCCGTGAGGGCACAATACTCTCGGTAGCTTGCCGGACTCTCTGAGGGGGCGGAGGAATCGAACACGGGTCGGCTGCGTGAAAGTTGAACGCCTTACCACTGTGCTATCGCTCCAGCCCTGTGCTAGCTTCTTCTTCTCTCTCAAGAATGAGATTATAGTAAAAAAAAAAAATGTACCACACATGCAGTTTACAGTATTCTATTAATATCATACAAGTGCTGTATAGGTAGTGTCACGAATCACGAATCACAAAATCCCTGTTAATCGTCGATTTCTCAAGCGGGCTCAGTAACATCTCCATTTGTCCTTTCCCTGAGATCTTAGAAGTCTCTCTCAACTCAGCCCTCCCAATGATGTCGCACTGGAGGCTCTTACAGGGTCAGGGGAATGAGATCCACCTGTTACTGGATTTAGCATATGAATACACCATGGGAAGCTTGCAAGGCTGTCCCATGTGGGCAGGAAACTCTCAGAAGCTTGCCAGTTTCAGAAGTAGGCTACAAGATATCGCTTCTGGGAGCTTGCTTTTAAGTTTCTGGATGTTGGCCATTGATGGAATTACACACAACTGGGTTCCTCTGCTGGTACCTTCATGCGTGAGGCCTGTCCGAATGTGTGGAGAGGGGCCTCGAGCATGGCTGTAGCTAGGTTCTGGTGGTCTTCGGCCACTGGGAGCTCTACTTGGGGTGGGGAGGGAAGCTGGAGCCCATCACCTTCGAGGAACCCCGGGGAAGACAGCCAGGCGTGCGGGCAAGAGACTTTCTTAGATTTTTATTAACATCTAAGAGTTTTATTTACTCATACTCACTTATATTTTACTAAATATTATTTTTATCAAGGGTTCTGTCCAGGATATCACTTTACAATTAGTTGACATACTTCTTACACTTCTCTCAACTGTTCATTTTCTCAGACTTTTGCTGCTTTGAATGACCTTGAGAGTTTTGAAGAGGTATATTGTAGACTCTCTCAATTCAGTTTCATCTTCTTTTAGTGTTAGATGGTAGTTAGGGGCTTGCGGGGGAAAGGCCATAGAGGTAAAGTGCCTTTCTCACTGCACCATGCTGCTAGCATGACATTCCTATGACTAGAAGCCATGATCACTTGATTGAGATCATTGTTCCAGAGTTTTCTACTGTGAATTCCTTCCTTGGAAAGAAGCCTCTGTGCTCAGCTCACACTTAAGTGGGAGAGTTATGCCCATTCTTCCCACCTTTATGGCAAAATTGGAGGGGAAGTATCTGCAAATTATTCAGAGGAAAGTTAGTGATTCTTCACCACTTATTCAGTTAATCACTTACCTTATAAGAATGGAATAATTCGGGGCTGGAGCAATAGCACAGCGGGTAGGGCGTTTGCCTTGCACGTGGCCGACCCGGGTTCGATTCCTAGCATCCCATATGGTCCCCTGAGCACTGCCAGGAGTGATTCCTGAGTGCAGAGCCAGGAGTAACCCCTGTGCATTGCTGGGTGTGACCCAAAAAAAAGCAAAAAAAAAAAAAAGAATGGAATAATTCTTTATGATATGGTTCAATACTGTGTTACTTATTTTTGCACACAAATAATTCCCACTTTGGCCATCAAGAACTCTTTCAAAGTTGACTTCTGTGCCCTTGATTTTCTCCCTTGGTTGAATTTGGCATTCTGTTTGGTTCTGTTTTCAGTTCTTTCTTTCTATTTCAGTGGTATTTCCCAGCTCATCCGCTGTATATCTGCCCCAGTCCTAGGGCTGGAGTTTTCTTCAGAGAGACTTGACCTCTTTTATTTGGAAAGTAATGTTAGAAATGAGGAAATTCTGTAATCTCGTGTTTTAGAAAATGAATGATTTTAATTTTAATAAATTTCAACCTTTTGGAATTTAAAAGGTGGTTTCTGTAAAAGGTCATAACCACAACAAAGGTCACATTGATTTTCTGTTTTTGTTTAAATTTTAATATTTTATTTTGAATTTAGGTTTATAATTTATATTAAATAATATTTATGTATGGTATAATATCTTAGTTTGGATTTATTTTTTGATTCATATTTTTATATGGACTTCCCATTGCTCTGGCACTGCCAATCGAAAGACTGCCTTTTCTCCATTGAATTGCTTTGTTAAAAATAAGTTAACTAAATTTGTGTGGGTCTGTACCCAGTCTCTATATTGTTAAACTGATTTATGAGCCAATATTTAACAAAACCAAGATACTGTGATAACTATAGCTTTATAGTAAGTCTTGAAAAGAAGGTAAATTAACAAGCGAGTTTTATTTTGCTTCTTTAGTATTGTGTTGTCTACTTTAGGTGTCCTTAGCATTTGCGTTTAAATTTTAGGATCAGTCTGTCAATAGTTATAAAAGAACTACCATTGTGATAGGGCAGGGTCTGTAGATCCAGTCAGACAGCACAAAAGAAGCTCATGACACCAAGTCTCCCTATCTGTGAACATCCGTTTCCACTTATTTGACTTTTTTTCAGTTAGTGATTTTTAAGTTTACTTCCTATAGATCTTATCCATATTTTGTTTTGTTTATACACATCTGTGCATTTTGGGGGTGAACTGTTGTAAACGGTATTATTTTAGAAATTTTAAAATCAGTTGTTGATAGCAGGTACCCACACACACACATACATAAAATCACACTTATCTTTAAAGTAAACATTCCTTGTGCTGTCCCAAGTCTTTCTGATCTCTCTAAACTGATCTCAGAGTAACTGATTTGCTTTTGCTTTTATTTCTCTTCTTCTGAGTGTTTCCCACTTTGAATTGGGACCTTTTCATCCTCAAGTCCTCAAATTTCCAGTGGTCTTCTATAATCGATACATTTAAGAAAGTTTTGGTGTTTTCTTCCTTTGTTTCTTTTCATTCATCCCTACCTAGTTAGTACTCAATACCATCTTGAATCTCTTCCTGGTATTCTCAGTCTTTACCTACACAGAATTCTAGAGGATGAAATAGGAACTTCATCTGTTTTATTTATTACCAAATACCCAGTGCTTATTAGCATATTTTAAATCTAGTGAATACTAATTTAAATAGATCTGAGTGAACTAATGTATTTGATTTTGACAAGAAAAAACACTCAACACAAACACCTTCCCCAAAAAAACCCAACAAAAATCTTCCTGGAGTCCCTCAACTGTAAGTGATTATTCACTCTTTTGAGTCTCTCTAAAAATATATACCTGCTAATGTAATTAGAATCCCTTCTATGTAATTATTATAGTTCTCATTGTTTATATATATTTCCAACTTTTCTATAGAATTGGTGAAAACAAAGACAGTGATTTATTCACTTTCGTATTCTCCATTTATTTTTATCTAAGAGTATTTTACACTTGAATATTTAAAAATGAAAATATATATTCATTTTCGGATGAGTAATTGGAAGACTTCAAATCTGGTCCTACAAATTATAGTCATTAATTCTGTAACTACTGAAAAGCACCTCACTTTAGAAAGACATTTCAAAATGAAAGAATTGGACTAGATTGGAAATTCTTAAACAGATTTTTTTTTCATTTGAAGGACACTGTCTTTGCTGTACCTATATCCCTTAGGTATCCCTTTTTTTTTATCGCTTTTATGAAGATCAAATCCCAGAGTACTTTTATTTCCAGCAGCTAGAATCTGCCTTCTTTCAGTTCAGGGTTCTTAGAAGTTTTACGTATCATGAAAGTTCGGTTACAACCCTGAGTCCTGCTCCCCATATACTGCCATCCTCACTGCCCCATCCCCACTTCAGGAGACTGTGAGACATTGATTGAAGACATAAAGGTCTGGATGTCCCAGATTTGTACGTCACTGATGTCCAGGTCTCTGAATGAGGTTTACTCCTTGGTCTCCAAGCTCCCCCGAAAATGGAACCATTAGCTTCCTAGCAGGGCCCAGTCTCTAATGTTTGCTTAGCTTTCCTTCACTCCCACTCTTTTTTTTTTTTTTTTGCTTTTTGAGTCACACCCGGCGATGCACAGGGGTTACTCCTGGCTCTGCACTCAGGAATCATCCCTGGTGGTGCTCAGGGGACCATATGGGAGGCCGGGTCAGCCTCGTGCAAGGCAAATGCCCTACCCGCTGTGCTATCACTCCAGCCCCTCACTCCCACTCTTATCCCACATTTACAAAACTGATTTTTAGAACTCTTCCCAGTGTCTCCCTTTCTAATGAATTCTCGTCTCAGAACCACTTCTGTGAATCCCATCTTGAGACCTGTGACAGTAGGTCAGAGATTCCTTTGAGAGTGTGCTAATGAACATTATTTCTCCAGGGGAAAAGAAATAGCATTATTCATAAAAATATATCCATATCTATGGATTTTAGTTTAAGAATCCCTTTAGTAACAATCCCCAAGGGGTAAGTGCCTTGCTCTTAAACTCATCTACTCCTTCAGTCTTCACAAATCTTAATTGAGAGGTCTTGTATGCCGATCATCATTGTGATGATGTAGCAAGAACAAAACCAACCCACACCTTGCTTCTTTGTAGTTTGCAAGTGGAGGAAATGATAAGACATTGCATTAGATAACAAGCAAGTGATGTAGTGATATAGAAATGTCACATAGTAAGCTCTGAGTCCTGGGAGAGCTCTTAGAGGATGAGGTATTGAAGTTGAATTGTGTGACAAATAGGAGCAAGGTGACCAAAATCAGTGCTTGGCACCAGAGGTAAAGGAAATAGCCAGAGTCATGCCCCTTAAGTTCTGAACAAGCTTGGCTTGTTTTAGAGTGAGAAAAGGTCCTAGGAGTCAAAAATGTATACAGTATGGAATATGGTATGAGGTGAAGTTGAGAAAAAGTAAAGCACGCTGGATGCTTTGAGGGCTCTGCAGTTAGGGAGCTCAGATTATAAGATAAAATTTCCAGAATGGGAATTAGGGCTAGTCTTTACTGAAACACTCCACTGCTAAATCCTTTAATATGGGATTTGTACTCTAAGTGTACTTTAGTCAGATTCATTGACATAAACCCCTTGCATTTCTTTTCGTCACTTAACATTGTCAGCTGACTGAAAGTCCATTGTCCCCGGTTCCTCCTCATAAGTCTATCCACTTGAGAAAATTGAGAAATGATAGAATGAGTTATTGGGTGGTCTAAAAGCCATCCCTGAATGAGCCTAACTCCATCAATTATGAAAATGTCCCTGGATAGTCACACAGAGAAGGTGACTTATTCCTGACTTGTAAAACGGGGTGGTGAGCGGAAAGCCTGGGCACATACAGCCCCTCAGCCACTGCCGCTACCCTTGCGCATTTGGGGGTAGGTAGAGACTCGTCCTAATGACCCTTTTCATGTTGATTTCCTGTGGGTTTTCTTTGAAAGAAACAAAGCTCTTAAGTTTTTATGCTATTCAGCCACTAAAATAGTAGAAAGTTGTATTTAAAGCACACTAGATTTTATCAGAATCTCAAATTCAAGCAAATACAAAATCCACACTGTGACTTTGGATTAGTTTTTTTTGTTCTTTTATGGGCACCATCATGGTTATTCTACAACTCATGCCCCTGACAGGAAAGGAATCTTTTTGACAAAGCGAGCTTGATAAGACAGCTGGAGTTTCTTGGAGAAATATTGACCAGAGTAATTACTGTATTTCTGACAGCAGCTGTAAAGTTTCTGTTGCTAGGATAAGACTTAACCCCTTCACTAACTGAATCCTAAGTAAATGATGGTTATATTTTGCTGACACACATCAGGGTATTATTCTTAAAAATGTGAACCATTAATCATACCAATAGCCAAACTATTTTCCTTGATACCTCAGGTTCAAAAGCTTTGCACAAATACTTATATAAAAATGAATTAGAAAAGTTCTTTTTAGTCAGTCTACTTCCTCCATTCTGTTTTCCTGAGATATATGTACACTAACGTTTACCCTACTTAGTAAACAACAAGACATCAACTGCTTTTGAATGTGAATTATCTGGAAACTATACAGAGGCAATATAGAGTAAAATATGGTACTAAAATATTGTACCTTTTGAGGGTCAGAACAATAGTATAGCAGATAGGTCATTTGCCTTACACCTAGTGGATTGGGCTTGATTTCCAGAACCCTAGGTGTTCCCCTGAGCCTGCCAGAGTGATCCCTGAGTGCAAAGCTAGGAGTAAGTCCTGAGCACCACACGAGCACCGCTCCCAAGATGATACTTTTTCTACAACCAGTTCCCAAGTTTTTGCTTAGTAGCTATTTACAAGATGGTTTGGAAAAATAACCATCAGGGTAAGTAATAAATTCAGTCATAATCATGATCATAAGTTTATTATTTGGTGCCCAGTTGCTGTGCAGAAGAATTTTGAATAACATTCAGATAAATGATGTGCACAACAAGCTTTCAGAATTTTGAGAATGTCAAGCTGTGAGAATAAAATGCTATTTTGATTATAGTAGACATATTCGTGGTAGTTATAATGGTAGTAGAGGGTTAACAAGTGTAAGAACAAAAACATTTACTGCTCAAACACTACTTACCACATACTTTACATTGATTATTTCTCCTCTCTCTACCGTCCTGTGGATTAAGTGTTGAGAACCACTATTTTACAAGTAGGAACTCAGATGCACATAAATCTCTAATGAGTAATTTGACTAAATTCGAATGCAGAACTTTGTGTCAGTGATGTCCTATAATACATCAAGGAAGACTTTAGGAGAAGCTGGATGGGAAATAAGTCTAGCCTGTCTGAATCTTAGTTCAAACATTCAACTCTCAAAAAGTATCCATTTATTCCTTATAAATCATTTTCAGAAGATGCACAATTTCCTAGCTTGTGGGATATGACATCACATTGTTTTAATTCCAACTTGGAACTGTTGACACAGAGGTTCTGAGTTCATTTCAAAATGGTATGGAAGCAGTTTCCCTCCCCTGGTAGCCAATATTTTTTTAGTTAGTTTATGTTCCAAGTTTTGGGTGTTTGCATTTTTGGCAAGGTTGGTACTTCCATTGCTAGAGCCCCAGCACCTTGGATGTATCACACAGTCAAGTCATCTCCTTGGGCTTGTGACCTCCACAGGTCTCCATCTTCATCCCACGTGGGGAATCTTCTCACCGCCATTTCTCACAGAGCCATACGGCCTTCTCCTCCCCAAAGATCCAGTACAATTCTTCTCAGAGACTTAGCTGTCAGGAAAACAAAAATTAAACCAGCATTTTTCTTTTAAACCACCTTTCTTTGGCCCCAAACCATAAATCTTTCCTGAGATGAGGAGACAAACAAGGTCACATTATCCGGAAAGAGGGAGTTGGGGGATGTACCTTGAGAGAAAGAAAGCAAATTAATTTTTTTTATGTCACAGTGAATCCCTCTGTCACATAAACAATTAAGTTTAAATAGGAATGCGATCTCAAAAGTCATTCCAGTTCATTTTATCAAACTAGATTTCATTAGCATATGTGCCTATGTCACTCCCACTCTTAGCCATTGAACACTAATAAATACATACCTCGCAGACTGGAAAGAGAGTACAGGGGTAAGGTGCTTGCCACAACCAACCTACCAACCCTGATTCAAATCCTTGCCACCACATCCTTATGCCCCAGCACTGCCAGGGTTTATTCCTGAGCTCTGAGGCATAAATAGTTCCTGAGCATCTCCAATGTGGCCCCCAAACCACAGAATGCATTTTTCACATGATTCTCAGGTCATTTGAATGCATGTGAACGTTTGTGAGTTACCAGTGTAAAGGGCAAAAAGCACATAGTGTGTTCAGAAAACAGTAAATGGATGAGTGGGCTAAAACTTGGGATCTGTGCTGGAGGAAAAATTTGACAGGTCTAGAAATTATTGAGCATTCAGGCAGATCAGAGTCATCAAAAGCATTTTCAAGGATTCAGGGCCATTGTAGTCAAAGGAGTCGTGGAAAATTTATGCAATGGAGAATGTCAATCAAGAGATAGCTTAGGAATATTTTTCTAGAAACAGTGGAGGAAATGGGACCATTTGCGAAAGAGCATGATAATGGTGCAATTCAAGTCTGTCATGCACTTTCACAAACACAGAGACTTTTTCAAGCTGCTGGGTGACTATTAAATATTCTAACATTTTATGATGCGAAGACATTTCTATTAATGACATGAAAGGTAATTTTAGCTCTTGGTGTCAGTGGGTCCTGCAAAGAGAGAGTATAAACTAGAATCTTTGGAATAAGAAAAATGGAATGTTCACAGCAAGTTGGAAACGAACAACAATGGCTCGGAAATGTAGGGCAGACCAGGCCCTGGGAACACAGCTATGCAGGTTTCTTAACCCTCAGGCGGCTGCTTTCTTTGACCTGCCCTTTGGCGATTTCACCACCTACTTGAATTCTTAGCTGCAGGAGGGCAGGTGCAGAGTGGAGCAGAGCAATTGTCATCCTTTTCCAACAGCCTCTAGGTCAGTGGTTGCAAACATCACTGCACATTACAGTCATCCAGGGGACTTTGAGCAGCACCGCTGCCTAGTCCCTGGACCAACAAATTACCATTTTAGTAGTTACAAAATCAACCAGTAATGGCTGGACTCAGGTAAATGCAATCGAACTGAAAGTCACAAGTAAAAGAGAAAATATTCTTCCGGTTCAATGTTTAGAGCATATAGTTATCGTTTATATCTATCATAGTATATATCATTTATATATACCATAGTATATATCAAACAGAGGCCTGAGTTTACTATATATTCTATATTAACCTGTTTTTCTCTCAGATAAGCTTTGTGTTAGGTAAGATCCCCCCCCACCATGATCTTCAGTTAGGAAATAGTAAATTGAGGCTCAAGAACAAGAGTGCTGTTGCTAACATCAGGAAAATGAGCCAGGATTCACTCTAAGAGTGAAAGTCTTAGAACCTGACCTTCAGTCCAAATTACAAATTTATGAGAATCATTTATGGGTACATTTATTCTTTCTACCTGAACCCAAGGCAGTTGAATACAAACTGTTTATATATAATTTATAAATTGTTTATATATACACATATATATGCACATATTATGAAAAGTGTGCCCCATAATTTTTTGTAAATGCTCAGACTTTCTTTGGACCAGTGGGTCATTTCTAAATGCTATCAGTAGAGTGTTGGACTTTACATACTGCAGGTGTTTAGTTAATTGCCTTTGAGATTAATAAATCAAGTGAAATCATGAGGATTTTGTAAAAGAAGCCTCAGACATCTGATAAAACTGCTCCTAGCCACCAAAAATATATATAATATGCATTATTAATAGCCATCGGCAGGAGTTTGACCTTATAGGGTTTGGACTGGTCTGCCAAATAGGGGCTATTCTCTGTATTTTTGAGGATCCGAATAATTCACACTGTTTTAGTCACACTAATTCTTCAGTTTTCTTGTTGAATTGGAGAGATTTCATACTTGCTGCTCTTCCCAATTGACTTCCCTTCCCTCCTGTCATCCCAATCCCATCACCACTATAAACCTGAGTAACACCCTCAAATTCTAATCTTAATGTTGTATTTTCACATAGCATATGTTGATTTCTCAACACCTCCCCCCTATAATTGTTACTCACTACTTGCCTTTCTTTTCTTACAGAACTTCATTATAGTTTAATATGTATCTTATTTTCAGGCTAATTTGTTCAGCAATTACCATTAAAATGTGCCCTCTTTACCAAAGGAATAACATTTTGTTTACCACTATGTTTCTAGTGACTTAATACCTGTGCTCAATAAAACATCAAATGTTGTTTTTGCAAGTGTAAAGTGGTATATAATTTACAATTGCAATTTATAAGGTTCTGGGAAAAGATCATACCAAACAGAGTGGCAAGAGAAAAGCTCAGAAACAGGAATTCGCTTGGTAAACATGTGGCCAGAAAAATGGGGTACAGTGAAATACAAAGAGGGTATTCAAGGTCAGGTTTCACAAGTAATTCTAAGACCTAACACAGAGTTCCTGGGAGACTACACAGCAAAAGAATTTTATCTAATGAACCTAATGCACCCTTCCCAGATATATATGGTAACAGCACAAGTAAACAGTTACAGTCATTATTTATGTAATTTTTAGAAGTGCTTCATATTTAAGGGAAGAAAAATTGATGTCATACGTTAAAGGTGTCTAAGAACTGTCAGCAGAAGCTCTTTACCAACTCTAGCACCTTTCCTGGCTTAATTTCTCACTTTGGATTAAGTTTTTTTTTAGTAGCCAAATCTTAGGTTTCTTTAGTAGTCAGATCTTCTCAAAAGCCTTCTAAACAGATATCATTCTTCATTTAGAACCCTACTTACGAAACTATGGTATTAGAGGTACAGACTGGACTGGGGAGATTGCTCAAAGGACCAGAGAGCATGCACTGCATGTGGGAGCCTGGGGTTCAGTCCTCAATACCGCATGGTCTCCTGAGCACTGCCAGGGCAATTCCCAGACACTGCCAGGAACAGTACCTGAGCAGTCCTGATGTGGTCCACAATCAATTAAACTAAAGAAATAGAAAGGAAAGAATAAATAACTAAAAACTGAGAAGCACAGATTATTGTTTAAAACAGCCTGTTTTGAAATTTTAATATTATTTGCCAGGAAATCTTAGTGTTTTCTCCTCTTACTGATTGTCCTCTCATTTTTTCAGTCTCAAGACTAAATTAGAGGTTTACATGTTTGAGTTCCATCTGGCGAAGTATGATATATATCTTTTTTTCAAAGAAACTAAATGTTAACTATATTACACATGAAAGCGTTCATATTCACATAAGCTGGCCCCTTGCTTTCAAAAATCAATTTATGTACATGATCACACATACAGACATATCCTTGGAACTTCTGTAAACTCAGGACTCTCTGTATAAGTTTAGCGTGAAACCACGCTATAATGCACATTTCACTAAGATGTTTGTTATGTCTGTGGAGAGTTTTAACTGTGGTAATACATCAGACTGTACTCAGTACAGACCTTGAGCTCCATAAATGCTGATTCCTTTTACTCAGTGCTTACATTCTACTCGAAAACCATGCCCCTGTATGTTTCACATGTTGCTAAGAGATACTGGGTTGATAAGGTTCTCCTCCCTTAGTTCATAGCCCAGCTGCTTACTTAAATATCAGACATCTCTCCCCAAATCCTTAATCTGATTAAACTCTGGCTGGAATAAATGCTCATTTCTCCAACTACCATGGTAACTAAAATCACCAGTATGTTCTTGACTTTGACAACAAATTTATTTACTTTCATCCTCGCAATCTAGATTCATTATTGCTTGCATACCTGTCCCTTTGAAAAGGAATGGCTGCATTTGTATTTCAGAATTTCTATCCTTAATTTGGGTCTTGCACAGGGGATGAGGTTACCATCTAGAGGCAGACTGTCATAATTTGGAATCTTGAGTATTCTTAATTAGTTGTGTGACCCTAATAAGTCCCTTCTTTTACAAGTTTAATTTGCTTGTGTGAAAATTTTAGATGGCAAATCCAACCTCAGAGATTGATGTGGTGCCACAGAGATAGTTCAGGGGTTAAGACACTTGCCTTGCATGCAACCAAAACCAGTTCCATTCCTGGTACCACATATTATCCTAAGCACTGCCAGGAGTGTCCCCAGATCGCAGAGTCAGGAGTAGCAGCCCCCGAGTGCCACTAGGTATGTCCCTATATATCCCCAATCCAAATTAATATGGCAATTAGATGAAGTAAAGCATATTGAAGCACTTATCTCAGAAGTTAGCACAACAGTGTACTCTGGCAATAAGTTAATAGGGATGGCTTGCAACAGACAGAGGAAAGGAGAAAGAGAAAAGAGAGAGAAAGGGAGAGAGATATATTTACTCTATTGCAGACACAAATACTGCTCAAAATGGAAATTTAGTAAATTTAGTTCTTGAAAGAATAAAGATTGTATCACCCAGTTACCAACTTGAATAAGAGAGTTAAATTCTGTAATTTATCATAAATGGCCAAAAGCAGTTTGTATGAGCCAAGTTCGCATAATGTGATTCTCAAAACCATATGAGGAAAAATCATTTGCTAAGTTTTTTTCCTAAAAATATGAAATTCCTTATAGGAATCATATTAGCTACCCAGACTCCTTCACAATCTAAATCCTACTTATCATTTAAATTGAAAAATGGCTCTCTGTCTTCACTTCTTTGGCATATTTCCTTCTTCTTCAGTTTATGTCAGTATATGAATTTGTTCTATCCAAATGAGTCTGCACCTCATGGAAAGAATACAGAAATACATTCTGAGTTTTATGTCAGTGAGATTTAACTCGAACCAAAAAAAAAAAAGGAGAAAAAGTAAAAATACAAAACAACCTGTGCCGATGCTTTGTTACTCTGTAGATTCTCAAAAGTAAAACTGTCTACTTTCAGCATTGTCATTCATCACATTGCCTAAGCAGAACTGCAGTCTCAGAGGAAGTGGAAAGGGAGAAGTGAGAAATGACATAAAATGGTTAGTTCCGCTCCACAGACGCAGGATGTCAGCGTGCTGAGCGCCAAGTCAAGCATCTTAGTTGTGAATTTGTTTGTGAACGTGTCTGTCATTTGCACCAGGAGGGACAATGAAGAGAACATGAAAACACATTTTAAGACTTGCATGTGATGGCCAAGAAATAAGCAGGTGATATTTTCTTGTTGCTGCTATTTCCTAACAGCTTTGTGGAACCTGCAGATGTCCCCCCTCTTTATTTTCCATTCATACTTCTGCATGTGTTCCTGTTAATGCTGTTCCTGCTACTGAAAACAAAACAAACACAACATAGATACTATGAGTCAGAGGGTTTAATATTCATCTTCATTAGGACCCTTCCGAAGTAGGGCGGTTGCGCACTGTGGTTCAGAGTTTGTGTGTCAGGTTGGCGGTTGGTGATTAGCTCAGTGGACTGGCACACACTTTGCATTCGGGAAGCTGAGGTTCAGCCCCTGGCGTTCTGTGGTCCCAACAACCCTGCAGGGAGGGACTCAGCAAAGAGCAGGGAGGAGCTGCCAGGTGTGACCCAAAAAATCAAAGTAAAAAAGGGTTTTGAAAAACTCTGGAGGCAAATTGGTAGTGAAATTCACTTCTGCCTTTTCTTATACTGTACTCTTTTTTTTTTCAGTTTTTTATTAGAGAACCACTGTGATGTACAGGTACAAACTTATGAACTTTTGTGTTTGCATTTCACTCATGCAGTGATCATTTACCCATCCCTCCACCAGTGCCCATTCACCTCCACCAATGATCCCAGTATCCCTCTCACCACCCCCACCCCATCCCCCACCGCCCCACCCTGCCTTTGGCAGGGCATTCCCTTTTGTTCTCTCTTCTTTTGGGTGTTGTAGTTTGCAATAGAGGTATTGAGTGGCCTTCATGTTTGGTTTATAGTCTACTTTCATTTCACATCTTCCAACCTGGATGGGTCCTCCCAACATCCTCTACTTGGTGTTCCCTTCTCTATCTGAGTATACTGTACTCTTAGGAAAGTTACTTCACCTTTACTTTGTCTCCATTCTCTCATCAAATTTTAAAAATGCTAAAGGTGGTATTTTTCATTATGGGCTTCTTTGTGGGTTAATTACTTCTGCAACCACAGCACAGACCATATCTAATTTTCCTGGCTGTGTCTCAATAAAACTATTTGTCCTGCTTGTGACCAGTTCTGATCAATATGGATTTGTCAGTCATCCATCCTTAGCCAACCTCTGATTAAAAGAGGGTTTTAGATCTGATCTTTCGAATCATCCATTTGACAGTTTGATTTCATACAGGGAATAGCCTAAGAGGATGAGGCAGTAAGTTGCTCCCACTCCCCGCAAATGTCATCCAGCTAGTATTTTTTTAACTATTGAATTCTTGTATAACTCATAGTATCATTTTAATGACCCGAGTTCCAATAATGATATCTTATTTTTTAGAAATAGAAGTTCCCCGTAGAATACATTTCGCACTTGATGATGGTTTTAGGTCCATTCCTCCAAAGCAGAAGGATTCATGGACAAGTGAGAAGAAAGTAAGGGAAATAAGACAAGGAAGGTGGGTGTGGGTGTGAAACAAACAAGGGATATTGCAAACAAAATCCATTCAGAGAAAGTTTAGCCTGATGCTGCTAGGGAAGTCTGAAGTGTAAGCTGGTTAAGAATTGTCCTATTACCTATCAGGACAATCTCTGGCGAATGGGTGCCCTGCAAGGCTGCCAGGTCTCTAGGTATTTCCCGCTGATTCAGAGTGGACCCAGTAGTCTAAGGATGGAATGAATCCTGGAATACTCCCTAGCTAACATGTAGGTACTGATCATTTAAATCATTCCGAAATGATTAAAAGGAGGGAGAGAAGAGTAGGGGGTAAGACGCAAAAATGACCTGAGGGAACCTGGGCAAAACACTGGCATTATGTTTGGAATTAATAACAAAAGAAAAGTAATAAATTGACTTGTTTGAGGATATATAGACTAGAATTTGTAGTGCAGTCTCATAGTTACCAAAAGTCTTTAGTTTTACCTATAAAAATTCAAATGATACTTGCATTTTACCTTCATAACTTAGTGATCATTTGATGAAAGGATGTTTCTACATTTAAAATTATATTGTTATCCTCAAAATATAATTTAACTGATGCTTTATTTTTTGGCTTATTCTTGCCACTTACATTTATTTTTCTTATTTATTTTTAAATTTATTATATAGTATAGGTAGTCACAGTAGTAGTATAGTTTATGGTATTGAAACATTGTGAGTATGTTTTACTAAGCAGGTTATATACACCCATTTCTTAAGAGCATTGCCTACCTGATTTTAGAAAAATATGGCCAATAAGATATCTTCCCCAGGTCAGTTCAACTTTATGGTAAGATTAAAATCATCTGTGACAATATCTCTTCCAAATACTCTCCTGTCTCTGTAAATATGCAGATGACAGAAAAGACTTCCACAGCTCTACTGCCTTTCACATGAGTTTTTTAAAATTTATTATTGTTTATTTTATTTTATTTTATTTATTTTTGTTTTATTTAGTGCTTTGTTTTATTTATCATTATTTTAATGTATTATTGTTTGGTTTGGTTTATTTTATGGTAGAAGTCTCACTTTTTTTCCAGAAGTGTCATTAAAGTGTCATACTTTTCTGTGGTCTCTCAGTCCATGACACAACTTCTTTGTTCACATGAGATACCTGCCTAATTTGAAATCCTCATTTTGATGTCATGGACCTCTGTGTTGACCAACTTTCCTGGCTCTGTCTCTACTTTAGACCAGGATTGGCCAACACTGAATCTTATTCTAAGCGCCCCTCTTCCCACTACTAACAGCAATACCATATCACCCATTTTTGAAGACTCACTTTTAAAACTACCTCCTAGTACTTTACCGTTAATCCCACACAGTTGTGATCTATTTTCCCTATAGGTCCCTTAGATTATACTCTTCCTACTTTATGCTACATTGAGACACAAATATTCTGCAGCTTAGACTAAATCATTCACTTCCTTGGCCTTCCTACTACAAGGTAGCTTCTTCAGAGAGGAACATTGCCTAATTCATCTTTCTGTTCCCTGCAGAACCAAGCACATTTCCACATTCATGTATGCTCAGTATAGTCATTCCATTGCTGATATTGACAACTTCTCATAAATGTTGCCCTGTGTCTTTACCTCATATCTCCTGGCTTCTGACCAGTCACATTTGTGACTTCTAGTGATCATGGCTGCTTCAGAATTAGAAGATCCTCACTTCAGTCCAAACTGTGAGAATGTCTCTTATAGAACTTTGGCAGATCGTTTCTACCCAAATTGCTTAGTCTAAGATTTTCAAATGTTTGCATGTCGCCTACATTCTTTGTGTCAAATCCATTTACCACCTGCTCAGCTGTTTTATCAGCATTTCCCTAAGTCTACTCACCCCTATTTAAAATGAATTTAAAAGAAAGGTGATATCACTACCTTTGGTAGAATTCTACTAATACTGACCATCAATGGAATGTAACCCTAAAGATAAAAACCGATGACTTTGGCACCGGAAGTCTTACTCCTATAAGTTAAAATGACAAATAGCAAGTAATAGTGAAATATTGATGACATCTTGAACCAAACTGAACCTTCTTGGTGATAAATCTCTTTTTGTGTCATATCACAAATCAAGGGGACTGCATGCCCTCTTCTGGGTACAGTATATGTTGGAGCATACAAATTCACAAAAATAACTTTTTGTTTCTTGTTAATGCATTATAGGATTCAACAGTTAAATCTCTTCTAAACTCCTCTAAAATAAATTACATTTAATTCCATGGACATTGGTGGATTTCAGGTTGTGCTTTTGCCTGAAAGGGACTTACTTTATCTTACAAGCAACAGCTGCCCTCTGCACCAATGCATACATCTCAGTAGAAATGCTACTCATAACTTTGATCACTAACTTTAACCTGAAACACAATTCATCTTCTCCAAAACTAGGGAACAGAACAGAACAGTCTTTATGTCATTTCTATTATGAGAAGATTATTCTAAAACAAATGGAATGAAGCAGTGGTTATCAGCACCTACTCACTCTTTAGGCTTCCAATTAAAGAACATCTTCACTCTGACTAGTTCTTCTCAATTTCTCTTCCTTTTTGGAAAAGAAGCTTATCTTAATCACAAAGCCTTTGACACTTTCAGAATATCGTGAAAAGGAGATAATATTAGAACTTACCTCATAGTATTTTGTGAAAATTAAATGAGGTGTAGAGAGGTTAGAGTGTAAGATTCAGGAAAGGTCATTCAGTAACAGCAAGGACTTATGTGTCAGGGTTAAGTACCAAATAAATACATATTTAAATTTTGGGAGCCTCCTAAACAGAGCTCCAGATGTATAGGGGCCACTTCGTAGAAATATTCACCCACTGGATGGTTCAAGGCCAGCGCCTGGCAATGCAGTGCTGCTCAGACCAATTGCTGGGTGCGTCCAGGGCCACACCCAGTGGTGCTCTAGTGCATATGTGATGCTGGCTGTGCACACCTCTGACAATAAGATGTTCCTGGCCCCCGAAGGCATATTTTCATTAAGGGAAGTCATAAGTAAAAATGTAGGAACTTTTTCTGTGATGATTAATTTGAGAAGCATTTGCTTTAAATTCTAAGACAATGAAAAGTTGCCGTGGGCCCCACTCAAAAGTCTGTATATTCAATAAACATTGAGAATTTGACTTACAAATAAATGTAAGGCTAATGCAATTATTTGATGTTAATGTTACTATATTTTTACTAATGGATCTCATTGAGGACATTCTATCTCTGGTCACTCATTCGTAATTGTATTAAATTTTTCTACCAATTCCTACCTGTACTTATTTTTGTTTATTCAGTCACAGCAGAACTATTTTTGAACAGTTTTCAGGGTGATGTTTCCACAGGATATTCTGAGGTGTTAAAATTTAAACTTATTTTCCTTTCTTGAAACTCCTGGAGTCCCTAACTGTTGTTCTGATTTGTTCCTCCTTATCGGGTAGTTGCAGGAACACTCATGTTAAGTAGAGACTGTGAGTTTAAATTCTTCTGTCCATATCCAGGGCCATATGTAACAATTTATTAATTTTAAAAAATGTAGTTAAGGCCAGAGAGGAATTAATTCTCTTATCTTGCATCCAACCAATCTGGTTCAAATCTCCGGTATCATATCTCATCCCCTGAGCACCACCAAGTATCACTGCCAAGCACAGATCCAGGAATAGTTCCTAGGCACAGCCAGATATGACACAACAGAGCCAGGAATAATCCCTAAGCACATCCAGGTGTAACCCAAACACCCCACCCTCTGCCCCCCTCCAAAATATAGTGAGTAATAACCTCATCTCCCAGAAGTAGATTTCTGCAACTTTTGTCTACTCAACATCCATTTCTTCTCTCTCTCTCGAAATACAAATGGTTATTCTTAAGGCAGTGATTCCTCAGCTGCAGTCCACATGGTTCAGATATGGTGTGCCGCAGTTCACTGAAGACAGCGACCCACTCAATGTCCTATCATTCAATTTTGCTGACTTGGTTATGGCTAATCTTCTCAAGGTTGCTAAACTCGAGAAGCTGATGGTTGTCTTTGGAAGAAAGCCTGACCGAAGCCAGCTTGCAAAGAACACAGTAGCTTAAGCCTCTGATACTATCTACACCCAGAGCTGAACCTACACCCCAGGCCTTCAGCTACATGACCTCTAATATTTTAGATAGTTTGAATTCGCTCTTTTTTGTAAATCCAGAGCATCAATGAAACACTTCCAAGAAGAATATAGAGTTGCTTGTCTTTATCGCGAGTGGACAAGCTTATAAGCTATACTTAACTGTGAATAATTACTAATAATTTCAACACAATTTATCAATTACTGAGTAAATGTTCTGGTCATAAGGAATGATTGAAATTCAAGAGGAAAAACCCCTTGTATAATTAGAAAATGGAGATATTTCTAAATGGGAGTTAAAGAAACACAAGCAAAAAAGCAATGGTCAACTATTAAATGTAGAAGCACAGAAGTAGTAGAAGTAACTGTGTCTGTACCTGAATACAGTTGGAGCTTTTGAACATCTTCCTATAGCCCAGTTCTCTAACTTTTGAAGGCCTCCTGATACATCATGTAAAGCATATTAAAATGTACCTTTGTATATGAAATTTAAACTGCTTAACACTAAACATAGCAAAACACTTTATATATATTTAATCAAACATTAATAAACCTTAGCATTGCAGATTGCTGTTTCAGCTTAGACTTAATGCTTATATTTTTTTCATCATTCCAACATTTATCCTAGGGTAAGAACCTCAGAAGACTTATAAATTCTAGGCTTTCTAACTCAGGCAGCTGGTGAATGAAGAGTTTGGGTGGAGATGCTTTAAGAAAGGCCTCAGTGGAATCAACTCTCATTCAGGGAAAACCTTCTTTCTGGAAAACTTAATTTTATATATTGCATTGCTTATTTTTGACTATCAGTGGTCATCCTTATGAAACAACTGTGAGAAATATTTAGAGAAAATATTTTAAATGCTCTGATCTACAATACTATGACTGGTAGGATTTTATGGGCACAGCATTCCAATACCATACCCTTCTCCAGGGTGTTCATCCCCCCACCCTTATGTCCTACCCCAGCTAAGATCAGTTCTAAAGACTAGTTCTTCAGAACACCTTCTGTTGCCTTGGGGAATTTGCTATGTTCTTATTATGTCTCTTTATATCCCACATATGAGCGAGAGATCACTCTATGTCTTTCTCCTTTTGTCTGACTTCACTGGGGGCATGATACTCTCCAGTTCCATTCACGTGACTGCAGATTGCATGATTTGCCTTTTCTTTTGGCCAAGTATTATTTCATTGTGTTTTTATATGTGTGTGTTTATATATATATGTGTATATAAAGCCATAGTTTATGTATTATACCATAGTTTATGGGGCTGGAGCAATAGCACAGTGGTAGGGCATTTGCCTTGCATGTGGCCGAACCATGTTCGATTCTTCCACCCCTCTCTGAGAGCCTGGCAAGCTACCCGTGGTGTATTCGATATGCCGAAAACAGTAACAATAAGTCTCACAATGAAATGTTACTGGTGCCCGCTCGAGCAAATCGATGAGCAATGGGATGACAGTGAGGGTGACAGTGACCATAATTTATACCCAGTCATTTGTTCTTGGACATTTGTATTGTTTTCATATTTTTACTTTTGTGAATTGTGCTACAGTAAGTATAGTAGCACAGATGTCTTTTCCGAATAGAGTTTTCGGGCCCTTCAGGTAGCTATCAAGAAGCAGAATAGCTGGGTCTTTTGGAGCCATCTTTTGTCTGGATTGAGATTGTATTTCTGTTACCTTAATTCATTCGGTGAAATAACAGAAATGTAGGTATACATTCTTTAGGGATTTGTTTTTTTAAGTCACATGCCTACCAAAAAGGTTCTGAGCACTTTAATATATTCTTTTGAACTGTATAATGTTTTAAAATTTGTTTTGTTCTGTTCTTGTTGTTGTTTTGGGGCCACACCAAGCAGTGCTCGGGAATTATTCCTCATGGTACTTGGAGAACCATATGGGATACTGAGGACTGGACCTAAGTTGGCCACTTGCAAGACAAGTGCCCTACCACTGTACTATCCCACCCCAAAAACTGTAATCTTGTAGTTACTTAATTTATGCTTGTTTCTCATACATAAAAGGGGGATAATAATAATTGAAATTACATATGCATATTAAAAGAATCCAAATATGTTGCTGTTTATAAAATATTTGGTGGCAGGGAGTGGGTGAAGGACCATGGGACAATGGAGAGAAGGAAATACCTGACTATGTAGTATGATGCTGAAATAGTTCACATGAAATACTACCAATACCTTGTAAACCACAGTGCCCCCCTTCAAATAAATCATTTGAAGTAGCATATGACACATTATTACTGTTATGTTTTTAGTTTATTCTATTATATATAAGGGCTGGAACAATAGCACAGTGGGTCGGGCGTTTGCCTTGCACGCGGCAGACCCGGGTTTGACTCCTCTGCCCCTCTCAGAGAGCCTGGCAAGCTACTGAGAGTATCTCACCCGCACGGCAGAGTCTGGCAAGCTACCTGTGGTATATTCGATATGCCAAAAACAGTAACAACAAGTCTCACAATGGAGATGTTACTGGTGCCCGCTCGAGCAAATCGATGAGCAATGGGATGACTATGATACAGTGATTATATACAATTAAAATAATAGATACATTTTCTTTCCATATGTTATTTCTGGTTTTCTTCCTACTCTTCAGTGACCCTGTACTATATTTTATATAGATGTCTACACTACTTTAAAAGATTCTAATCAGCATTCAAAACTATGCACTCCATTGTTCATTTTTAAAAGAGTTATAAATATAAATGCTTAAATCGTTTGATCAAGCAGGTCACCCATACTGCATGAGAACTTTCTCCCAGATCCTTCTGACTGCTGCTTCTCCAACAAGAGGTTTGGTATGATGACAGGTACCTGCTGGAACAGACACCATATTGATTTTCAACAGATGAAAGGCTGTGATAGAACAACCACATAGCCCACCTGCCTCATTTAAATTTTGTTGGTTTCTACGGAGGGAATCAAAACAGAATTACTTAGATTTTAAGAGGGTTTTTTATTTTTTATTTTTTGTCATGAACATGAACTAGCTATTCAAAACATAAGAACTTTTAGAAGGATTTAATACAGTTGAGTGATTCTTCCTCATTAGAATATGCTCTTTTTCTGGCTTTCATCACTGC